>NC_134172.1:6147918-6466668 GCF_964188355.1 Buteo buteo | reverse complement strand
GTGAAACCCCTCAAGCTTCTCTGGCACATCAGCCCCCAAAAGCAGTCCAAATCTGCAGGGAGCTTTGTTTCTCCTCCTGCAGGGAATGGATATGTTTTTAAGTGTTCGCTGCGTAATTGTGACCAAATACCGCAAGGACATTCTCTTGAAAATGCATTTCATCATCATAAATATGATGTAACATGACTCTTCCTAACCAAACCGTCCAGAGGCTTGTCTGTTACGAATTGAAGTTATTCCAGAAGAGTTGCTTTACCTTAAGTTCCTGCCTCATCTTAATCCAGATTAATTTTTGCATAGAGACAAGCCCTAAGGGCTTGACTCAAGGAGCGATGCAGTAAATGAGAACCTTTCTGCTGAACCTTGGATCAAGCCCAAGGTGCTTCTGGCTGCCTCTGCCGTAGCATTTTGGTTCAGAGCAGTAATGCTGTTTTCACTGCTCTTCCCTGGCTTGATCTCCCTCACCCCATAGTGGTCCAGTTTGCAGAATAGCTCTGATGCACAGAAAATGCAATATTTTTTTTTTCCCAGTGAAACTAGACCAGAAGCTCTGCTACAACCCCTCATAGGGATATAAGGTAATAAATTAGTAGCTTGTCCTTCAGTCAGCCTCAGACAGTGTGCAGGGTGGGGATTTTCAGTGTAGGTGACTACAATAAATCTAACCCGGAGTAACCACTGTGAAGAGCACATGGTGTAGCTGTTGAGCCCTCAGCACCAGTCTGTTTGATCTCCTGATACTCTCCTATTGCTCTCTTGCTAATCTAGGTGTAGCAATTAATTGTAAATCTAGATATGGCCTGGACGATGCATATCACTGTCGTATCTGACTCCTAGCAGCCGCACACACAGGGCAAGATGACAACCTCTGCTTTGCAAGTGGAGATATGAGGCAGTCTGAGGAGATAGGAAAGTTGTGATGAAGTTACACTCTCCTGAGCGTTGCCTTGAGAAAGGTGTTCCTGCCCAAGTTAGCCCCAAGTGCCCACAGACTGCCCTGAAAAGGGAGATACTTGTGATGTGGGGTTGGCACAAAGGGGACATTCGGTGCTTGGCTCTGCCCTGTGCTGTGCCAGCAGCTACTGAGTATGGACTTCAGCTTGCCCAAATGGCCAGATGAGCATCCACGAGCTGGAAGCACATCCAGTGCCTCTCTGAGGTCTAAAAAGAAAATTTGGAGGAGGTAAAGGCAACTTTCAAAGCATGTCCTCCACCTGAATGACAAAAGGAGATGAAGTACCAGTCCTAGCTCTGACACAGACTTTCTTTAGGACCTCTGTCAAGTCACCTCGTCTCTCTGTGCCTCATTTCCCCCTGGTACCAAGGGATGGGCTATTAGCCCGGCTGGGGTGATGTCTCTACAAGTAACATGGTGCCAGGGTACGTTCCTGGGGACAGGACCTGACAGCGTCATCACCAGCACGGCCTCCTGCACCTCTGCCCTCTGCCAGCCAGCAGTGTCCCAAACACCTCCCCAGGACCGTTTGCAGTTTAGCATAGGCCAGGTGTCATTCCTGACACCAAGTTTGCATGTGACTGCCATGTTTCAGACCCTAAAGGGGGTTAATGGACACAGGACCTTCTCTGTTTGTGGTCTGAAAGTCCAGAAATGGTCCCCGGCACTTTTAATTTGCTAGCCCAGATGTAGCATTATCCAGTAGCCCTTGGGCCCCAGGGTCTGTGCTATTTTGTTAGTACCAGATCAAACAGAATAAGGTCCAGGCTTAACTGGGCACTACCTTAATTTAATAAAAAAGATTCATTTTTTAAACTTGCTCTCTAAGTAATTTCCCTGTCCTCACTATAAACACCCCCTTGGCTTGGTCTGCCTCTGCAAACCTCGGTCTTTTCTTCTTCCCACCCCGAGGAGCAGTAAAAATAGGTAATCTTTAATCAAAGGTCAGCTATTTGGGCTAAAAGCCAGGCTGGGATGTCAGGGGGAGGGAGCCGGTGGCTTTCCAGGGCAGTGGTGTGGTTAGACCAGTGCCTCCATTGTAGCGGCCACAGTTCCCCAGTGGGACCGGGCAGCACCAGCCTGTGACGATGCCATCCTGCAGGCAGGAGGGGAAGAAAGTACAAGGAGACGTACTGTACGGTCTCATACTGATTACTACATTTATCATTTTCAATAAACTCTGGGAGCAGCCAGGCCCTGTACCCTGTGTACTCTTACAACTCGCTTCTCTGTGAAATTGGAAATGGGACAAAGTCAATTATGTTATTTTCCAACAACAAACCTCTGTGGGATAGTAACTCAGATACTAGCTGCAGTTCGGAGAACAGCCAGAGTCCCACTTGATATTTCCTTAACGGTGGCGATATGGCCACAGCGATGCTTTATTCCACCGTACCAAACACCAGAAAGATTTTTACTCTTGAAAGCCCTGTCCAAAAGAAAATAAATCAGTACAGTGCCTCTGCTGCAGCCTGATGAAAATGAGAAATTCATCTCCACAAGCTCTTTGGGAGACCCTACCTGGTTTTTGTTGTGTTTGGATATTAACTCCTCTGGAGGGGCACAAGCAGAGGGAGGAAAAGTGGTTCAGGATTGGCACCATACCAGGAGTGTGGAGGGCAGGGGTGGATCAGATAAGCAGAAGTCTAAGACCATAAATACCTCCACGTCACTGCAACGCAAACAGCAGCAAATCCCTGGAGAAGCAAAGTGGATGTGTAACTAAAAGCAAGTTGGAGAATACTGCCCCGATTTAGGAATTCAAGCTTTGATGCCTCTGAGAAATGAACGGTGCTCAGAAGTTTCCCAACCATGTCTGTTAATTACTGAAGATACTTATTTTTAACCTAAGGCTGGCTCCCTCCATCATAATACTTAGCAGGGGACTCACATGGTGCAATCGGCAGAAAATCAAAGCCACTTGAATGAAGCCTTGCTCTGTGAGTAAGCTGGCCCTGCGGGGATGTCCCTGGATCACCCCTCGCACCATGAGGCTGCTGGGTCCAAGCTGGCAAAAATCTGAGCATCTTCTTTGTTGGAGTCACAAAGGCCTCAGGGTTTGCGAGCTCAGAGCTAGAACCACAGAGGGAAGGGACTGGGTTAGCGTGGGTGAGCTCCTGGATCAGTGGGGGGACAGCAAGGATGACCCTGCCACCTCTTCCATGGTGTCCCCCATGGGTAGCTAAGGGGACACATGGTCTCGCCTGCGGGACACTGATTGTAAGTCATGATGCTGGGCACCAGCCGGTAACATCACGATGCCAGACTTGTCCCATCTCACATTGCACAGCAACGCAAACCTCTCCTCTCTCCATCTTCTCCCTGTGCTTGTCTGGTTGGCTGCCAGCTCTGTCTTGGCTAGGGACGCCAAGGGGCTGCAAGACCCACTCCCTGGCTTCAGTCCTGCAACCTGTCCTTCTTGCAGGGGAACACCTGATGTGATGGAGAGGTGGAAGGACGAGAGCTGTGCCATCCAGAGCAGGTTACAGATGCTATTGAGTCCACAGAGAGGGAAGGGAAGTCTTGCACAAACCAGACCTCTGGTGAACACCTCCCGTAGCAAAATAAACAATGACATCTCGGCTAAGAACATCCATTTTTTAATAGATGTTATAACTCCAACACATGTATTTCAGGCTTGCTTCGATGACATTTTCTTCTCTGAAAACTGCTGGCCCTTCCCCAGGAGCAGAGAGCAAATAACTGCCAGTCTTACTATTGCAAACAGGGTGGTGTGACACTTAAGTACACCTTTCCCTTTTTGACTTGGCTCGCTGGAGAGCACAGCAAAGTGAAGAAGTCTATCTTTCTCTGTCTGCGTGTGTGGTGGCAGGGGGAAATGGATGGACAGATTGGCTAATGTCATCTTGGACATGTGCTGAAGGCTGTTTGTCCCTCACTGACCCAGCTGTAAAAAAGGCCTGGGTCATCCTGAGCCAGGACACCAGGGACAGCTTTGTCCTTGGTAGAGAAGTTGCCCATGACATGTCCTCTTTCTCCTTCCGAACCTCCCATCCTTGTGGCATTTGAGGACTTTGCCCATTTGGACAAGATTTCTAGGCATCCCAAAATCCCAGACAAGTAGCCATGGGGTGTCGTAACCCTGGAGCCCACGGACACGTACTTTGGCACAGAAAACCTCAGCTCCTATTGGTATGCTGTGGCAATGCCATAAGCACATGAGCCCAACGGGCCCCCTTGGCTTTTGCAGACCGTGACTGGCACACCATCTGTCCCAACACTGCCCCAAATAAAAACACTGCAACTTACAAAGAAGCCACGCAAGCCAAATAAACAAATGCCTTGAGCTGCGCTAAAGACCTGGGAAAAGCTACCAGTCCTTTCTGATCCTATCTGGAAGGCATGCAAAAAACGTGGCCATGAGCAGCACTCCTAAAAAGAGAGAGAGAGAGAGGAAAAAAGGCATGTTTTTTTCTTCCCTTCTAGTTCTTGAAAGCAGAGCAATAATCAGTGGAGATAAGCCCTGTCATGTGTGTATTCTTCTAGAAAAAAAGGAAAAAAAAAAGGCTGAGGTGGCTCTGGAGTGTTCCTGCCTTGCAGCAGGGGCAATCAGACACCCAGGCAGTTTCCATGGCTCAGCACTCATAAATCCTGCCCGTGAGTCATCAACTCACAGGCCCCAGCAGCTCTGACCCTGCCTTTTCCACGTAGACATGGGCTCTCTGCCCCCTTTTTCCCTTCTCCAAACCTCTCAGCGTGAGCCAGCGAGAAGCCTACGCTATTACCTCCACCAAGCATCTCAAAGCAGGTTCGCAGGTGGAGATATCACACCGACTCATCCTTCTTCCAGGTGTCTCTACTGAAAGCATTGGAGTTGCAGTTTTGGTCCACTCGGAGATTGCTCTGAAACACAGTTGGGTTTAATTTATGATGTGTTGTCTGTCCTGAACACATGAGGTGTTGCATGTCCCGTGAATCAAAAAACTTAATTCAGAAGCATCACTTGGGAAACTTTCTTTTTCTTCTATGATATCAGTCACCCTTAGGAACTGGGAACCCCTGCCCTGGTTGTGAGAGCAGGAATCGCAAGCTAACCCCCTCAGAATACAATCTTTTTCCCAAATCAGGCAAATGGGTACAGCAAAACAGCACTCAGGAAGGACAGAGCAAGTTCTTCCAGGCACTTCAGTCCCTGACTAGTTAAGCAGGTTATAATGGGCTTTAATTGTTACTCCCACAAGCTGCAACTTTATTTACTGCAGTTGATCAGCTCTCACAAAAGGACTGAATCGTCCCCTTGCGTTCAAAAACCAGACAGCTCTCACCATCATCTGCGATAACCTCATTCAGGAGAAACAGGTCTCCATGGCAAGGCAGGACCAATACAGCCGTCAGTAAAGGACTGCTGTGCCAAGGGGAAGCTAAAACCAAATTCCCAGCCACGGCACTCTCCAGGGATAGTGTATCTTGTCAACCACCCACGGTGCATAAGAGATCGGGCTAGGAAGTGAATAACACGACAAATACATCAAGGGAAGGAGAGCTGTTGTCTGCTCTGACCTGGCACTGCCTGTGAGCAGGGATCAAGCCTCTTGCAAAAGTCATGAGCGCTGTTATCCCATCCTTCCCATTGGGAAACTGAGGCACCTGGTCTGGGTGTCCTGTTAGATACCCCTCAGCAGGTATTTACAATGGTGCTGGAGGAACACCTGGACAGGGAGGCATGCTGGTACGCAGTAGGAAATGTGCTTTCCTGGGTCACCAGCAGCTCCTTCCCAAAATCTGGCAGTTGAGCTCTCTCCTGGCTTGCGGTCTCTGAGCACATCCCCAGCTTTCACGTTCCACTTTATAACTTCTCCGAAGCCGAGCATCCTGAGTTTGCCACTTTCACTGGATTCATCTTGCTCCCCTACAGCACATCAACCTTCTCACAACACAAATCACAGGCTCATTTATCTAGGCTTAGGGTAATAGATTCAGGGGTAGAGTTGCAAGATCTCCGAAAACTGGATTCCTAGTGAAACGCGCTGTGACTCCAGACAGTGGAGCAAGCCAGACTCCCAGCTGCTCCCGTGTATTTGCCAAAGACCTTATGATGTGCATCAGTGTGGGAAGCAGAGACCCTGTTTCCATGAAATGATAGTACTCCAGGGTCACTTTTTGCTGTTCCTGTTCCCTGTATATATTCTGCTTCCTATTTTCACCTGGTAGTAATGCAGGATGGTCCCTGCCTCAGACATCTACTGCATTTCTCCCCCTTCAAGCTCTGATGGCCCCAAACACCTTAGAAACCTTCAAGTCTTAAGCTACTCCATGTACTACTCATCAGAGAGTATCCATTTTACACTGAGCTTACTAAGCGTACAGCCTCAGGCGCATTCTCCTCTTCTGATAGACCTTGCACAACCTTTCTGGTACCTTATCAGCCCAAAGAGCAGGAACAAGGTGCTTTGCTCAGACCTGACCTCTTCCCTTCCACTTTTCAGCCAAGGGGGATGGGTGTCCCGGGTCATCATCTGCAACCAGAGCAGAACCAAAGCTTTACAGCCTCTGCTGCCAAACGGCGTTGGCAGAACAAAACCTTTCCTCCACCACGCTGAGCTGCAAGTGGTTTGGCTCAGGAAGGAAGAGCATCCCTTACCAAAATGGGTAAATCGGAGCACGCACGCGGAGAGGGTGAATGTTTAAAAGGGATTGTAATGCTGCCTCCAGGCACACGCCAGCCTCACTGGCAAGGGGAGAACCACCTTCCTGCACCGGCAGGTTTACACCACTCGGGGTTTTTGTGCATCTTCCTCCAAAGCATCTCAGTCCTGGAACATCCCCTGCTAAGCCCAGAACCCTTACCTGGCAAGCCCACCTATGTGGCATTGCACGCATCCCCCCAGAGCACTGCTGCCAGCTCTCCTGGGACACCCTGCATGCCAGCACATCCCTGGCACCACGCTGCTTGCCCAAGGTGTGCTGGTTTTGTTCACGACCCAACAGTTTACAACTGCAAATTTTTTAATGTTCATGCAGTGGCCCCCCCCGCCCCCTTCTTCTCCCGTGTGGAGATGAGTTTCCACTTGCTACGCCACATTCTTGGAAGAACAGGCAGAATGGAATTAAGGGTTTCAAACTAGCTCAGCGGAGGTGAAAAATGTTGCCTAAAGACAGAAGGAAAAGATTGTCAAGTGAGATTTAGAGATGCCCTAGGCAGGTGAGGGATGATTGCATCCGATTCTGATGGTACATCTAATGCTAGCACTGACTGGGAAGGTCTCTTTCTCTCCCGAAGCTTGTTTTTGTCCCGTCTTCAGTCTATCTGCAGAACTATTCAGGTAGAAAAATACCCTCTCTGGTTTCAGACTCCAGATTCTCTAATAGCTCCTGCCACTAACTAATGAGATAAGGCAATGCACACTTTAAGTGGCTCCCAATTTTCTCAAGCCAGACAGATTGTTCGTGATTTTCTTACGGGCTTCTCTTCTATGACTCAGCCCTATATGAATGGCTAGAAATGAACATCAAGCTAAAACTAACAAAATGGGTGCCAAGCATTTTTTTTTCCCCAGGATACCATTTTTTCCCAGACTCTCACAACGGTAATTAAAAGGTGTCAGCTTTTAGAAGGAATATCCTTGACAGTAATATGATATAATTCAGACTGAACAATACGTTCAGTTTGTTCCCTGGACCATAATACAGTGCTGTAACAATGGAGTGCTATATTCACTGAAGATTATCCTCAGGCAAGAATGCCCTGGGTTAACTGAAATAGGACAAAAATCTTCACAGGATCATTGACAGCTCTGATTAAATTTATTAGACAAGTTCAGAGTAAGTCTCTAAATAAAAATGTAATACTGGGATTCAGAAGACACCTGTTCAGCCCCGAGATCAAGAACTGCTTGCTTCTTGTGATCATAAACCATTTTAGCAATGCCTTGCCTGTCTGAAAAGCAAGGGTCTTCTTCATTCCATGCTGCAGCTACTTAGGTGGCAGTGGCTTTAGCACAGGATTGTCCTGCTCCTATTTCTTGACACAGCACCTCACACACTGAAACACTACGACTTTCAGGGTCCCTTTAGAAGTTTCTTTGATATAGACATGTTGCTTTTTTTGCTATTATTCTGTTGAGCTGGAGAACTGATAGTCTCGTACTTTCTTAATTGGGACACAAATGGAAAAGAGATCTTTTCCCACCAGGCACCCGATGACCAATGCCTCCAGAAACCTTAGATCAAGCGAGATGATACAAAGCAGAACCAGGTTCAATATCTTCTAGGTCTGCCCTTCACTTGCCTTGGATGCAGCTCTGGGAAACTGAATCTGAGCTTGCAGAGTTCCCTTGGGACATCGGAGCTGAAGCACCTAAGTAAAAGTTGAAGCAGGGGTGAGCTTCTAGTAAGCAGAAGAAATCAGGAAATAAATATCTATAACCAGGCAAGACACAGCTTAAGGTGAATTTTTCCCTTGTTCTTTTGAACATGTTATTAAAAATAGGAAGGCTAAGGCTCACATGCCTTACAGGTGGCCAAATCTGCTCTTTTCTCTAGATTTACACCTGAGTGGTCTCACTGGTGGTGATGATTTGCCCCGTCATGTTTCCTGGCAAGCTGGATCCCTGGGATTTTCCTCTGAGCTCAGCCTAGATTAAGGCTCCAGTGAAGGCCAGGATGTTTGACCCGGGATTATTGGTTTAGCCGCGTTATGGGATCAGTGCCAAATTCCCCAGCAAGAACCTGGACAACCAGTCAAATCCAAGCTACGTCCACCTTCAGAGCTGGCCAGATGTGTTGTTTTCACTTAAAATGAGATTTGTGTTTAATGACAAATTCCGGGGGAGACCCGGGGATCTAATCAGAGGTTTTGATCCAGCCCTAGCTTTCTCGCAGCAGCTCCTCTCCTGTGTTTGCAGGCAGTTGCTTTCACGGGAGCAGAGCACCTCTCAGCTCCAAGCATTGACGAGAGCAGGGTCCCAGGAATGCATTTCTGCCGTGGAGCAGAAGTTGCTAGGAAACCAAACAAGCAACAAGTTTATCTTCAAAGCCTGGGACCTTGGAAACTGGAATTATCTGGGAAGAATACCGTTCAGTGTGAACCATCACATGTCATCATTTCTGGCAGAAAACATTCCAGGTTGTGACAAGGTGCTGATGTGTGCCCAGGGACTCTGAAGTGACCAGATTTCCAATAGCATCATGGTGGAAAAAATGCTGAGTGTAATTTCTTTTCAAACATGTGAAGCAAAAAAAAAGAATTGAGCTAAAAAGGCTTATTATCTCAGAGAGGCTTTAAGCAGCAGTGAAACACAAGAAGGTGTGTGGTCACACCAGTTATTGGTCAGGTCAGAAGCATAAGGCTGTGTCCCACCAGGGAACTGAAGGCAGATCATTCCCTCTGAGCCTGTAGGTAGTTCTCGAGTTTTCAATTCAAAAAACAATTGAAAAGATCACCAACCTTCTAAGCCACCAAAGGTTTAATTAAAATAACACCAGTACCATAAAAAGCAAGTAACATTGATAGGTGACAGCCCATTTTGTAGTCCTTAGCTTCTGCCACACTGGTGACAATTTCAATCAACCTCATCCCTATGGTGTGAGATGTCCCTATCTCTTGATGGTTCTAGTACCAGGACAGTCTGCGAGCAGAGGTATCTCAGGTCCCAGGTCACCTCATTGCTCAGCCTCATGAGAGCCAAGGACAGTCAAACACATCTTCTCAGTTCTGTGATCGGTGCTCAGAGGGCATCTTTAGAGCACTAGTATTTCTGGGGTTTTCCTCTGTCACTCCAACAACACTGCTCTATGAAGCCTGGCCTCAAGCTTGGGGAGGTTGGGAAGATTGTCCCATGTGAATGAGGCCCACCTTCAGCCAGACATCTACATTATCGGTTTGTACCAATGGGACTATGTCGGCGACAGAAAACTCAATGTACAACAGCAGATACCATCAGAATTTGGAGTTAACTGAAGCTGAAAGCATCCAGCTAAATTGCAATACTTGGAAATATTAAAATTAATTCCTTTGGAGGCTGTGAATATGTGCTAAAAAGGAACTGTGGCTCAAGGTCCAAATTATAATGTCTAGAGGACTGAAGAGGTGGCAAAGTCTAGTAGAGAACACAGATCTTGGAATTAAGAAACAGACACACACATCAGCCGAAGTACTTAGAAACCTAATTCCTGATCTATTTCCTCAGATTTATGCACCAAACTGTCTTTCAAGATCCAAGGCCCAGTCTTTAAAAATCAGCCACGCCGTAATGCATAGGCAGATGTTTATGAGTGTTGCTGCCCATACATTGGAAAGAAGCAACACTGCAAATATGTGTCATGTGCCGTGTTCTGGCAGCCACCGGTGACAATTCTTTTGCTGGAGTGTCAGATGCTTTTTAGAACGGGTGGTTCCGAGTTCTGTTTCTGCAGGCAATGCCAAGATGTGAGTGGTCATGTTGTGCAAAGTAATGATGGACCAGATGTTCCTGGACAGCCACGGATTTGTACGAAATTCTGAAGAAAAGGAAGGAGATAGAAAATGTTTGTGTATTGAATTACTGTTCTTGTGCTTCTCCATAAAAAGTCAGTTTTTTCAGGGTGTATTTGAGCATCCTTGACACTTTGAGAGCTTTGCTTGTTGATAAAGTCCAGGATGTGCAGGTCTGCAACACTTGCACCTTTTGAAGATCATTCCTGGAACAAGATAGGGATAAACCCTTGTCTGGTGCAAAACTGCAACTGTACTGTCATATCCCAAAAATTAGCAATGGCGCAGGTCCCTTGGGTACTCCATATCTCTCAGACAGGCAACCCTACTTCACCTTCCTCCTTGCACCCACCCTGCAAGTACAAGCACTTGCAAACACGCAATTAAGAGATAACGTCAGTGAGATAGAGCATAATTGCTGGATAATGGTCTCTTGCCTCTATATAACTACCATGCCAAAGCAGCGGCATTTATTTCCCAAGCGGAAGATGCAGCTTCGACCCTCCGATAACAAAATCTTACAGTTACCTCCATGGTGGGTTGCGTCAGTGCCTGACGTGCCCGAGTGTGTTTCGTTTTGGCTATGGGCTGCTGGAGCAGTTGTTGGTTGCTGAGCAGTTTGCATGCCTCTTGGCTTAGAGCACACGGATATGCCCGAGCTGCTGAAATATGATTCAGTCCCTGGCTCTGTCACAAGCCTCCTATTTCCCCTTGTGCACGGTCGGCAGACTTGCAGGGGAACAGCTGTGCGTGGTGGTGGTATGAGCAAACCTGAGGCTGGACAGGGAAAGCTGTGCTTTATACTCAAGCCAACAAGTCAAGAAACTTCGTTATCCACCTTTTGCAACCTGAGTTTGGTCACTTGTGCTTTTGCGTCATGTCCACCTGGGACAGAGAGGGCAAGGTATGTCCATTTGGGACACAGAGGAGAATCCCCATTCTTGCTGTGACCCTTTTTGGCAGTGCCAGGAGAAAAAGCAAGAATGGATCGGTCAGTGGGAGAAAACCATCTGCTTGCTCCTAAGTCTGAATAGATATTTCCCGGGTGAGCAGCTGTGCCACTGCAAGACAATTGCCTTCCTCCCTTCCCTGGTGTTATCACTCCCTCGCCAAGGTCACAGAGTGGACAGGTCTGTGAGCACTCATCTGCTTCATGCAAAACCTCCTGGCCGTGACAAGGGCTCTGGTTTTATCTGAAGCTGCTCAAGGAGGTCACAGGATCCCATCGGCAGACGGAGAGGTGGGGTGGTGAATCCCAGGTGGCAGGTGACGGAAAGGAACTTGGGGAATCACAGCCAGGCCCAGGAAATACCTGTCTGCGATGTCCCCAGGGATTGGAGGGAGCATACCTGGCTGGGGCGGATAGGCAGTTTGGAAGAAGGTTCTTGTTCAGATAGATGCTTGGCTTAAACCCAAGGGTCTCAGTAGGCGGCTTTCACAAGAACAAGACATGTAACAAAAAGCTCCTAGTGGTTTTCTGTGCTAACCACTTTCCCCTACCGAAATGGGATAGGTCTTATCTTTTTAAGGAAACTGTCCAAAATTTGCTTCCTGAGAACATCCCCCCCACTGCCTAATTGCTACAAAAAGCTAAAAATAAATGCACTGCTTTCCACTGAACTGCCTGTGCAGTGGAGATGGGCTGCAGGGTCTCACTGGGAAGCGTAGCCTTTGAGGACCCCTCTGCACCGAAGCAAAACAGAGCGTGTGGATAAGACCTGTTGACCGGCAAAGCAAACCCTCCCCTGGCTGACTGTTTCCTATATCCAAAACGTGACTTCTTCATGCTTGCTCAGTCTATTCTCCTTTGTACGATGTGCCAGGTCTCCCTTTACTACCTTGCTGCGGCTGCTTCTGTGCTTCTTACTCAAGACCTGAAAGCCAACTTCTCAGCTTAACCTCTGCCTGCAAACAGGGGTTGGGATCGATGTCCTTCACCAAGACCTGGTGGGATCTCCTCCCTGGTGGGATTTCCTCCCTGGGGACCCCACAATGCTTTTGCCATCTTCTACAAAGCACTTGGAGGCCAGGTCTTGTTGCAAAGCTTGGTTGGAATTAATGTAGTGCTCGTGTTGCCTCCTGGAGTTGGGGCTAAAGTAGATGAGAAAACCACCAAATGCTGCTAAAAATGCTCATCCCAACTCCAGTTCTTGCATCTGCTTCTTCCAGATAAAGGATCCACAGGCTTGCAGCAGTGACAGACTTGGAAAGGACTCTTGCAGGAGCGTTGCAGGTCAGAAGGTAGAAAGCAGAGTGCTGAACACGTGGAGGGTTGTTCTTTGTGCCAAAACGTCTCTCTCTGAGGTCTGCACTGCAGTGCAAGGCCACCTGGCCAATTTTCAGGAGTTTCATTGCTCCTGTTTACAATGGCCCCTTGGCTCGGTCCTTCAGCACTGGTTCAGTCACAAGGACAGGGAGGGATGGGTTTTGCTTTGAACGTAACACGTTACGTGGACCTGCCTTTCCAAACTGCCTTGTGCACCTCCTCCAAACCCATTTTAGATTGACAGAGGTGGACTTGATGGGATTTTAATGTTCAAAAGGCCACAGGAACTGCAAGAAGGGACTGAGGCATGTGGACCCAAAGCAGGCTGTGGGCTTCTGGCTCCTCAGCCCCCAGGAGATGTTGTTTTTAAAGGTGTCCTGCTCAGTCAGTGAAACAGTACCGGAGGGCCACAGGGAGAGGAAAAAAATCTCCTCTTCCCTTGCAGATACAAACAACCGTTTTCTGAGCAGTTCAGTGCTGAATTTGAAAATTTCTTTTAAGGAGAGTCTAAAAGGGAGCAAGGTGTCTTGCTCCTTGCACAGATCTATAGTTTTGCAGGAATATCAGGTACTCGGGACCTATCGGGAGATGCCCAGTCAAACTGCATTTTTGAAAGCCTAAATGATTCATCATTTGCTGGGGCTGAATGTACAATGGGTTATTTGGGCTCTGGAGCTTGATTACCAAATGGTGGGGATTTCAAGAAGTTTCCTGCAGCTCTTGTGTCATCCCTGCCAGCCCTGTGCAGACGTCTCAGACACCCTCAGGCATCTCAGACAGGACCAGATGTCTGCCTTTAAGCAGAAGAATTGCACCCTGGATCTCCAATGGAAGCTCAGATGTGTAGCTTGCAGGTAGATATCCACGTGCATTTGGGTGTTTTTATCCCTGTTCTACTCCACAGGAAACAACTCGTTGTCATTTTACGGGCTGTGTCGAAATGTGGGGCAAAGGAAGGAAAAGGAAATCCCTGGCAACCTGAAGACCTTCCTGATCTCAGACAGCTCATGGACGAGTATCTGCTTTTATCCTGAATGAGAGGCTAATCCCAGTGAAGTTAGCAGAAACTTTGCATGAGGGTTAAAAAAGAAGGATTTCAGCTTCCCAAGAAAACCCACTCACTAAATTCAAATACCAGATTGATAAGGTCAGGAAAAAGCAATCTTGGCTGCTTATCCAAAGGCTAATCACTGATCTTTTGTGCTGGTTGTGTGTAGTATCTGCATCTTGATAAAAAATAATCCTGTCATCAGCTTCTGCTGAGAGAGGGTGAAGGGAGGAGTTAGCAAGAAATCTGGTGCCCTTCTCCCAGCGAGGGATTCTTGCAAAGCGCTGGCGCGTCTTACTGAGCATCGTGGATTTTCATTGACTTCAACATATTTTAGATCAAGGGGAAAATCTGGAGGAAGGAGAACACATTGGGCTGAAAGATGATGAGAGTCCCAGGAACTGTGACAGTGAGAAGTGTGACCTCATTTTCACTGGAAGAATAACCGGGAAAAAATGTGCCACACCAAAATCTGCAGTGTCTTACACCGCTCATTTTTTTTAAATAAAAGACAGAATTCCCTTGTTTGGATGCACTGCCTATCTGTTGTTATATTCCAGAAAACAGGCCTAAGGTGCTCATTTTTCCTTCTGGCTCAGCCCTATCTGTCTCTTTACATTCAGGGATTTTCTGGGAAATGCAGGATCTGACTCAGACCATGAATTGTCGGGTCCAAAGCCCTTTGACATGACACCCACTGACTCCAGAAAACTTTGCACAGCCTCGCTGAGCTTCATACCAATGACCCTTAGGCAAGTGAAAATAAGTTGCTTAAATCTGAACTAGTGTCCCTCGGGTTCCCTTTACAGCCTGTAGAGAGGAGTCAGACGCTGCTGGAGAGCGGTTCCTCTGACCTATTTTAGGATGAGATGAGTCACTCCCTGAAAGAACCTGTTTTTCCCCATGGACCATAAGGGGAGTCCAGGATGGCTAGCTCAGACTTGTGTGCCTCACTTCGAGACGAATCCTACTCCACCTGTCTGTTTTTGCGGGGCCATGCTTTACTGACTATCGCTGCCGGTGCTGTGTGGATTGCATTATTGCAAGAACAGATATGTTCCTCCATTGCCACAGCATCGCAACCAGACGACACATACCGGGGTTTGTCTGATAACTATTCTGATCACAGTGCTAGCGGCTGCCAGGGTCAGGCCGGTCTTCCAATATAGCTAAAACTGTCACACTTTGTGCAAACAGAGTTATAAATGGGATCTCAAAAGCGTTTCTGTTACAGTGGAAATCAGGAGAGACATTATGTCGTAGGGTGAGCTCCCTGCGTCAAAAGGACTTGCGACAGGAGACTAAAAGCAAGTAACAGACAAACTCATTGTCTGCGTGTACACAGCAAATGGTATGAAAAGAGCTAGTCCTCCTCAGCTCTCGGGTGTGCTGGTTAATATCTTCTGTGGCTCCAGTCAAACTAATTTATTCTAGCACAAGTGAAAGCAGTATCTGGTCTGGGAATGGTAAAGAGAAAGGATGAGAGGGTCAGGGAGACTCCCACAGTGGGGATATACAGGCAACTTCCTTTAGTACTCTTGTATCTAGTGTTAATTCTAGGAAATAAAAACCATTTGACACATCTGCTCTTAGTTATTTGTACAGGCCCAAATTTGCCAAATCAGTTGTCGAAAGCTAGACACTGAGGCTGTCAACATGCATCTCCTTCTGGATTCAGTTGTGCTGATGGAGACGTTCCCAACCTGCTCTTTCCGCCCCCGTCGCCCTCCGTCCAGACCCTCTCGCCTCAAATCTGCTGCTGGTTTGCTCCGGAGGCCGGTCCCTAACCTCTTCCAGCTCAAAAGAGCTACTCGAGCTAAGATCAACATGCTAGTCCTCTTGAAAAAAGACCTTTCCCATCGCCTTGGCAGCTGGGCGTTTGCTGGAAGACGCGCTGTCGTTTCAGCTGGTCTCCAGCTTTCCCTCCACCATGAGGCAGTGCACGTCAGACAATGTGGATAGCTGGAGGCTTCCCTCATGCTTGAGCTGCTGGACTCTGGATTAGCTGGTCTGCCTGAAGAGAAAAACTTTAGCCAGTGTTGGTGATGCTGAGGGTCTTGAGATGGGTTCGTTTAGCTGTTAAGCAGGCGTGGAGCTGCTGCAGCCCAGCAATGCCGGCTCTGGATATCTGGCCACCACGGGGATCAATGGCAGGGTGCTGCAGGGGAACAAGGACCTCCTTCTGGCATCTCCAACCTTTGCAAAGGAAAAGGTTCCCCGATATGGTCCCATCTTAGAGACTCCCATGGGATGTTGTTGGGGCTACAGCAGGGCAAAACAGTTCCTTGGTTAAGTCTGAGGCGTAGGAAAGGACGAGGCAGCTCAGACTGCGGGTAAAGCTCCAGCTCATACACAAGACATATGTTAAGACATATGTCACGTTCACTTCAACTGACCACTTGCGTAAACAACCACAAGAGGTAAAATGATGGACAGCCCAGCCCTGAGACAGCCATGAGGAGGTGGCCACCAGCCACTGGTGTTAGAAGCAGCCTGGAGCTATTAAGGTAGCACAAGATAAAGCAGCTTCCATCAACTTCCACCAATGCTCCTGAGCTCAGGTAGCAGCTGGAGATTCTGTCAGAACCCATAGAAGCTCAGTTGACTTGTGGCAGGGTTCAGGCACATGCCCGAACCTAAGCCAGACACCATTTCTGGAGGTCTCTCAAAAAGCCCACCTTAGCCACATGCTTCGGTTCCCCAGCCCAAACGTCCCTTTGCAGCTGACCCATGGAAAAAGGCCTTTACTAGTGCCTAGACAAGCTTGGACTTGCCTCCCTGGACCACTCCACACCTCCAAAACATAAATATTTCCAATTGCTAATTAGCACAATCTTTGGCAACTCCACTAAGCAGAAGCCACCAGCCCTCCTACACACTCCTATTTCTGTGACATTGGCATAAGGAGCAACTTATTTGACACCCATAAATTTACCTCACAGTAAAACCATGTACGAGCATGGAGAAGCAATTCCCTGGATCTTCAGGTGCATTTTTTCCCCAGGAAAATTGAAGATAAGAGAAAGGAAATAAAAAAAGGAATTACGAAAAAAACCAACCACCTCTCTCTTAGGAAATAAAAGGTATGGTGGTAGGGATAGTGTTCCTCTTCAAAGAGGGGCTAATTGGTTTGTATAAGCTCCGTCAGCATTGCTGGAGGAAATCCGTGCAGTATATTGCTTGTTTGGCTCCTTGCTTCCAATTCCTATTCATGTATGCACCACGTTTGACTGCAAATTGCAGCCATTTCCATAAACTTGTCACCTCTTCCTCGGAGTGTGTTAGCAAAAGAGGGAAATCAAATGCTCTGCACTTTCTCTCAATAGCTCTTAGCGCATGTTTTGGTTTTAATCGGGAACAAAATGCTTTCTAAGTAGCATCTGATGTTGCTGGTTATCTGCTTGCCACTCTGCGGGTTTATGGCCCAATGCATTTAGATAACAGGTGACATTAGATGCTAATAATATGAAGGCAGGTTGCTTGAGACAGGCATTGAAACATGACTTAAGCACTACCTTAGAGAGCAAAAGGTTTGCTGGTATTGCTTTCTCCACATCTTAATGATGCTGTGAGTTAATTGCAACAGGGCAGCATGTGCACGCTAATGTGGGGAAGGCTTTTGAGGGCAAAAATGCTGAAAATGGAGAAGACAAAGGGTTGTATCGGTGTTGAATTGGCAAATAGGCTCCCACGTGGTGTTGCTCCCCAGAGCAAATGGGACGGGATGGGGTGAAGGAGCTGGAAGGAGAGGCATCATGTGCCTCCAGGCTCCCAGCGAGGCCACGCTCCAAGAACTGGAAACCACCTGCAATTCCTCAGCTGGGGAATCCCGCGGGAAGGGGTTGCCGCAGGCAGGGGCTGCGCCAACGCGGCACGGCGACCAGTTCTGCCTCCTCTCTCTTGGCCAGCTGCAAGGAGGGGAAGGGAGCGGAGCTGGGATCTGGGGGAGCAAATTAAGGCTGCGACAGACGAGCTTTGGCAGGAACAGCCATGGCAGCTTCCACCTCTGTTGGCAGAAAAGTGACTCCCGCCACAGCTCAGCTGCTTGGGGTTGAACCCAACCCACCACCAGTTTGGGCATCAACGCCAGGACCAGGTTGTCCAACTCGCCCCGGGGCTGGTGCGGCAGAGGGGCAATCCAAAACATCTGCAGGCAGATTGGGCAGAGCTGGTCTGCCAAACCCTTTTATTTTAGGCTGACAGCTCTCGGCATTGCTGCTGCAATAACTTCACCCTGGTCACCTTCAAGCCAAGGTGAACAAAGAGTTGAAGTCAATGGGCCCTAAAGGCTTTTTGAATCCCTGCTGCAGGGGAGCTGATAATTAAGTGAGTTTAATGCCTCTTTATGCCCACTTTACATTACTTGTGCAGTGTCAAGTGGCTGTGGGGAAAACCCAGGCCCAGTGAAATGGCTCTTTCTGAAGTCAGAGGGTAAATCTGGTCCACCCAAATGCAGCCCTCCTGCCGAAGGGAGTGTAAATGGGCAGCTCTGTGTGCCGATGGCAGACCACACTCACACCTGCGCTGAGTGCACGTTGGTCCCGTGCTTCTCTCCTCCATTATTTCCTTCCCACTTTGCAACCCTGGCTCCATCCATCCCTTTCCCCATGGACTGCGACAACAGTTTTGCCTTTTGCTTTGTCTGGGTGGAAGAATCAGGCTCACTGGTGCATTGCTGTTCCTGATTCTGCTGTGATTAAATGATAATAATACTAACCAAATTAAATTTAAAAACCAAATTAATTTTTTAAAAAAATTTCATATACACTTGTACATCAGGGACAAAATGCTAAAACATCCCTGCAACTTCTAGGTGCTTTCAGCCCCCACCTGCTGTCCCTGTCTTAGCCCAAGCGGAGCAGGAAAGCCCAAGCTTGCATTCCTGTTTATTTGCGAAACTATCTCGTAGCCAAACCACCACCCCCCATTCCATTTTTACAGGCTTTTTCCTTATTAAGGTATAAGTAGCTTATTCTTGCATGTCCTATGCAAAGTCCAGATGGTAGCTAGAAAGGGCAGCCCCATCAGACACCCACCAGCTGTCGCCTGTAACCTCCACGCCAACCATCCCCAAATCAGCCTTTTACTGCGTGCAACTCTTTAGTTTACACTAACACAATGTTGGATTTTTTTTTTTTGAAGAACAATGAAGTCTTGATCTGAGTTTCAGGATTACCACTGGTTTAAAGAAGATGCTGGACAGCCAGTGACTACAGCTATAAGTAATTAGGGGATTATAGCTATTTATTTTTTCCTCTCTCTCTTTGCATAGGATAGGACAGTACTTTTTTGCTAATGCAGCTAGTACCCTGTTTCCCCAGCTCTCACTAGTGAGTTATTCTTGTTAATCATTCAAGAAGAAGTGGGAAAGAAAACTTCTTTAAAAAAATAAGAAACTGTGAATGCAAGAGCACAAGGACTACCAGGAGGATTCATGGAAAAATGTACATTTTTGCACATTTTTACATTTACACATACTTTTCTTTTTTTAAAATTTTCTCTCTCTATCTCAAGTTTTCTATAATCACTCTAAAGAGGATGGTCATGAGCTCTGCTATCAGGCTAATAAAGTACAGTGGAGTCAACAGACCTGTCTCTGTTGACTTTAAGCTTTGGATCGTGCAACAGAGAGTAAAAACAAGTCCCTTGTGACAACAACAAAGTTGCTGGGGTTAATGTGTGCTTTTGATGCCAGAGATCTTTTAGGATTCATGTAATTCAGAGGAACAAAAAACTTCTTAAACTCCCAGCCATGCACTCTTTGATTCACCGTAATCCCCGTAAATTTAAGGCACAGCCAGATGAGCTATTTAAACCAGGACGCATGTGCCCCGTCCGAATCCTCACCTCCAGTCAAGGCTGTGTGCAAGCGAGAGGAGGGTGCTGCGAATGCGGGGAGGGTTTTAAAGCTGCCTTTGGTTTCTAAAGCGTTATATCTTGGCGTCTCCTATGTGAGTGCTCATATCCCTCCATTACTGGGGGAAAAGGAGGCTCTTCTTGTTCCTACCTTTCCCAGTGGAAAGGCTGGCCGGGCACCCCCACTGGGGGATGCTGCCAGGCAGGACCCTGCAGCCCAGGGTGAGATGCTGAATGAGTCCCAGAGATGCCGACGCTGCATCCCTCTCCCCGCTGAGCCTGCTGGGTTTTACGGGAGCTGTTTTTAGGCACCTGTCCCCTCTTCACGCCCTCTAGACCTGTGGCGTTTAGCTCAAGGCAGCGGGTTCTTGGGGACAGCAAGGTAAGAGCCACGGTGAGGGGTGAGACAGCACCGAGCCCCCGCACGGCTCCAGCCCAAGGCGCCGGCTCCGCTTCTGCTGGGAGGCTCCAGTCTCCACTGGAGCCAGGGGCAGATCTAAGGGAACCAGGCACCGGTCCTCACTGCTATTGCAAAGCAACTTTATCAGGAGGGTTGTGTGATAAGGGAAATGATTAGCTAGCTGCCACGTTAAGTGGTTGGGAGTGAGTGGATGCACAAGACCTGAGTGGTCCTGGCAAAGGGAGAGATCACTGTTATCCCAAGGAAACACAAACCTGGAAGCCCTGGGGGATATTAATAGAAACTGTGTGAAATCTGCAGCCCCAGAAACCCTGCTGCTCTCTCAGAGTAATTAGCTAAATGCAAAGTGCTGTTTGCCTGAAAGCTGGAAATAGCAGCGCTGAGAGAAAGTAGAGACTTCGGTGCACTCAACGAAGCAGGCGTTGCTAACTGGTGTTCAACGATTAAAATGCTTTGTCTGGAAATGCCCGTGAGTGTTAACTACTCCACTGCTGAGAGATGCCCTGGATATCGCTGCCAAATGTTTAACTCTGGTCTGTTGGGACCTGCCTTCTGCATCCAGGTGCTTCATTCATTCAGGTGGTGGCAATAAAGCAGCCAAACTGGTTTTAATGCTGCATTTAATTCTGAAGCCTGTCACGTTGGCTTTGTTTGGACAATAATCAGATAAAAATAGCATCCAGCTTTTTCCTCCTGACACCTCCAAAAGCTGTACAGAGGTCCCATTGAATTGGTCGGACGTGACTGGGAGTGATCCACGGAGCATGGGAGAGGTGTGAGATGGTGACTCTAACCTGTATGTTCCCTCTTCCTGGGGGGAGCAAGATGATAATTTGTCCCGTGGTGTCACTAACGGTGGTGGAGTGTTGCAATACTGATATCACAAAGAAAACAGTTTTGGCTATAAGGTCATTTTCTTTACCTGCCTCCAGCCCTCAAGGAAGGACAGGGTCACCCTTATGGCTGGCATAAGGCTTGCAAAGAGGGTTTGTTAGATTCGGATGAGCCTCCATTACACTGGAGGTCATGGAGGGAGCTATTGCGGGGGTCAAGCTGGCATCTCAGGTCAGGAATCGAGCATCAAGACAGCATCTCTGGGTCTGAGGAGCTCTCCTAGCAGCTGTATGTAGGGCTGTATGACAGGCTTGGGTGAAGACCCTGCTTTATATCTCGCTGCATGGGGGTTCCTAAACTGGCTGGGAAGCCCAGGCAGAGCAGCGCAGGAAAAGCTGTAGAAGTTTGGCTGCGCTGAGGTGACACTGTCGATGGATGTGCGGGAAGCCAGCGTAGGCACCTCTGGTTCATGGTTATGTTCTTGGCAGTTGTCATACATCAACCGCCTTCAAAGCGGCCTCACCGGGAGCATGAAAACGGCTTGTGGTCCTACCCAAGGGGCAGCCCGAGCGCCAGACTTCATTACCTGGAAACTGAACATCTGAAGGCCACAGGCAGCAGAATTTGTAGATGAAGGAGTCAGGCTCCGCAGCCATTCCTCCCAGCAAACTGATTTGTCAGAGCATTTTCACCAGGCAAATGTAAACAGGCTGTGCAAATGCAGCCAGATTCTCTCTCTTTCTTTTTTTTTTTCTCTCCAGACATACTTTGGGAGGCGTTTGTTAGACCACAGCCACAGGCTGCTTCATTTCTGCTGAAGATATCCTTTCCCAGCTGGCAAACCAGCCCAAACCATTTGCTGAAAGAGGACCTGGGTTTGTTATTTTCTTCTCCATTCTCACAAAAAACGAAACAAGGAAATAATACCTGGGTTTAAGGCCTGATTTCCAAGAATTTAGCATGTCCTGCTGTGGCTTTCCTGCCTCAGTTCTGGTTAATTTGCTTCCCACTCTGCCCCAGTCTTCAAGACACCGAGCTGAGTTAAAGCCTAGATGCCTCTTTGGGTCCCATACTGTACACGGTGTCCTGTAAGACAGTAAGACAGCCAGCCTGCTCTTTCTGCAACCCCAACAACAAAGCACCTGGTAACAACTCAACTCCTTGAGATCCACCTCAACCTGAGCCCTTCTTGGATGTTCCACCACTCCTCTGGGCCCCATGGTGAGAGTTCAGGAGGCTCAAGCCACCAGAAAGCCGTGGGCTCCATTTTAGGGGCTGACAAAGTCAAGAGGGGATGCAGATATCTTGGAAAATCTGCAGGAAAGCCACCTGCCCAGATGAAACGCATCTCCATATCATGTGCCAGCCCAGAGCTCACGTTTTCTGAGGTCTGCCAATCCCATAGTTTGTGGCTTGCAGATCCCTTAGCAACATTTAGGTGCCTCACTCCTAACGGGTTCAGCTGGGCACCTAAATACCAGGTGGGCTCTTTCCCCTGCTGCCCAAAGCTATCACTAGGCTTTGGCCAAGGTAGGCCATATAGACTTTTATAACACCTTCTGATAGGCCTCAGAAGAGCCTGTGACCTCACTCCAACCATTAGCATCTCTTTTACACTGATAATGCAGTCCCTTGGCTATTTATTAATTTTAATTTAATTGCCCTTGTAGCGACCTCCTCTTCTGTGTGCCTGGCAGAGCTTTACAGCACGGCACTAACATGCTCACAGCTTTGAATATTCTGCTGCCGCCGTCAGTGATTTACTTTAGCTGATTTAGCAGCATTTCTTATCCCAGAAAGAAAGAAAGAAAGAAAGAACAACCAAAAAAAAAGTTTATCTGATTTTCTGGCAAATAACTTATCTTGGCAGCACAGCTATCAGTCTCCAACTCCCTCCCCAATGCTCCAGCTAGAGGCTCAACTGGAAAACCTGCCTGGGATCCACCCGCAGAGGTCAACCCTGAAGCAACTGAGAATTTGTGCAGCCAGGGACGGGACGTGCAGTGGCTTCCCTTCCTGTAACTATCCTTTTTTCTTTCCCTTTTCTAATTATCAGAGCAGACATATCAGAGCCACCAACTACTCCAAAAGGCAGGCAGTGTTTGACTGATGTCATTTTTTCTTAGATTTGTGGACCTCCGGGAGAAGGGTCATTGAGCTTATTCCAAGGTAGGTAAACACCGAGATGAAAAGCTCCTTCTCTCTGGTCACGGGCTCATAATTAAGACTCTTCTGCTCCTGGAAGAGTCTGAAATAGGGCACAAATGCAGCACCTGAGAGCTGGGCTGGAGGCAAAGTGGGCAAAGGTGAAGTTGTAGCTGGAAATTTTCAAACTCCAAACAAGCCAAGGACCTTCTCAAACCCTAGTTCAATGGTTTGTTGCTGTCTGTCTCCATGTCGTGCTCAAGCACCAAACAGCTACCAGCTGGTGGGGTGCTAACCTGTCCTCCTTGTCTTTCCTTGCACCTTGTCTGAATTATTGGTGCAGTTTTTCTGGAAAGGCTTAGGCAGGTAGAGCAGCAAACTCTGCTTTGGGTATGGAACTCTTTGCTTTCTCTTCTTGCCTACATATTTTTGAGCCAAAAACCACACAAAAAAAAAAATATCTGAAAATCCTTCCACCTGGAATAAGGCTCACAAAAGAGCCTCGTTAAACTTTGATGATTACCCATTCAAATGGAGCTCTGTTGGACAAAGAGATAGCTGCTGCTGAGGACAAGCCAGTTTTTCAAGACTCAACTCAAAGGGGCTGTTGGCTAAATGTGGGAAAGCTTGGCAAGGGATTTAGCTCCACTGAGGAGCCTGATCAGAGAGCCAGCCTGACAAAGGGTTCTGGCACTTAGAGAAATCAAGGTCTCTCCAGCCACTTAAAAGGAAACTTGTGTAGAAGAAAGAACAAAGAGGCAGGATTTTTTGTAACACAGACATCCTTTGAATTGAAGAACCTGCACAGGGAAAAGAAAACTTCCTTAGAGGAGGGGGGAGAAGTGAATGGTTTAGAACAGAAACCCTGTGTAGGAGGAGAAAGATATAGGACACTTTTGGGGTATATGAATAAAGTCAGCAGAATGTAAGAAAAAAAAAAAAAGCTCAGGCAGGGAAGTGCCTGCAGATGTTGTATTGTTTTGTCTCTGCAACTGTTTATTCCTTGTGCTACAGTGAAGAGTGATTGTGCTTTGAGCTCCTGCAAAGTACGTGCACTTGCACGATCCTGCTGCAGCATGACCTTAGGAGAGAGGAACAACGAACTCGTGATGTCTACAAGGGCCAGCCAGAAGCCCCATTTCTGGGGCACAGCAGCAGAAAACACATCCAGAGAGGGTCTGGGGAACTCCAGAAAATCAGAACTACAACCTACTTAAATGAAGAGGTCAGGCCAGGACACACCAGAGTTACCTGTCAATGGGTGGTTCAGTGGAAACACTCACTGGAGCTGTGCCAGGTGGCAATTCACGCTGAGATACAGCAGCAAAGCTTACACCCTTCCCCACCAGAACCAAAAGCCCCAGCACAGATGCACTTATGCCAAAAAAAGTCCTTTTTATGCTCCATTTATTCTGTTTTGGCAACTAGTTCGAGAATGACAAGGAAAACCTCTGGTCCCCCTCTGAGAGTTTGATGATAACTCTTCTACCACATCCATGCTAGTGAACTGCTCCTCTGCGGATGGTTAGTTAATGCTGATCAGCAGCAGTGGTTGGAAATTTTCTTTTAAAATCAATTTCATTCAAAGATTGGGTTTTCAGTTATGGGATTTTAAAATTGTCCTTTTTCTGCACAGAAACTCACTATAATTTGGAAACACTTGTTACTAGAGAACAGACACTGAATGCCTCAAATCAAAATATGTCTGCGTAGATGTATACATATATATGTGTATATACACACACAGAGAGATGTGCTTACATTTTGTATAATAGTGTGTGTGTGTGTTTATATGTATATAGACATATTTCTCTGTAACAAGTGGGTATGAAGCTTTTCTCTGAAAAAGGGGAATTTTTCCATGGAAAATTTAGACAAAACTGAAACTCTTCTCTGTGACCACCATTTCCCCCAGGACGCCCGTTGGTTCCTCTTTGGTGTCATGGTGTTTAACCAGACCTTGCTGCCCAGGAGGGTGGTAGCATACGTGGCCGTGCCAGCTCCCCACCCTGGAGACTCCCTGTGCCGCGGGGAACCCCAGTACTACACACTCCCCCACACCGCAAAAACCTTGTGTGCTGCTGCATGTCTGCAGGGCTGAGGTTCCCAATTTGGGGCAACCCCACTAGGAAGGTCCAAGTCGGTGGGTCAAGCCAGCAGTGGGCTCTGAGGCTCTGCTCGTGGCTTGAGGAGGGTCAGCAGCTGTGCCCATTGAGCAGCCAGGTAGCCAGAGGCTACTTCTGGGTTTAATGTGAATTTGGATTGAGAAATACCAGAGTAAAAACTGCAGCTTTGAAAATTTAGCCCTGTGGAGCCCAAACATGATAATTAAGGGGTGAGTGCTCAAATCCCTACCTGTCCACTTGATGAAAGGTAGATAGGATAGGATAGGATAGGATAGGATAGGATAGGATAGGAGAGAGGAGAGGAGAGGAGAGGAGAGGAGAAGAGAAGAGAAGAGAAGAGAAGAGAAGAGAAGAGAAGAGAAGAGAAGAGAAGAGACTATTTCAGTTGGAAGGGACCTATAACAACCATCTAGTCCAACTGCCTGACCAATTCAGGGCTGACCAAATTAAAGCATGTTAATAAGGGCACTGTCCAAGTGCCTCTTGAACACTGACGAGCTTGGGGCATCGACCACCTCTCTAGGAAGCCTGTTCCAGTGTCTGACCACCCTCTTGGTAAAGAAATGCTTCCTCCTGTCCAACATAAACCTCCCTGGACGCAGCTTTGAACCATTCCCACGTGTCCTATCGCTGAATCCCAGGGAGAAGAGATCAGATGTCCTACTGCTTTGCTCTTTTACGGCAAGAAGGGTGGCAGCAAGCTGTGAATAAAAGAGTTGCAGAGGGAAGGGAATACTTAGCTCCTTTCTTGTGTCCTGTTTGCTTGCAAAGTTGCCCTCCAAAGAGCACTGGCTTTTATTAGTCATCCCTGCCTGCAGTACGTGCTCAGATACCGTCCATATGAACACCACATCTCCGCTACAACCCAGCGCTGGCTCCAAGCCATCTTTAGATGTTTGTTGTGCAGAGCAGCCCGGGAAGCCTGCGGAGCCTGGCAAAGACCTCGTCTCCTTGCACCGGCGTGGATGGAGACCTGGAAGGCAGAGTCCAAATGCCCGATGCACGGCACCTAACGCTGAGCAGAGGTGATGAGTGTCACGAAGGGACCGATTAAGGGACCTCGTTAATTTAAGGCCACGACCTCGGGAATGAACGCTGAGCGATGCTAACTTCACACCTGCAATTTAAAGATGTGGGATCCAGAGTTTTGATTCAGGTTATCAAAGTATAAATGTCACCCAGGGAATATTGCAAGAGGGCTCCGTTCCCAGCCCTGTAGAGCTTGGGTTTGGATTTACTCCTTATTCTCCACTTTTATTCCTACAACGCCCAGCAGCCCACCTCCCTGGGGCTGCTCCGCGATTCATGGCTATGGGAAAGAAAACGGGAAGAGGTGGGTTTTGGGAGGAGGAGATAAATGGGTATCAGTGGTGCGATAGAAAGGTCAGCTGGAGGAAGGAGAGGTCAGGACTGAGAGAGCATGGATCAGATAACGGGTTAGACAGGGTGAAGAAAAAAAAAAAGACAGGAAATTCACATTTGTTACAGGAGAAAAGGAGGAAGCAAGGAAAGGGGATGAAATGGGTGAGGATACAGTTAAGTTAACAGCCAGAGAAGATGCGAGGTGGAAGAAGGCAATTTTTTCCTCCAAAATATGCAGATGGGCTTGACTGCGATGTTTCACCGACTGAAAGCAATTTCAGGAAATTGTTCCTGAGTGAAAAAAAAAAAAAAGACGTTATTTTTTAGTAGAAATATTTCACTTCTCTTTGAAGCTTCTCTCATATTAACAAATTATCTGAGCAATGTATAAAAGCACTTAAGAGATCACTGTGGTCAGACAAAGTGCTTGTCTGGCCTGAAACAAAGTTATTTCATTAAAATGCTGATTGCCCCCTTCCTAGCTGGAAAACGTTCGTTTCTGGTTACCCCACGGCAAATACGTTTATTTTTTCCGGTCTGGCCACCCCTCACCCGTATCAGTTATTTGTGCAGTTCTGCTTTTCAGCAAATTTACACAGCTGACAGCCAGGGATATGAGTACTGCAGATGGGTACGAGAAGGAAGTTCTGTTAAGCAAGAAAGGTGATCATTAGAGTCTGACCAAATCTATTGCCTGTAAATATTAGCAGAGCAGAGAGCGTCTCCGTTACGTGAGCAGGACCGTGGAGGGGGAGGTTGCTTTGCGCTCTCAACGGTAGCATTTTAATCCAACCCGCAGTCAGCTGGGTTTGAAAGAAAACAGCTTTCTGAGCTCTTTTCCAAGACTGGCGGGTGTGAATAAACACTCCAGCTCGCAAAGGAAGCCGGTGACAGATGGAGTAAGAGCTCAGCTCTTCTGCCGTGCTGGCCTGGGCTCCAACCACGAAACCAGACTGACTTTCCCCATCAGCTAACCTGACTCCCCCGTGCAGGGGCAGCGCACCCGTGCCCACCCGTGGCCCACCGGTGCTGAGCCAGCACCCGGGTCTCGCCAGCGCTTTGCATCCCCTGCAGTTTGACGCTTCGCTGCAGCACCGTGCAGAAATAACCTGAGATGTCTCCAGCCTTGCTTGTGGGATCTGGAGCTCGGCACAGGGCAAGGAACTGCAGGAAAAGGAGAAAAAGTTGCTGGTGCTGGGTGACGGCAGGTGCCCGTGGGCTGGATTACCCCACTGCGGGCGTCTTCCACTGTCGCTGCTCTGAAAACACCAAACACAACTTGTTGCAATGACTTGGATTTAAAGAGTGATGCTAACGCAGCTCGCATCAGCACAAATCCGCAGTAATGTGTTTTTGCAGAGGGGTATTTGCAACGGTTCTTCTTGGGCTTGTTTTCAGACTGGCTATAAAGCAGCCCATGATCGCTTGAGGAGCAGTTTATTTTTGAGCAGAGCATCACCTTTTGCTTTCACATAAACTGCCTGACTCCCAGCTGAACCAGGAAAACCAAACAGCACACAACAAAGTCGTCGCTGCACAAAACTAAGAACAGCCGGGCAGACTTTGATTAGCAGCTCTGGTTACAAACATACAAATTTTTCAGGCTGGCAAAACCTCTTTATTTGGTGTAACTGGGTAGGAAGAGGGGGTTTAATCGTATGTTATCTGCTGCCACTCTGAAATGTAATGGGGAGCACAGTCACGGCAGCACAAGCTGAGTGCTTTTGAGAAGCGTGTTTAGATAAGGATTTACTTGGGAGTGGATTTCTTTGCAACCAAGTTTCTCTTCCCTTATTTATTACGTGTCCGCATTATTCTCAGCTCACAGAACCAGTTCACAACCGATTCCTAAAGGTTTTATGGAAGGTCATGTGATTTCACTTAACTCCCTTGCTCTTGGGGCCACTTCGGTGTTTACATACTGCACCCGCTGCAGAAGCAGTTTTGTTTCTGCAGGAAAGCCGCCCAGCTTTCTCCCATTCCTTGGACAATCCTGTCCTAGCCAATGTTTCTTCTTAAAACCAAACCTCTTCAGAGTCCACAGTTTTACAGGATTTTATTAATTGGAATTTCTTTTCAGCGTTGTTTGAAGCCTTCTTGATTAAAAGTAGCCGTTAAAAAAAGCAAATAAGGCCATTGCATATGGGTTTGTTTCTCATCTCAGGAATTTGGGGACTTGCCTCCTGATTTTGTACTAATTGGACCGGCGTGTGCTGGCTGCTGTGCTTGAGGTGTGACTTTACAGGGTGCGGAGGTTGGCTGCAGCCAGGCGGTCGGAGGAGCACGGTCCGTGGGAGCGGAGGTCCCCAGCTCCCATCACCGCCCTGGTCCTGCCACCTTTGGGAGCTGAAGGAGAAGGTGATAGGAAATGGCTTGCCCTGGGGGTATCCTTCCAGCCGTGGTTGTGTTTGTGCATACATGTGCGTGTCTCTGCATCACACACACGGAGCATCCTACCAGCATCCCCACGGGGACTTGGCTACAATAACGAATACAGGGGAGCTCAGAGGGGATGAAAATCCCAAGCACCCGAGGCCTTAGGGCTGCTCCTGTTGCACACCAGGCAGCCTGTACCTGCACCTTGTTTTACTACACTTAAAAGCACGGATCAAAACACCCTCAAACCCCTAGCCAGCGTAATTTTTCCTGCAAATAACCCCTGGCACATGGGTATTTGCAACTCTTCTTTGCACCCTAGAGGGAAAGTAGCTGCAAGGGGGTAGGGTGGGGTGGTAAAGATATTTTTGTTTGCTTTTTGTTATGCACCGTGGGTGACATGCATGTCAGTGATGCTGTGAGCAGGGTAGGCAGTGTTACAAGTCCTTAGTCCCTCCGCTAAATGTACAACTCGTGTTAATCAAGAAACAAAACCTTTGTGCCAGGGTAGTTTATTTTATTCTAGGAGCTGCTCCAGACTATCCCTGCCAAAGGTCTCCTCTGGAGGCAAAGTCTGCATCTTCCCTGGAGGACCAGTGTTGGGCTGCTTCTCCCACTGAACGCTTTCAAGCGCACACAAGCCCTTGAGGTGAGTTTGTTATTCCGATACAAAACACCACGCTAGCGGAGTGGTGTCCCTCTGGGCTGCTTGGTAAGCATCTCCTCCTGCAGACGTGGCCTCCAGGCACCGGTTTGTGGTCCTGGATGATTTTAGATGCCCTGATTGCGGATTCCCAAGTCGGAGTGGGGAATGGTAACGGGAGGGTAAGGCGTGCCAGGATGGGAATTGGGGATTAAAGTGCAGACGTTTTGCCTCCCCAGCCAATTCCTTCTGCTCGAGGAGAAAGCATCTTGTGGCAGGCAGGTGGGATAAGCATCTCCTCCGCTGTGGGGTCGGCAGGTCCTCTGCTGTACGTATATGAACACCCGACGGCTGAAGCATCCATGGGCTGGAGGTGCCTGTGTCCAGGTCAGGGCTCAGCCCTTTTCCATCGCTCATGGTTTGCACCTGCCAGAGTTGTTTGGGGGAAAAGGCAGGGAGCGTGCTGAGATGCCCTTGGAGGGATGGCCAAACCATGCTGCAGCCCCGACCGTAGCCCAGCTCCGTCTCTCAGATGGACACAGCCGCGGTGCTGCTGCCAGGATGGTGGCTGTATCCCAAAATGTGCCTGCAGCAGCCGAGTGTGGGAAACCCCAGCAGTTTCAGGGGTTTAGCAGCTCCAGCTGCTTATTAGGTTCAGCCTTTTCTCAGATAGGAGGAAAAGATAACACAACAGTTTTCCCTGGCTGCCGACAGGATCTGGGCTGAACCCAGGAGCTCGGTTCCCAGAGCATTTCAGCCCTTGCCTACTCTCCAAAGCCAGAAGACTTCATAGGTGCTCAGCACCATCAGACCCCAATTATATTGCTTCACCATTCCCCCATGTTCCCCACCCCACAAATCTGCAAAAGCAAACATTCCTTTTCCTTTTATTAAAAAAAAAAAGAGAGAGAGAGAGGGAAAGAGGTGGTTTCTAGCCTTTCTGGTTGCAAACCAAGGTAAACTCGCCTTGAAGTCTGCAGCCAGGCAGACTGCAACAATAACACCCGCAGAAAAGGGTGTGCTCCCATTCATCTCAATGGGTGTTAACTTGGAAGGGTAATTATGACCCCTGATGCCAAGAGCTCTAACCGTTTCGCTGCTGAGCATCCCAGCCCATAAATAAAGCCTCTGGCCGGCTGTGCAGAAACCTGGGTGGGAGGGAAGCCGTGGAGCAGCGAGGCGTTGACTTTTGGATATGCCAGGAGTCTGAAACGCTTTGGCTCCTGCTGAGGCTCCCAGCCTTTCTGCAAGCCTGTTTCCAACCACCACCGTGGCAGAGATGCCCGGCTGCCCTGGAGGAGCAGCCTAGGGAAGGGAGCGATAAGCCCTGATGAATTTACTGGGGTTTCTGCAAAAACGGTCCGGCAGCAACACATTCGGCTCAGCTGCACAAAGGAATGAATGTCTGGCAAATGCCTTGTGCTGGGTTTCCCTGGGAAACTCGGCTGGCGTTAAGATAAACAAGGTCCCAGGGAGCAGAGGAGGGAGTGGGGTGGAGGTGGAAGTGGGGAGGTCGTCCTGGGTGAGGTCAGGTCCTCACCATCCCTAGAGCTGCACAAAAGGCACATGTTTTATTAATCTAATTAGCTGAGGCAGACAAATAGGAGGAGGAAAGGAACTGTATAAAGAAAGGGAGTAGTTCAGGCAGTGTCACGCAGGCTCTCCTCCAGCCCCCTGCTTCTGCAGGGCACTAGCCCTTATCCGAGTGGGAAAAAAAAGCACTTCAAAATGCAAAAATGAGAATGGGCATGAAGACTTCTTCTGAGCAGAGATGTGCAGCAAGGGGCATGATCTGCTCCAATTCATTAACTCTGGAACCTACTGATAACAGCTTAAACCAAGGCTTTCTTACTTATTTCTGTAACAAAAGCATGAGTATAGAAGATAAGCTGGCATATCATTAACATCTCATGTCCTGTAAAGTAAGAGTGGCTCATCCCTCCTTCTGACACCCTACAGATGGACCAGCAAAGATCTGGGGAACTGATATCGTCATCGTGTGCTCCAAAGGAAAAAAATGGCACAAGCCCTTGGTGATGTTAGTACCAGAAATCATCCATGTGCCTTCAGCTGCTTTTTTCTATTAGTCTTACTGTTTCTTATGGTATACCTCAGTGGGGCACAGCTGTGGCTGTAAATAACTCTGTGCTCATCTACTGAAAGTAAAAGGAAGGAAATTAATGACAACAATAAAATAAAGCCCAAACCTCCCACTTACAGTCAGTGCTGGCTCTGCCCAGTTAACCTTTGTTTGGTTTTGGTTTCCTGATAGCCAGGGAAGGTAGTTTCCTCTTAGTTTGTGCTGTGCTATTTTAGTTTTCCCCTCTGAAATTACCTTTCTCCTCACAGCAACAGGCATGCAAAAAGCAGCCACTGTCCGCCCTGCTTTTAACTCCACACTTACCATTAATAATTTAGCCTATGCCATGGGGGTGGCAGACACCCCAATAAACCACTGCTATGGCTGGGGCTGTAGAGGTCTAAAAGACTTTGCTAGTGGTATTCTGGGATTCATGGCTACTGGACCAATGTCAGGATTTTAATCATGTGTAAGTTCTAGACATGTTAAATATGAGGGTGAGCAGCATGTATTAAAAAGGCCCTGCTTCATTTTGTCTTAAGATAGATGTTGAAAATAATGCAGTCTAGGTAGTTGTCTGTTTCTTTCCGTAGTCTATAGGTACAGTTTAAATGTCAAACTACCACTTCTATACACAGCCAGCCAAAGTGAGGGAGAGCTTGATGTCCCCTCCAAAAGTGTTGGTCCCCTTCCCACTGTTGCCCATCAAGTAAAGCCCAGGACTGCAGTGCGTGCAGGTTTGGTGCACCTGCTAAGTGCTATTTAAACTGAAAAATGCATAAATAACATCATCCTCATTTTAAAGAGGAAATGGAAGCCCAGAAATTAAGCTGTTTGCTCTAAGTCATACAGTAAATGCCCTGGAGACCTTTCTGTATGTAAATTTTGCACCAAAATAAACATGTTTGGGTTTTGCACCATTTGTCCCATCAGTGCAAGTGTTGCACGTTGGTCTGAAAAGCAGAGTTTTGTCCTGCTGGTGAAAGTCAGTTTTTGATAAAACTCAGTCATTTTTATTTCAAAATGAGTGTCCCCACACAGATCTGGGCTTAAACAGACAGGTTCGTTTTGGAGCAAAGTTGGACATAGCTCATCCTTCAGAAACGGGAGCTAAATTCTTTGTGGGCTGTCCATGTACAATCCTCCACAGATAATTAAGGCACTTAAGTTAAGATTAACATCCCTTAGGCTGTTTGTAGCATTTTTCTGGAGGGGCTGGAGTGTAGGGAAAGCACTCAGAGTCAAACACACGTGCTAAACATCAGGGAATGGGAGGGTCTCGAAGGTAATTTGGTGACAGATTTCTCATTTGCTTTGTTGGCAAGGCTGGCTGCTGCGGAAATTTTGCCCAAAGAGGGGTTGGCCCCATCCCATCTCCTTTTGGACTGATTTCACAAGAGGACTAACTCTGGCCTTGAGTGACAAGGGAGGTTAAGAGCTGCTCTTTGTCTCGCTTTACGTTGTGATGCTGTGGGGCTGATCTGCCCAAAGATAGCGTTTGCTGTGACCTTTTGCTCTGCATGCTGAGCACTTGGGCTTGGTTTAAAAAGAGGCCAAAAACCTGCCTAAATGTGCTGCTGTTTCATGCAACCACAGCCCTTGCCAGTCTACAGCCTTTGCATGACTTCCCTGTTTCTTTTTACCTATGGGATCTATCTGTCAAGAGATGCAGGCCCAATCCAGCAAACACCAGTGTGTACCAGCATGTTCGTACTCCAAGTTCTCTGTGAAATCCATTTGCACCTCTTGCATGTGGGAAGCTAAACCTCTGTTGAGCTGTTGATACAGCTCAAGCCTCATCCAGTACCCAGCAAGGGAGGGAGGGAGCCTGGTGATCATCAGGCTGCTGGGAAATAACATTTAATTCTCTTTTCTGCCTTTGGCCTGACCCAGAACACCAGCTCCAATGTCCTGTTGTAGCACCTATGAAGGGAGCCCTATGAAGAGGAGAAATCCCAGAAATGGAGCAGATATTACTGCGAGCAGCAGAAAACACCGCCCATTTCAAAGCTGTTTTCCGAAGCAGAAGGGCAGTGAAGGGGCATAGCTGCCCAGATTGCTTTGAAAGACAAGGAGTGCAAGATGTCCAACAGCTTTTTGTGCCAACTGCAGCCCCTTCTGATGCTTTTCTTTCCCTGTTGAGTCAGAAGAGAGAACCCGTACGCTGCGCCTCTCTGCCTGCACGCCCCTTTGGTGTTAAAGAGCTGGGTTGGTGCTGAGCAGCTGCAACTTTATTTGAGCTTTTATCTTTTGTTTTGTTATTTAACAAGCCCAAGAAGGTGGAAAAAAAGTGCAAAGAATTACACAGCCTTCAAAACCACGTCAGAAGATGTAGAGGAGATCTGAGGTTTGGCTCCTGGACTTTGCAGTATTGCTCTGGTTTAACTGTCTTCTAGCAAGGTGGGCAACTAGAAAGGGGAGTGCAAATAGCCCAAAACACTTCTTGTCCCAGTAAAGTGATTTGCAGACCCATCCTGGATGTGGAGGGGAGGAAGGAGTTGGCCCTCAGGTCTGCAGACCTCCTGAAGGGCTCCCCAGATGAGAAGGTGCTTCAGAAAACTTGCGTGTGAAGGAAAAGAAGACAAAGGCGCTGCAAAAAATGAAGCAGTGAGGTCTTTGAGGTGAACTGAAATACACAACTGAAACTGTTATGTTGTCTGTCTTTGACAGCTCTTCCTCATTTCCCCTCCCTCCACCACCTCCAGAGAGGCAGCCGTTGCACAGACCAGGTGGTTAGGATGAGAAACCATCAGCTGTACTCCCGGTTGTCGCTTCTTGCCCTAACCCCTCATCCTCAGTTTCCCAGCCTGCTAAACGAGGGATGAAACACCCTCCAGGAGACATGATGAGGATTTGCTTATCAGCTGGCAAGGACCTTGTTCCCAGCAAGACAGATGGGAATTTTGTCCTAGGTGTCAATGGGAAGAGGTCTTCAAGAGTTGTTTCCAATGCTGTCCTAAAAGATTGAGTAGCTTGCTGCTGTCAGCGCAGATCTACAAACTGGATGCACAGTGTGATTGGGCAAATTGGTGGGGAAAAAGTAATCTGTTTTGGCAGGGAGGTGTTTGTAAGTATTTAAATGGTGCTATGTTTGATCACACAGAAAGAAAATGTTTCCATGATGCAGGAAACCCGAAGGACAACTGTTCTGGGTTGTAATGAGGTCTGAAAAAGGTCAAAGTTCCCTTGTACTCATCTCTGAAAGTACACAAAGAAAGAAATGCTCCTGATATATCTAGATGGACCAAGCTGAGTCAAGAAGTATTAGCATAATGCTCATTTCACAGGTGAAAAATTGGATGGGTAGATAGATTAAGGGGATTTTATGTAGGGAAGTGACTGGGGAATGAACTTTTGGTGTGAATTTAAAACTCCAAGCCACTCGTAGAGCTTGAGACCGTGTCCAGACCAAACAATGGATGTGGTCCTACACTTTAAGTCCTGATTGCTTGAGGATTGGGGTAGGGGTCCAGGCTGTAGCCCCTTTTTACCCCACAGAGTTTGCCAGCCTGGAGACATGGAGGGCAGCATTTGTGCCTGGGTGTAAGTTGTTGTGATGCTGGGCCAAATTTCATTGCACCAGATACTAGAAGGGGGATTCCTCGTGGAGACATTGGACACCTTCAGCTGAGGTGTTCATCTCGGGCTCCTTTTGTGGTCAGCATAAAGGACATTTCACTTAGGGTGAGATGAGTCCCTGGTAAACTGAGTTTAGGGGGAGTGACCTGGGTTGGAGAACTTCTGTAGAGATCAATTCACCCTTCATATGGAGTAAATGCACGTATTCTGGGTGATTGTGGATAGCTGTTCCAGTCTCTTTCCTCATGTAGTTAAGCCCTAAGTGACTTGCCCAGGGCAGTGATGGAGCTGGGAGACAGAACAGCTCTCCAAAGTTGCAAATTTAATGCCCAGAAAACATGGTTTCCCTCTAAACATAGAGGCAGAGTTGGCTGGAATTTATAATTTTTGTCCTCCAGGAAACGTCCACGTTTGCTTCCTATTTATCATTCTGATCTGAACAAAACCATAAAATTTTAAAATGTTTGATGGAATAAGAATGTAAAAGCCATTCAGTCTGACACCACTGAAACATTTCACTTTGATAATGTCAAAACCAAACATAACAAAGGCACATGCAACATAAATCCCAGCACAATAAAATATAACACACATTGAAAATGTTTCAATTAATATTGCAATACAATACAAAATGAATCAAAACAAGTTGAAACAATATCTCTCTATGTCACCAAAACATTTTAACATTGTTGAAGTGAAACTGAGGAAATGCAATTTGTTAAAATGTTTCACTGAAAGCTTTTCATGAAAATTTATGTGTTCTTGTGAATGCATTTTAAGATGGAGAGCGATTTTCTCAAAAAATGTTGAGCAGCTCTGAGATGTGTGGGTTTTATTTTTCTGCAAAATAAAGTCACTTCCAATAATTGGCAAGACCTAGAAGTCATCAGGTATTTACACCTACTCAGAGCTGGTAGAAACAGCTCCTTAGAATCTTTTTAATGCACATCACAACCCTTCTTTCATTACATGCAAGTGCTTTTTGATTGCTGGATAAATTTCAGTGCGAGCTGTTTTGGTAACACTGATGGCAACATTTAGAATGGGCAATATTATCCTCAGACCTGGAAAATCCATCTAACCACTGCAACATGTTATGCACATTTTTTGCCCCCATCAGAGCTGAGTCATCTGACAGATCCCTCCTTCCTCATACCATATTAACAAATGAGCTAACTAATTATTACCTCTGGCTTGGCCGGAGTCATCCTTTTGTTATTTAGCATTGGCGTCTAATTGTCACAGTCACGCTCCAAACACCAGTTGCAGGGTCACACGTGCTGGATGGGTCCCACCTCGATGAGAGTTGTCTCTCCCCTCACCACTGCTGACTAGGACATCCCATGCTGCTTTCAGGATATCTTAAACCCAAATTAAAAGCAAGCCAGAATAGAAGAGAGGAGGGAAACCTGTTCGTGCCGGTGTCCCAACATGACAAAGTCACAGACTTTTTGCAGCTCCCAGCAATACAGGGAAAAGAGAGAGGTTGCCTCTGTGTGTTGGACCTTCGTGCTCAGCTGGGACCTTGCTCACCATTCAGCCTCTCGCCTGCCTCAGTTCCCATGATGCCCAGAACTTACAAAAAAACATCTTTCCTTTTTCAGAGGCAGTCTTATTTCTTAGGCGAAGCAACTGCTATGTATACCATGGATGAGATTTGGAGGGGAAAGGCATTTCAATGCACTCCTGGACCGGGTTTTCAGGGGTGAGGGCTTCATCACTTCTATCACCTGCGACAGGGACAGCTGAGTCCTGGTTTGGCATCGGAAAAGGCAAAATGACACCTTGTCAGCCTCAGCAAGCGTGTCGTGAGGATCTGCAAATGCCAGCCTGTGGAGACTGTGATGAGTTTCCAGGTGGCTGGTGCTCCCCTGGGCTGCTGGGCATGGTCACGGCCTCTCTGAACAGAGAGGGATCAGACTCACACAATATCTACCATGAACCAGTACCCGGACACAGCAGGTACAGAGGGAACAGGAGCTGTGGTCCATGTTATGCTGTGCCTGCTCCTCTCTCGGGCCAGGGCTTTTCACGCTCCGAGCACTGCTCTTCCCACAGTAAGCGTGCCCTGGGCACAGGATTGACACAGATCGCCATCCAGGACTGGCCCTGCTAAAGCCCTGGTGTTAACGAAGCAAAGAGGAATCAGTAGGGTCCCCTGTTCCCTTGCAGGGCACAGGGGACATTTGTATTTGGATGAAAGCTGTCCTCTTAGAGCAGCCTTGAGTTCTCAGTTCTTGCTCTCCAGAAGGAACCAGGCTGGAGCCACCTGGAGACTGTCTCCACGGTCACGGTGGCTGGGACCAGAAGGCTTCAAACAGCTCAAGAGAGCCTGGCTCTCTTGTGACATTTGCCCCATCGTTTCAGGGACTGACCTGGGCTCGCAAAAGTCAGTCCTATGGTATGTAAGCCCTACCTTGAACCTCCTCCAAGCTCATCCTCTATAAATGCACACCCACAGCACAGCCTGACAGCAGCAGGGAGAGGAGTGGAGAAGGCACCACATCGCTCAGCACCGAGAACACTGTGGGGAGGCAAATCAGTGAAAGGAGTAGCATGAGAGAAGCCAGTATCCAGGAAAAAAATCACCATGGTATGCTCCATTCCCCTTCTCAGTCTGTTCCCAAGTTTTTCACAAGTTTCAGCCTTGTTTGTCCATGCTGAGGGCCAGTAAGCAGATGGATTTTACCTGGAGTGCTTCTCCTCGCATCTGGAAGCACTCTTTCATTTCTCTCTGCCTCTCCACCCCAGAAACACAGCACCACACAGCAGCACCCTCCCTCACCCTGCCACCCTCTCTCCTCCTCCCCTTCCCCCTCTTGCTGTGGCTTGACACAGAGGAACCTGAAAATTCGCTGTGATGTTTGAATCCCGGCCAACACTGAAAGCGAGACCCCGCGACTGGTCCGAAAGCCTAAAAAACATATGGCATTAATTCTGCTTTCCCACAGTTCCTAAAACTGCAATTAAAAGCAGCCCCCACCAAACAGAGACCTATAACTCAGCTCCGTGATTTATTGGAATAACGAAGCTTTAGGGGAAAGTTGGCGAGGACCAGGAATTCCACGTCCGGGAGCCGGGCTCCGCGCACATGGCCTGCGTACAGCCGAGTTTATTTTATTAGCATGCCACCGGTGGAAGAGCAGGATCAGAGAGAGACGTTCCTTTGAGAAAGCTTATCTTTGGCACCCATTTGGCTTCCAACAATAAACCAGCCCCTGCGTCTGAAGGCTGCGGGAGATGCTGAGCGGCAGGAGCAATCAAACGAAAGCTGGCTGGGGATAATCTGTCGCCGTGCTGCAGTTGTCCAGTGGGTGAACGAAGTACCTGCTTTTTCCCATCAGTAACAAATAATTGTGGCCCACGAGATGCCAAAGACTGCAAATCTCCTCTTGCCCAAGGAGGTGCTTTATCATACTTGCTTTCTCAACACCAAGGCCTTTCAGCTCTTTAGCTGTGAGCAAACATGAAAGCCGAGCTGTGAAGCTCAGGTCTAGGTTTTTAAGTGTAACGCAGTAGTCTGGGAGGGGAGGTGGGTAGGGGAAAGTCATTCTAGCTAAGGATGCAGATTTCTGCCTGCCTGTCATTTTGCTAATGCCTGTTGTGATGATCCTTTCTAATGGTTAAATGCAGTAGCTAAGTAAAGACAGGATCAAACTACTTTCTAGGAGGCAGTTTATAATCTGACCTGACACTTGCACATCTCTCTAACTCATGTGATAAAGGCAAACTTTAGCCAAATGGAGTTAATGCCAGAAAGAAGTACAGTGAGAAGTACCTTCTTTGTTTAAAAGAGGGTATAGTAGCAGGACCAAACACATCAAACCTCCATCTCCTTTGCAAAACACAGTCTCTGCCTGTCGTCCAGCTCTGGTTTCCAGCTCCATACTTGCTGATGTAGCAGTTTACAGGACCACTGGCCTATCTGGTGTTTGCTATCACGCTTGTTGTGATGGTTTTGCTCACCCACACCGCTGAAAAAGCAACCCAAGGTACCCCCCGCCCCCTTCCTTTGGTGAGCAGGAATATTTTGTATTGCAACCTGTTTCCACACACCAGTTCGTGTAGATGGCTGATAACATTTTTAAAACAGACTTTCAGGTGCAGGAGAAGATTATATTCACCCCATGCAGAGCCTTAAGCTGCAAAGCCTTGTGTCACTGTGTTGTACAGCTCTTGTGCTGGCAATTAGCAGAGTGGGGTACTCCCCCTACAAAGAGACCATTTGCCGAACACCTGCCTTGATAGAGATCTCCAAACATCACTGCTGATGGGGAATTGTCACTATGCAACTTTATACTGGAGCAGGTGCAGCGGAAAGCTGGCTGCAGGGTCTGGTGACAGGAGACTGAAGTTGTTTGGTTTTCTTTGCCTAGCAAAACAAACGTGAGACATAAGTGGAAATAAGCCTTTTTCTAATTGTCTCAGGAATGAAGTTTTGGCTGGCTCTTGGAGCCTTTCAAGCGGAGGAGTGGAGGTTAGAGACCTTCAGGGTCTGAAGATGGAGTTTCTGGAAGGGCCCAGCTGACAGGACAGGGATGAACCTGGGGTTAGCCAATGTATCTTGATAAGAGTCAGTGAGGACGGTATTCACCCCATCTAGCTTCAGACATGTCCTCAGCTGAGTTAGTCGCTCAAGGTCTCCTTCATAGTCAATGGGCAGAAACAGACAAGTGCAGGGCATGATTCATCTTAGCTGTTGCAGATGTCTTCTTTAGGCCATGACGAATCACTCCCTGCAGCCCATTGACTGCATTGATTAGATGCCCACTAACAGCAACATGAGCAGAGGGTACTGAGCTTAGTGCTACTGTTGTCTAAACGGGTGCCCAGTGATGCAGGCAGCTTTTGGACCTGCCTCCTTACCCACCTGCTCTATCCCACTGTGACAACCCAGCTGTGGTCCCTATGCTGAAGTCCAGCCAAAGTGCTACATCTTCAGATCCACTGGAGAGCTGTATCTAATAAAGTTCCATCACTAAAGATAGGAGTGAACAGAAATGCTGGTGATTGCAATGATATTACAGTATCTCAGATACCTGGTCAGCATGCCTTGCTCACAACCTGTGGAGAAGAGGCTTTGGGGACACCTTATTGCAGCCTTTCAGTACTTAAAGGGAGCTTATAAGAAAGATGGGGACAGACTTTTTAGTAGGGCGTGTTGCGATAGGACAAGGGGTAATGGTTTTAAACTAAAAGAGGGTAGATTCAGACTAGATTTAAGGAAGAAATGTTTTAGGATGAGGGTGGTGAAACACTGGAACAGGTTGCCCTGGGAGGTTGTAGCTGCCCCATCCCTGGAAACATTCAAGGTCAGGTTGGACGGGGCTCTGAGCAACCTGTTCGAGTTGAAGATGTCCCTGCCTATTGCAGGAGGGTTGGACTAGGTGACCTTTAAAAGTTCCTTCCAACCGAAACTATTCCGTGATTCTATAAAATAAGTCACCAGATGTGGGGACGGGAAAGGGAGCCACATTGGCAGGGACTGTTGGGCTCTTAAGCCTCCTTCATGGTCTTCATCCCAAGATCTTAAAGGAATTTCCCTTTACCTCCCTCTTGATAGAGGAAGATCCTAGGACAGTGTGGACACTTGGACTCTCTTCTGCTCTCTTTATTTAATACATTAGAAATACGACTTTTCATCTTTTCCTCCTAGTCTAGAGTTGCATATTGATGGCAGGAAGCAAGTACAGCCAGTATTGTGTGGAGACGTTGGACACACAAAGTCAAAATGAAATACAGAGGTCTGGAGAGAGAGAGGTGCAAACGGAAAGCAAGATGCAAACAGACGGTAGCAATGAACACAAGGAGGGCCCTGCTCCTTGACATCTTCAGAATAGGTTTCAGTTTTTTCTGAGAAATTGTCTAAGCCAGTAGCTTGTAGAGACCTCCGAAAAAAATTCCCTTTACTGTTCTTAGTTACCTTTAAAGACCCTTCTGAAATAGCCTTTACACCCACCATTACTCACAGACCACAAATGGAAAACCACTAGTTTGGCAAGAAATTACAGGAGCACAAAGAGAAGACCGTGACGTTCTCTTCTGACTTCAAGTCTGTAGTATAATGGAATAATGCTTGCTTTGCTCAACAGAAAAATATACAAATAATCAGAAAAACATGGCAACAGGATGACAAAACTGTGGTATAATATTTCCCAGAATGACCTCAAAGTCATAAATCAGATCTCTGAATTGTCAGCAGCAATCCAGCTGAACAGCCAAATTGCCCCACCATCCAGCATGTTTTATTAACCATTATTCCTGTGCATTATTTATTTACAGAGTGCTGTACATGTAGACACTGCTTTACAGGTACATAAAAGACCACCCTAAGGAGTTCAGTAACATTCAGGCACACAAATATGATATTCATTGCAGCAGCACTATGGGTTAACGATTGTGGTACTGCTTCAGGTTTCTTGCTTCCTTTTTGATTTTATTGCACTGAAGTCAAACACATTTTAAACTCTGGACTTCGAGTCAACCTGTCTGTCTGAGGCAGTATATGGCCGTATTATCTTAGGATCAGAGTGTCTGATGGCTTATTTGTTCTACCAGGATAGCTAAACTCGGGGTTGTGAACTGACACTTGAACTGGCTGGAAATTTTCCACCAAACTTTTTTGTCTTTGATTGCTCCGGGAACATGATGTCTTAGCAAAACAGGGACTTTTGCACACAAACCGAGCACCCCATTTGGGTGGAAGGCAGGCTTTGTGCTTGCTTGTGTGTAAAACTCATTCTTCCCTTTTTCCTATTCTTCTGTTCTGGGAAATGGGAGGGGGGAGTGTTAAAACAAAATAGTACATCATGTTTTTTATTTGTTTTCTTTCTGCATGATGGGGGAAATATCCCCCTGATTTACTTTAATCGGTGTTTATCACTGTATCATTGAGTGTCCCCCAGGCCAGAAGGCTGACCCAGCAATGTCCCCAAAGAACCTTTGTGTCCCATGCTGCACAAGATGTATCAGGCTCTCAATGGAATTGGTTCTTCTTTGGGCTCTGCCATTCTTCCCTGTACTGCAGGCTGATGGGTGATGGTATTGGAAGACGAACGCTCAGCAGATCCTCCTCCAGCCCACAAAAGTTCAACAGACCTTTAAGATCTTGAGGGTCTGCATCCCTGGGTCAGGACATGATCTGGTGCTAGGCAAAGCCTACACCTCAGCATCTTCCAGCTCTGCCTGTGTGCAGCAGGAGTTGCATTATAATAAATAGAAGCTAGGTATTTTACATCCTCGTTTTCCATCATACTGCTTGTTTCGTAGGTGTTTTGAGTCACTGCTGCTGCTCGAACCCATCAAAGGACTCAAATTCGTATGGTGATGAGAGAAAGCAAGGGAGCTGAGCAATTAGATCAATAGCAGTTTTACTGGGATTACTAATGGGATGATATTTCCCCCTTTTGCACACCCTGATGCAGTTACTGACCGGTATTTCTCTCTCAGTACATGATTTCTCCAAATCCCAGCTCCTCTTGAGAGGAAGGACATGGCAAAATCACTGTCTTCAGATAGCAGTGGTTTCTCATCCAGCCAGAGCAAGCCAACAACATTTCCCACCATCGGCATCAAAGTGCCCTTCTCCAGATGTCTGGAGGAAAGACAGCATCTGTCTGTCTGACGGGAAGTCTCCATATCTCTCAGGGATGTAGGAGGGATTGCCTCTGATTTTCTACTTCTTTCTAGTATTATTACTCTAGACTTAAATATAAGAGAGGATCCTTTACTGATGCTAGCCATTGCAAAGTGCTTCACGTGCCGGTGGAAAGCCATATGACCTATTAATTAATGACTTAATCACTAATTATTTCAGTACTGGAAAGTATGCTAGACCCTCCCAGTCTGTGCAGGTACAGAGCCCTGCCCTGGGAAGTTACTCATTTCTGACGGCATGGAACAAGGTTGTAATGAAGAGGTGAAAAGCTGAGGGGAGAGAGAAGTTGGGGCACCTGCTCAGGCTTAGCAAGCACCAGTGCCCAGCTTGGCATGGCAAAGAGATGAAAAATTAACACCCAGAACAAGGAGGTGTCTTTGCTTACTTGTTTCTCACAGGCAACATAGCCAAAGGCAACTTGAAGAAGAATGTAAAAAAAGAAGTGGGACATCATTTCCTGAGATATGAGAAGTGAAAAAAACTATAAAGGTGGTTAAGACATAAACTTGTAGGTCTTCCCTAACTGGGATTAAATTCTTCCTTGGCCAAAATCTTCAGTATGACCATGGGTAAATCACATAAATTCCTCAGTACTTGGGCTGCCTAACTGGGAATACCAACATATCCAAGGGGGCAGTGCCAAGACAAACAGGAGCCATACTGGGAAGTGCTGGTAGCCCTGGTAGCCAGGGCTGGCAAGACCTGTGGCAGGCAGCGCTCCACACACGAGCCATGCCACAACTCGCACAGCCTGCCTTTTCCTCATACCCAGAAACTCAATGATCTCCAGTCTCGCCTGGGGCTGGAGAGGCTGCCAAAAATGCAACCCCAGCCATCCCTGGGAGAGCTGGGGAAATGCAAGAGGATCTGAGAGCAGCCTGGAGCCATCACCCCAAGAAGTCATCCCAGGCTTTTCTTCTCCAGAGCTCTTCATTTTGTGGGATAACTTTTAGTGGTGGGTGGTGGTTAACATGTGGTCCTCCTGTGGTGCCGCTGCTGCCACCCCTGTGCTCGGTCCCCAAATGAAGTTGCGGTGGGATGCAGCCCTGCAAACAAACCCATCTAAATTTCTGCTAATGAACGCTCTTCCTGGAGCCCTTATTCTCCCCCATGTGTCAGAAGCTAATGATGGGTTGTAAAAAGCTGACCAGACTCTGCCACAGAACTACCAGCACCAGAAGCAACAGGTCTTCCTGGAGGTAGCATCTCCTCACCTGCGGGGTCTGTGATCTAATAAGATGGAGGAAAGAGTGCGTCTTGCACAAAGCCAACGAGAGATGGGCAAAGAGTCAGATCTCAGCATGTCCAAACCCCCTTGGAGCGGGGAACCTCCTCTGGGCTGGCATCCTGAAGACCCACATCTTTGCAACAAGCGCATGGGATGTAGCTCCAGAAGCCTCGATCCTGTAGACACTTCACTTTCCTGGTGTGAGCAGCCTTTGAGAAATCCCACAGTTTTACAAAATCAAGCCCACCTCTGAATCTTTGAATGAAGAGGTCAGTATTGGCAGTCTCGCTGCTCAGAGCATGGGCTTGTGTGTGAGTTCAGCTTTTCCAGGGCTGCAGTAGGAAAAAGCTGATGTCAGGCCAGACGTAAGTGATATACATCTTAACAGCAAGGCAGGAAACATATCTCTGTTCCTGCTAACCTTAGAAAGCAAGTGCTTGGATTGCTACACAGAGGATTTGTAGCAACAAGGAGAATGTAATTAACTAACAGGGATGATCTCATTATTGTAATGATGAGGTGTCATTTAATAAGAAGAATCCAGGACTGGGAGCTGAGAACTGGAGTCCTAATCCTGGCTCTGGCTCCCAGCTCCAGTAGGTCACATAAGGCTGGCACCCTTTCTTCAATGTGTTTTTATGAAACACAAAGCACCGGGAGACCCTGCTGCTTGCAGAAGCTCTTGCAACAAAGAGAACAACAACAGTAATGATAAAAATTGTCTTGTCCCTTTACCTTCCCTACAAAAGCTGGGTTAGCACAATTTTCCTTTATATAAGGGACAGTGAGGGTCTTTGGCAGATGATGATGCTTATGCAGAGCTCAGAACAAGGAGGTCACCGAAGGAAATACTAAGGCTTGCTCTAATCCTCAGGCTCTTCCAAATGCAAGCCTGAGTGACTGATTATCAGACCCTGCTATGGCATTCCTGGGGTAATACAGCCTCATAATACAGGTAATACAGGTAAATCATTTCCCCAAATAAAGTTGTTTTTATTTATATGTACATGTGTGCATGTGTGTGAGTGTATGTTTAATCAGGAGGATCGGGATGGTTTCAAAGCCGTATCACAGAAAAGGTACAGTGTCTATTTTAACTGGGGACCTGCCCATACATTATGTGGATTGAAACTCAATTCAATCCAAAGGTTGGATCTCTTGAATCTAGCCTAACCTTCCATCTGTCCGTCCGTCCATCCATCCATCACTTCCTCCCGTCAGCCAGTGCCAGCATCCTTTATCCTTGGTACTGATGCTAAGTTTGGTAGGTTATAAGTCATGTGTTCCCCTTCCCCCCTTATTTTCTGTTTTCAGTGATGTGCTGCATATTTTGTTTTTTGAGGCTGGGAGCCCTGAGGGGTGATGCAGGCCATGCCAGGCAGAGGGGCAGCGGGTCTGCACTGCTTTGAGCAGGGCTGTGCACGCCTCTGGAATGCTACTTCGGTTTTTCTTATTCCTTATCACTCAGCATGTTCTACAACGGTTGGTTATTCAGCATGGCAGCTTCGCCTGGCGCCAAGACTGAGGTGCCGAGCAGAGTCTACTCAGCACCCAAAATTTGCATCCCAGATGCAAACAGCTCAGCAGTTCCCATCAGCCATGGCGGGTTTTCTGGGCCACGCATGAGACCTCAGTGCCACCCTGCAGCCCTATGTCCAGGCTCTGTCCCTGCTTGTGCCACCATCCCTACCCCATCTCCACGCTGAGACACTCGTCGGAGAGCAGCGTCCTCTCCCACAGGTCAGAACGGAGAAATCTCCCCCTGCGCAGAGTGGGATGTTGCTCTTTTTTTCCTTGGCATGAGAAAGCTGGAGCATGGAAGGGATTTTTCCCCACAGCCTGACCTGCAAACACTTAGCAAAGTCAACAGCTTTGCTCTCTGATCCCTTCCAGAATTACAAAAAGTTAAGACTAGAGCAGCATGTGTAACAGATTTCAGCTCAGTCCCGCAGCCTTATCCCAAAACAAGTCTTTGCCTTTTAATTTTACCATTTGCTTCTAAGCCTTACATGATGCTGCTGTTTTTCCTTTGTTTTTGAACAAGCCAAACACAGCGGATAAAAACGCTGAGCTGCTTCTCAAACACGCACCGTGCACACACAGAGCACTGGGACACGTCCATGAGAAACTCTCCTCCATTCAAACAAACAGCCCCCAAGACAAAATAAACCACCAGAGCATCCCGTGATCAAGACCACATTATGGGAATCCAGTGTTTTGATCTTTTCCGTGGCAGGATTCAAGGCTCCCAGCCTGCCAGCTCTTGGGCTTTTTTCCATTGCCCAGATCCTGCAATCTTTGCTTTCATTTTTTTTAAAAGAAGCTTTCTAGCCCTTGCATTTGGTGAGAAAAGCTTAAAAGCCTTAACATACAAGTTTTTCTAATCTTGGGAGAGGACCAATGACTCATTTTTGAATTTCCAATGTTAAAATAACAGTAATGTTGTTAATCACTCATATTAATATGTCATGGTTTAACCCCAACTGGCAACTAAGCACCATGCAGCCGCTCGCTCGCTCCTTCCCCGCCCCCCTCAGTGGGATGGGGAGGAGAATCAGAAAAAAAAAAACAAACAACCAACTCATGGGTTGAGATAAAAACAGTTTAATAATTAAAATAAATTAAAATAAAATAAAATACAACATTATTAATAATAATAATAGCAACAACAACAACAACAATTGTAATTGCAAGGAAGATAACAAAACAAGAGAGGAATATAACCCAAGAAAAGACAAGTGACACACAATTCAATTTCTCACCACCAGCTCACCGATGCCCTGCCAGTCCCTGAGCAGTCATCAGTCCCTCCTGGCCAACTCCCCCTAGTTTATACACTGAGAGTGATGGTCTATGGTATGGAATATCCCTTTGGCTAGTCTGGATCAGCTGTCCTGGCCGTGCTCCCTCCCAGCTTCTTGTACACCTGCTTGCTGGCAGAGCATGGGAAACTGAAAAATCCTTGACTTAGGGTAAGCGCTACTTAGCAACAACTGAAACATCAGTGTGTTATCAACATTATTCTCATACTAAATCCAAAATACAGCACTCTACCAGCTACTAGGAAGAAAATTAACTCTGTCCTACTAGGAAGAAGATTAACTCTGTCCCAGCTGAAACCAGGACATAGTATCACCATCCAACAGCGAGTTTAATGGGGATGGTAATGAGCTGCTCACTGTCCGCAATCCACAAATCACAACTGTAATGGGTCTTTCCTTCAATCTTATGAGGATGCCAAAAAAACACCTTAAGGAAAGTTGATAGCAGCTCTCATCTGCACCACTTAAAGTAAGTAAATGCCAGGAGAAGTTGTGATTTTTTATCTCCTGGGTTCTATGTCTTGACCCAAGACTTGGATCAGGCATAACATAAATAGCAGGTATTGAGAATATGGTCCACCGCTAATAAGCCGTAAATGACTACTTCTCCTAGTCCCAGAGCCCCACAGCTCCAGCAGTGCCCATTCCCATCCCTGGAGCTCACACCCTGGAGGCCCTGAGCAGAAAACCTTGTGAAACCAGACTGCAAAACACAAGGTTTCTCTGTGTAGCAGTCCAGGCTGGATTTCCCTCTCCTTTCCATGGGTGTCTGCAGTGCTCCAGGAAGGTTAGATATAAGCTAAACAATGTCTGAGAGGTTTGAAATATTTCAGATGACTAATTTCCACCATCTCCGCCCCTCCCCCTCAGTGGAAAAGCAAATCTTAAACCACTACATTTCTTTGCAAAACTTGTCATGAAAAATTCATCCTGTTTTCTGGCTGCCTATAAAACCACCGGAATAAAATTGGTGTTTCTCTTATTGCTATTGCTATATGAAGCATAGCTGCTTTCTGTCAGCCTCTTTGAATGGAGGGAAATATCTAGTTTACTTTAGTCAGGGGACAGGTCCAGGACTCCACATTTATGGGATGATCTGGTTAAAACTTTGCAAGAGGGAACCCAGAGAATTTCCCCGTAGTCTTATTTTGGTTTTTCCTAAGTAGGAAGTGCACGAGTCCCACATTCTCTATTAATCATTTGAGGAACCACAAGAGAAAGAAAAAAATGTCAACATAAGTTCCTCTTCCCTCACAGGCTGGCTTCAAGGTGGTTGTGGTTGGAGAAAGGGGAGTGAAAAAGAAGGAAAAATGACACAGCAAGGTGGTTTAATAGAAATCCCAAATGGAGAGCTGGTTCCTAAAGTCTGCCCAGGCAGTGGGGGTAGGTGCACAGGCAGACCCTTCACCCGATGGTGAAACCACACCATGGGATGTATTTAGTGCTGCCCTATTGTTGGAGGTTAAAAATAGTGGGAGATGGATGCCTCATTGCTCCTCATGGGGCAGGGGGAGATCATTCCTCTGTGTGCATGTGGAGGGACGGAGGGATGGAGGGGTGGAGGGGTGGAGGGATGGAGGGGTGGAGGGGGAGCTACATACCCTTGCTCTCAAACAACATCCTAAGAGGGCACCCACACCCCGTAGCATCCTGTCTCACCACTCTCCTTTCTCACCTTTTGCACCCCAAAATTCACATCTTTCACCTCCTGCCCTAAAAGCTTTCCCATCTTGTATTTTCCCCAGTCTGGGTCTGTCCCATCCAAGCCCACTCACCTCAGTTGCTGCAGCCCCTCTTCCCCCCCTTGCTCATTTCCCATTTTGCCCACAACCAGAGCAAATGAAAAATGTTCTCAGGCAGGAGGAGAGAGGAAGACATGGAGGTGAGGGAAAAAAACAGACGCATGGCTTTATGCTTGCACTTTGAAAAATGCAGAACTCCCCTACCCTAAAGGTCAGTGGAAATATCATTAGCGTTGGACACTAATGAAGGTGATCTCTTGCCTTGGATGAAAGCGAACCAGGGAGGCAAACCCATGCTGTTTGCAGAAGGGATGCCCTGTACTCGCAGTTCAGATGGGGCACACTGAACACTTATTTGAAGCGCCTGTGCTTGAGTGACCTACATACTGAGCAAATGTGACGCTGCACTGCCGAATCAATACCTGTCAGGTCACATTACCTGTTATTGATGAACACAGTTGTTAATCCCAACATATTGTATTTGCAGAACTTCCTGGTCTCCCCAGGGCTGTTTGGGATGAAGTTTTGCTAGCTGAAACTTCTTTAAAGGAGAGAAGTCTTCATGCATGGGGCCAAATATTGGACTTTGTTGCACCTGGCCTGCTCTTGAGGTATCCTTGCTCCTCCAAAGGAAAGTTTTAGGAGATGACTTAAAATCTGCTTTACAAGCTAAGGATCCTGATTTAACCATGTAATATGAGCACTTAACTGAGGGAACCAACTGTAAGCATGGTCACTACAGGCTCTCCTTGTAGCCCATGCAAAGCAAGAAACCCCTCCGCAGGAGATAGATTGAACTCAAAGCTGTGAATCTCCATCTGCAGGGACCTGACTCCTTCCACAGCCATCGATGTTGACCGGGATGCTGGACTCCTTATGGAGATGCCAAAGTAAAGCGGCACAGACCCAGGCCGAGAGGAACGGTGGCATCAGCACGTGGGAGGACCAGGTGGGGTGAGGAGGCAAGGGACAACCATCGGACTCATGCTGTTAGTGTCATCTGGTGCTGTGGGCAGTGCTGAGCTGGTTCCTCCTGTCCAAGGGACTTTCCTTCTGGTCTCACATCACGCATGAGGTCCGCTTGCCACTCTTCAGGTAGGATTCAAGCGGAAAAACTCACACTGCAGCCTTTGCTACCCCAAAGCCCCGCTCCTCTTCCCATCCCTGGCAGGGAGCAGGGCCATCCTTGCAGGCTGCACCACAGCTCAGGGACTTCAGCATCTGGATATCACGGCCCAGGAACTTGCTCTGCAGCTAATTTGCTGGTTTGCTGCCAGGCTAATAAAATCCCCAATAAAAGTGATTTGGCATTGGTTTGAGGTCCTGACCAGGAGAAGAGTGTGTTTGTGTGCATGGGGTGCATTTTCTGCTGTGCCCTTGTGTGCTCCATGGGATGTTGGCAAACCCAGCACTTCCCATGCCAAGGGTTTGCCCTTTAATCTGCAGCCACGCAGAGTTCTCCTTGACACCAGTGGGAGCTTTGCAGGGCAGGCCTTTATTTTACCTTTATTTTGTAGCAGAGCTGGATCTTCTTTGCCTCCCGATGAGGGAAAGGAGACAGACCCTGCAGGTGTGAGATTCTGCCCCAGCAGTTAAGCCCCTGGCCAGGTTCCTCTTGCAGCTGGCTTGAAAGAGCCCCCAGTCACCATCTGTTCTCAGGAACAAAACTCTTGTGGTTTCGAAACACAGGCACTGACATTAAAAAGGTACGCACAGAGAAATCCCACCCGAACAACTTCATAAAAGAAGCGGTGGCAGCCTTGCTAAACATGCTGCCGCATTTAGGCTGATTAACATTGTTGGGTCTAATTGGAGGCCGTTGCTTTAACCCAACAGTCTTGTTTTGGTTTGGGCAACAGCTCTTCATGTAAAGTTTGTTCATAAGAGGACTCCTAGGATTCCCATTGGGAGTGCTGAAATCGAGGGAATGGAGCAGGTGACAGTGGAAATCAGATGGTGGGAACATTTTGGTGACTTGTAGCCAGTGTATTTGTGTGTGCAAAAACCAGCCATGACCTGGATGGACTCCAGATGGCTTGTCTGTCTGTCAAAAGCCCTGCAGTGTGTCTACTTAAGGAAGTCAGGTTTCATTTGGATAATAAAGGGCCTGCGCTCCTAGCACAGGAAGAGCTGGATTTAATCTCCCTGGCTGCTGTAAAGTGGCCAACATGTGGGGCTGGGGTGCCTCAGATGAACCACATCCACTTTCTACAGAGAGGAAGCTGAAGGGAAGCACACACTGAAATATTCCTATTGAAATGCCCCCCTTCCTTGCTGTGCTTTCTGCTCGAGAGCAGCCGTGTGCCGAGCACCTCCGACTGCTGAAGGGCATCGTGGTTTTGCTTGTGTGCCCTGGAAAAGTCTATTAGCCGGACTATCTATTTAGCTAGTGTCCATAAAGCCATTAGGCTGCTGATTTGCATGCGAACCGCTGCCAGATCAGAGGAGCAGAGCCCAACGCGTTGGCCCTGGGAGGTGAAGCCGGGCTGAGGCTGCGCGAGGAGCAACGCGAGCCACCGATGTGGGATAGGTCTGGGTTCAGAGAGGGGAATCAAAGCAATCCCTTTAGCTGGCTTTTCTGCTTTGATTCATTCGTTCTGAGCAGCACAGATGGAGAAGGAACAAGGAACAGTCATTTGGACTCTAGAGAAAGCTCAGATGGGAAGTGTTCATCCCTCTGCTCATCTGTTCCCTCTGTCCAGCGGTTGTGCCAGCAATGCCAGGAGGAGTCGTACCAAGGGCTCCTATCTGCTGCATACTGTTCCATCCATCACCAGGCAGGGGGAATGCAAAAGCTTTCTATAACTATATGATGCTAAAAACACCAAAGGGAGGGTGGGATGGGGTTAGAGCGGTTCCAGGGGAGCTCCCTGAGTGTAAGAGGGGAAATTAAAGGAAAAATTTGAATTAGAAACTCAAGGGAATCTTCCAAATGTCAAAAGCTATTAGAATGATTTCTCTTGCACAATGAAAAGGCTTTCCCTTCCTCCACATCTCCGAAAGCATTAGGCAAGCCGTGTGGATGTGCTTGTGTGTAAGAACCACATCGCACACTTGCCCTCCAGAGTTTCCCTTCTCATATTTAAAATGGGCAGAGCTCCAGTTTTTAAGGTCTGAGAAAAAACTAGAGTGTAATGTTGATGCGATATCTGAGTTAGGACAGAGCCAAACAAACTCCTGCGTTTGTCCTCCAGGTCCCTCCTCTGTCCTCCTGGCCGTGGGATGGGGCTGTGTGCTCCCCCCGAAAGCAGAGGCAGCTCGGAGTGGGCATTGCCAGACAGTGACATCCACATCAGGAGGACACTGTGGTGACAAGCCCGCTCTGTCCTGGGGGATCAGGAGCTTTCTCTGCAGCTGTGATGGGAGGAGCTTGGGGGAAATCACCATCTCATTCCAGCTCTGTACTAAAATGATTCAGTTTCTTCATTAAAAATCCTGCCAAGTATATGCTACTGACAGATGAAGAGGTAAAACTGTAACAGCCAGCTCCTCTTGACCTCTGGAGGAATTCCTGTTCTGTGTTGCTGCTACAGGTCGGGTTTTGTCTTTACAAGCAGACCCTTTCTGTTTCCGATGGGGCTCATCCAGGCACTCACAGCTGTGGGTCACTTCAGGTCTACAGCTGCACTTTGCCTCTGAAGACATTCTCTATCTGGATTAATTTATATTGTGGGGTTTGGGGAGACCAAAACCAGTGCTGGGGACAAGAAGAGAGGAGTATAGTTACTCAGGGGTTGTTTTAACTTGTGGGAGGTCTGAAACTCAGTGGAGGAGAAGCAGCTCAGCAGCTTGAGCCTAGAGAGCTTGACAAGGCTAAACCAGCTGAGGATGTGTCTGTCCCGTTGGGTGTCCTCGTGCTCTAGAAACCCTCCTTAGGCCACAGTTAACCAAGCAAGCACCAATGCCTGACTCTGTTCCTTGCACTCACACCGTTCCCCAAATCTCAAACAAGCAACTTCTCCCCAAGGCCTGATCCAAACCTCCTGAAGTCACTCCAAATCCTCCCACTCTGCCCTTTCCAGTTGGCTTCAACCCAGATGTTCCCACTGGGCTTTGGTGCAGCAGGGTGCGTTCACGTGCCAGGCGGCTGGGAGACTTCCCTCCTGCAGGTCAAGGTAGCAGGACAAAGTGAAGCCCATCATGCCCTGATAGCTCCTGGGTATTTCACAGGAGTCCTGGCATGTGTCTCAGGGGTCAGGCTGCTGGGCAGGGGCGATACGGTGCTCATCTCCTGCTGGGTTACGGCAGCACTTTGCGCGCTCCCCGTAATGGCTCTGGACACGTGCCTGGTCCCTCACCACCTCCAAACAGCAACCAGGAGAGGTGCAGAAGCCCACGTCTGCCTGAAACCGTTTACACAGAGGTTGAATATACCTTGCAACTTCATGTTAATTTGGTTACACCCAGGCTTACCTCCAGGATAAGGCCAGATAACATCCCTGTGTCTTGGGGGACAGGGACTCCCTTCCTGCAGGGGGAAGAAGGAAGGAATTATCCAAACCCACATATGTGCTGCATCCCAAATCCCCTCCTTCTTTCGCTTGCATTTCAATCCTCCCCTGGTGACCCACAGATCCCTTCTGGCACTGACGTTCCCTCTCACAGGGAATAGGGAGGGTAAGGCAGTGCTAAGGGGGTCCCAGATGCTCTGACACCAAGGCAGAAGTGACAACAGCAGGCTAGGGCAGTCCTTCACAATCCCCAGCGACTCTAACATCAACTAGCTTTCGGCTAACGCCGGGCTGTGTCGGGAGGTCATCTGCAGTCAGGGCTCCCTGTCAACAGCCTTTGCCTGGGCCCACGAGAGCACACAAAGTTATTTGCATGCTGTGGGCTGCAAATTGCTCCCTGGCTTCAGGGCAGGCTCTGGGCAGTAGTAGGAAGCCATCCTAAGCAGGGAAAGTGGACCCATCAGCTGGCTCCAGGGAAATACCACCCGAGTGCCCTCAGGAACAAAAATCCTCACCAAATTCCCTCTGGTTATTCCTGGAGGACAAGTCACTTTAACCCTGGGGCCCAAAGGCTTTCTGGGATGATGCTAGTGACTCATAGGCAGACCTTGAAACTGGTGGATGTTATTCCTGGCATCCACCAGCAAGCCTCAGTGTGATTTTAAATCATATCTGGCTCCAGGATTCATTATTAAAGGATTTTTGGGAAGGGGGGACGTTTTGTTTGTTGGTGTTCTTCCTGAAGGCTCCTGCTGACTACAGCCCGGGTGATATCCCAGCCAAGCATGGTACTCCCCCATCTGCAAAATGACTGTACAGGTACATTTGCAGGGGGATTCCTCCCATGTCAAAAGGTGGATAAACCACCAGCCCGAGGTGTGCCTCCATCCCTCTCTGTTGATCCAAGGGAAGCTGAGATCCACTGGTCGGTCACTGGCCATGTCACCTCCATCCCTGGGCAGGAGAGGAGCCTGGGCTTTGCTGCTTGCCCACCTCACGCTGGGTGGTACCACAACAGGTCAGATGTGCTTCCACTTTATCTATATATACACTTTTATATATATATATATACACATAAAGCACACATCAATATTCTGATAAGTGTACTAACATCAATAGCGAGAGACTGCATGCCACATATACTGCTATATAGTCTAAGCCTTAATACACATCACATGCATATCAATTTACTTAAGGCAAATTCAGAGGGGGAGGGAGAGAGAGAGAGAGGAAACTTTGGTCCAGAAATGGACAAAATCCAGTGAAAACCTGAAAGTAGCCAGGAAAAGCAGAGGGAAAGAACAAGCTTGCCCAAACCTTCCTCTTCCATTGCACCGCTCACTAAACCTTTCATTTTAAGTATTGCCTTCATGCTCAGTGCAGCACTTTAATAAAAATGCTTCTGTGAGTTAGGACGAAGGCTCAAAATTTCCTTTGATGGTTACAGGAGCAGGCAGAGGAGAAAAAGCCTTTTAGAGAAACTGGGATGGAGGTATCTGGGTTGCGAGGGAGCGTGTCCGTGCATCTGCAGACGTTGGATGAGGCTGTGGAAGTGCCAGCTCAGGTCGGTTGAGGTCACTTCAGCTCCGATCAGTGCCTCCGACTTGCAGCTGAGCTCCAGAAGCCAAAGGCAGAAGTGCCGCTCTCCTGGCAGTGCTCGGAAGAGATGTCTCGGTTGGAGCTGGACCCGGGGAGCAAACCTCCACGTGAGCATTTCCCTCGTGGCTCTGAAATGAAAGGAGAAAGCAAAACACCCCAGGCTGGAGGACACCACAAGAGCCTTTCCTTGGGCCAAGGACCAAAAGAGGCCTCACTCACATGGAAGATGTTACCCAAATAATGTGACAGAGTGTATGGGAAGCCAAAAGTCACTTTATTTTGCCTTCCAGAACAGCATTTTACTCCACCGGACAGTAACCGAAGACTTGGTGAGGGCTGTGTGGGGTCCCTGCTCTGCCACAGATCATCTGTGTGGATGCAATGAAGGTATTTATTTAGCTCTTCTACACTTCAGTTTCCCCGTCTGTAAATCAGAAAAGAAATAGCACGTCCCTATGCCATGAGGTTGTTGTGACGATAAAAGGGTTAAAAGGCAGACTGTCTTAAAGAGGGCTTTGGAAAAGTGTGAAAAAAAATGAATTCCTCTCCCGGGACCTCATCAAAGTCTGGGTTTTCCAACTGGGGTGACTCAAATTCAGGCTGAACCTTTCCCTCTTCAGGGTGTGGGTGGCAGAGACTCGGGCTCCTCTTGGTGGCAGCTCCCCAGCCCAGGGCTGAGCCTCTCTAAGGTGATGCTCAGCGGGCAGAGGGGGTGGCAGCCCCCCAGTTCTCGAGGTGCCTCCTGGATGGGGAGCAGCAGTGAGACAAACACGTCACCTTTGCCACATTGGGAGTCTCATGGCCAAAGTTGGGCCATTTTGTGTCCCGCTGTAAACAGAGTTGTGGGCAGGTTATACTACCCTAAAAGATCTGCTCGTCAAGCCCAGCCTTCGTGGGGTGAAAAAAGGCAACCTCAAGGCACTGTTAATTTCCTGCATTTCCCTGTCTTTCAGATAAATCACAAGGATGCTCTGGATTTCAGACCCTGTAGGTTTCTGGGATTCTCATCAAGGCGTTTGGAGGGAGAGCTATCTCTCATTAGCAAGGCTGTTTGCATAAAAATAGGAGCATTGGGTCTGATTCCTCAAACTGGGGGCTGCTCTCATGAATATCCGAATGCCCTCAGCTCCCATCACTGAGGGCACTCAGTCTCTCTGGGGGTTGAGCCCTCCAAGCTCCTTGCAACTCTGCACAGGCATTTTGGGTGGGGAAGGGGGAGGCTGTATCGGAAAGAAGCAGCGGGGCAATTGTAAGAGGCAGGAGGTAATGACCCATGTTGGGAAGCAGCCAAGAGAACAGAAATAGCATATGGAAAAGGCTCTTTGAATGCAATGTATGTTGCTGATTCTTAGAAATAATCAGCAACACCTCTTTACATGCTGCATTTTTTAGCACAAATTGAGAATAAAACATCCTCTCTGCTGAGACAGCAGAGTCCACGTTTCCTTTCCTTCACAGACAGCTTCCATCAGTGTTACAGGTATATTGTATGCTATTGTCCCACTTCCTTTGCTTGGGATAAATGCCACGATTCCCTTTTCAGCAGTGGGGAAACTGAGGAACAGGCAGTTCCACTACCTTGCCTTTGGCCATAGACCTTGTCAGTGGCAGAGCTGTGATGAAGGAGCAGGAGCTACATGTACTGCTGCAGCTTTATTCCTGTGCTGTGTCAGAAAATATCATGTCTCACTTTGATGCATCCAGATTTTCTTGACATAAATTGCTGAAATCGCTGAGAGAGGCATTTATTTCAAAGTTCAGCACATTATACGTAGGGAGAGAGAAGTTGAGTAACTGGAAAAATCAACTCGGAGTTGCATCACCAGGAGCCAGAATGTTTGTTTAGTCCTTTGTGAGATGAAGCAAGCTCCAGTTTGGCCTCATCCAGGCATGATTAGTCAAGAGATAAGGAAGGGTTTCTGGATGGGTCCCTGATACTAAGCAATTTCAGACAAGGATGTATTTTGCAAAGGAGGAGTGTGGGGGGGTGGAGAATAGTCTTTTCCCCGTCTGACCTAGCAGACAGTCCTATCGGCTCTAAGGCACAGCTTTCAAAATGACCAGTCCCTCCCACGAGCTGTGTTGCTCCATTCCCCCCAGTTCCCATCCTTCCCCAACTTATGACTGCAGTAAATTATAAATGGAGGGACTTTGCAATAAAAACTCATCCCGATAAGATCAAAGGCAACTTTTATCTCCCATATTCTTTGGGGTCCAAAACTCACAAGAGCACAGCTGCCGGCCTGAGGTTGCAGCTGTATTGCTCCCAGATGATAAAATAGCCATGGCTTCAAGGTCCTCTGTGTTAGCTTAAGCTAAGACAGTCACCTCCTTCCAACTCTTGCAAAGCTGTTCACTAAACTGTCCGTACGTCGTCCCTGTCTCTTGTCCCAGCATGGGATGATGCAGGAGAGCAAAACAAAAGGAAATTCTCCAAGACTGGTGACTTTTGCCTGCTGTCCCACAGTGACAGTTGACCTTGCTGGTATTTCCGACTTCATTTTGTTTCACATCTCACGTCGTACCACCCAATGCATTCTGCACCAGCCAGAGCAAATCTTGGCTGGCCTTTAAATCACTTTTGGCCTTTAAGGACCTGCAGTGTAAATGGCAGAGTGAAAAATCCTGCTGTGAGGTCTGGAGTTTTAGAGGCTTTTCTTCAAAAGCTGAGATTTTGTTGGTGTCTACTCACCCCGTATCTAGCCTGAGCCTTGCTCAGGTTTGCCAAAGAGATTTCATCTTGATGCATTTAGAGGTGAACAGTCGTAACGAGCAAAGCCTGAGCTCTCCTAGTCAAAAATCTACAGGGCTGGGTTTTAAATTCATCTCAGAAAAACACAGCAAAAGAAAAGAGTTACCACCTGTCATCTCATCGGGGATAAAAACCAGAAGGGACAGAGTTTTGGCTTCCAGAAGCAATCACAAGTGAGAAGTGCTACTTGGGACTATTTAGCCTTTTTTCAGCCTGCAGCCTTGGCTGGGGAAATCAGTGGACTTGCCAGTGCTGCTGAAACCACGCTCAGAAGAAGGAGTCCAAGAAGAAAAGCAATTAAAAACCAAGTGGTCCTGTGCCTGGCTGCTGGAGGCTGCTTTCCTCTGGCCCTGTGCATGGTGGCTGAACTGTAATACCAGTGCCCACCCTCCTGCCCTTGCACCTCTCCCAAATCCTCAGCAACCTCATCACCCCAGCCACTCTCTCTGACCCTTGGAGTGCCGATGATTGCACAGGCTCCATGTCCTAAGGAAATCAAGATAAAAACAGGTCAAGCCTCAGAGAAAGCCTGACGCTTAAGAAAGAAGGAAGTGCAGATAAAATTGGCCAAAACCCACAATTGCTTCAAACTGTTCCAGCCATTTCTGGCATTGCACTTTCCTGCTCTGAACTCTGACTTTAGAGCCATGAATTTTCCTCCTTGTCTCAGGTCTGCACGTCAGGTTTTGGGTTTCAGGATGGCTGCGTGATGAAACTGCTACCAGATATCCAACCACTGCCCTGGGGTAGCAAGTGGACATTCATTTGAAACAAGACCAGTTGCTGGTAATCCTTCCCCACAGATACACCCTCTGTTTGGGAGCTGACATGAAGAGGAGGCTTGAAAGATGCCAAAGCAACAAGGCTTTGGGTTCTTGGCTCTGATATGAGCAAAACCAGACCATTTTATTTTCCCCAACTTCCTAGCACTTGTTTAAATATGCGCATTTCAGATGGGGAAGGGAAATGTCTTGCTTTCCTGGAAAAAATGGTTGCACTGGCTTCCTCCTCCTTCCTTGCATTGCTGACGTTTCTTAGCAGCAAACTCCTCCCATGGCAGGGCAGAGACATTGGTCTCTCCGGTCACTTTGCTCTCAGCCAAAAAGTAGGGTTTGTGGACTGACGAGGGCTGATGTGGTTTTGAGGTTGTTCCCTTTTAAGCACAGGCACCTTCTTCTTGTGCGGCACCTTGCATGGCGGCGGTCCATGAAGGGAGCTAATCTTCATTAGCCTCATAAAAATAAAACAGAAACGTGAACTCAAAGAGCAATAGACGTTGAAGTAAACTTGCTCTGGGCTTTCTGAGGCAGTTGGCTTGGCCTTAGCTGTGCCATCGCTCGCTGCCTAAGGGAAGGCTGCAGGGATGCAAACTGAAATCACAGCTCCTTGCTGGCTGTGCGGCGCCCGCGAGTCCCTCCTCCCGGCTCGCTGCTTGCAGAAGCACTGCCTCCATCTCGGCTCCCAGGGCACGTGAGGCACCTCCAGGCTCTGCTTGCTCCCAAAACTCACCTTCCAGGTGAAAGGATGTGCTCCAGGCAACTAAAAAAAAAATTGCCTTATTTCTAAATTTATTAATTAATAAATCTATCAAGCAATTAAACGCAAACCACCCCCAAGACAGTGAGGGGAACCACCTGCATGTGACTGGAGATTGTTCAATCAGGACAAGGGATTTTTTATTAAAAGGAAGCTGTGGGTGTGATTTGTTTCTCCTCTTGACCTTGGGAGACCTTTACCTACATTTATTTCTCAGACCTGAATTAGCACCATAATAACACAGGGATGGAAAATTATACTTAAACCTCCCAGCTATTTCTGGGTTACAGAGGCTCTTTCTTTTTTTCAGTCTAACCTAGTTTTCCAGTGGAACATTCCCAGCCTCTACAAAGAGACATCCCAGTTTTCCTCCCTATATAATTATATAAAGTCTGGCCTATATTCGTGCCCTCTCGTTCAGTCGCCTTTAATGTCAGCGAGGGATGCTGCTCCCTTTGGAGAGGTAAAGAGCAGGAGGAGAGATTGACACTTCACCCCTGCTTCTGCCCTGAAAATGAGCTGGATAAAAGTCATTACCACAGTCTGCAAAGACTCTTACTAGTGTGCGGTTGGCTGCGATTAACTTGCCAAAGTCAAACTACGTCCCACCGCTGTGAGGGTCCCATGGCTGTAAATGTGAAAGAGTTGTCCCTGCTCCATGGGATGGGGTGAAGGTCTGGAGAAGGTCCTTGAGAGAGAGTGGTGCCATCATGGCACAGGATGGGTTTTTCTCTCCACTGCACAGACAGGGATGGGGCTGATGAGTAAAGTTAAAAATCTCAGCAAGGCTGTGGTGATTTGTTCCCTACCTTTGCAGGTTGATTGGCTTAGAAAAAAAAAATAATAAAAAATTAAAAATGGGGGGAGCTCTGCATTGCTATATGTTGTAGGGCAGAGAGTTAATCCCCAGTGCTCAAGGCTGCAGTCCTCCAAGAAATGTTAGAAACTGCAGGTCTTAAAAACCAGTTCAATTCCTTTTTAATCTTGTAGGTGCCACCAAATAAATATTTACAGGGTTTTTTTTTTTTGTTTGCTTGTTTGTTTTTTTGTTGTTGGTTTTTTTCCAGGGGAATGAAGAGAAATGCAGGCTAAGGGATATTCATTCACCACAACATATTATCCCACTCCAAGGAGATTTACATTTTCTGGACATGCAGGAACTTCTCCAGAAAAGAAATCCCAGGGGAGGGATTGGGTGTCTGCAGACCTCAGCATCAGTCACTTCCAGCTTTGGTCTCATTTCCTCCCTAGTACCAGTGTCAGGAGAAAAGTAGTTTCAAACCACTGGCTTTTCCAGCCTCAGCCAGATCTTTCTGCTGCTTTCAAGGGGTTTTGAGTCAGGCCATACTTTGCCACATCAGCAAAACTAAAGTTTGACAGAATCAACGCCTCGTGCGATCAGAAAATATCTGCAAAGCTAGCGATGACTAAGAAAGTCTGCCTGGCCCTTTGCCTTGCCAGGCAGGAGGAAGAAACTCCAAGCCTCTGTGCTGGGCAGATGGCAAGAGATGGGCACATTTACATGGTCAGGGTGGCTTTTTATTTTGCCAGGCTTTTGCTGACTGGTCTTGAATTGTCACCTCTAACAGGGAGCACCACAACCCTGCACGGGATGGAGGGGAGTGGGCTTATTTTGCCGTGGTGCTGACTCTGCTTTGCAACTCAGCCATGGGGCAAGGAAGGCTTGTCTGGCTCCACGGTCTCCTGAGTCATTTTATTTCAGTGTCATGAGAGACAATAAAACAGGACCCAAACTGCAGCCATAGTGCTGAGCCCGGCACTCTGTCCAGAAACACTGGGCTCTGCTCACCCTTGGCTGGGGCTCAGGAAGTCTGGACACTTCTGCCTTGGGTTGAAACAGCCCTTTCCTAACTTGGTACTGGCAGCCCCCAAAAAATTGAGAAACTATGAGTCAAAATAATGGACAAATTCCTCCAACAAGCTGTTTTTCATTAAAACAAAAAAAAAAAAAAAAAGCAGAAGGAGGAGGAAAAAGAAAATGGGATTTCATGGTGGTTTGCATCTTCTGGTTGCTGCCCACAGCCAGCGTGTGTACACCTTGCCTTGCGCAAGTCTGGTGCCAGCCCACCTGAGATCAAATGATACGAGTGGAAAGTGTGAGGTCTGCTTAAGGATGGAGGGCATGGGTGAGGAACACTCTTTCCTGGAAGGGGACACACAAGACTATTTTGGACCGTTTTGCTATATTGCACGGTTCCCTCTACAGGTTGCAGCAAGAAACACTGGGCACCCTGGGGATGACTGATGTGGTAGGAAAGAAATGCAAATAAAGGCAATAAAAAGTTAGGGGCTGGCTGAGGAAGGGGCTTTGATTCTGGCTGAGAGGAGGTTTGCTCAGCTGGTTTTCAGGTCGACTTGGAGAAATCCCTGCTGAAGCTTTAGGTTTTGGTTTTAGGATTATAGTATCCCTGCTTTTTATATATCAGACTGGATGGTGACTGAGGCATGGTGATCTGGCACCTCAGGTACTACCATAATATAGAAAATCATTATTATGATTAGTAGTAATAATAATAATAGGAATCTACTCTGAGGCTTTTGGCCAACACTATGGGACAATTAATGGGTGGCAATCAGTTAAATCCCTTTGCACGTATTTCCCTCCTGCAGGCAGACTCACACTTTTGCGAGGAATTTGAAGGATGCACCAGCAAAAGACCTGAGAAAACACAACACCATCACAGAGGTGTGAATCTTTCCACCCGGTGCTTGGCAGGGTGCTTGCATTGCCACCTCCCCAGCCACCTCAAGCTTCAGCAAAGGCTGTAAACTTGACTGATGACAGCAGCTGGCAAAATTCAGCCCACCCAAGAAAAAGAGGCACCTTTGCAAGCAGAGAGGTCAAGAGGAAGCAGGCATCTGGTTCTCCATGGGCATCTAACTCTCCTTGGCCCCACTGAAAATCTCAGCCTTGGTGGGCAGCAAACAAACCAAGGCTGCTTGTAGCACCGATTTCCACCAAACCTTATCATGGATGAACAGAGAAGGTTGTGTTTCATCTGACACCAAGGCATATATTGTATTTTTAGATTGGGCAAGTTGCTTAACGGACTTAACTAACACAGAGCACACAGTCATAGGTTTGCATGTGTTTTACTCCCAGCCGTGCTATAAGACAAGGGACACCCTTCTTTCAGCCCAGTTCTCAGCATCCTTCAGTGGAGCTCACCTCATAAAGCATGTATTTCTCATGGTGACAAGTCCTCTCTTACAGCTTTAGGGGTCTTTAGCATAGTCAGAAATGTATTCTTTCCTCTCCCTCAATGGAAAATTAGATTTAATCATACTCTGACTGAAAGCAGGTGGAAACTAAAAGAAAATTCTCCCAAACAACATCCCAACATCAGCAAACAGGAATTGGTTGTACTGCAGCATGAAGTATCTGGTTTCCCAGCTGCTTTGGCAAGTGAACAGACACTTGGTCAAAGAAGTAATCATCCCTTGAAAAAGAGGGTCAGTGGAAATTTTTGGAGTACTCCTTTCCACCTATCTGTCCCCCAGCTTTATGATTTGGGCTGCTGCCCGGTGTACACAGAGGTGGGCTGATGGGGAGGTTGAGGGAGGGGAGATCTGTCCCCTTTCCCACCGCCCCTCGTGGTGTGGTTGCTGTTTGCTGGCTGCTCGGCTCCCCCTCCACTTCCACCCTCAGACCTGGATCCGGATACTGATTTTTTGTAGGTGAATACCCCACCACTTGGGTGACAGGTAGGGGCTGCTTAGGGAAAGGTATAATACATAAAAAGGATCTCATCCATTGAGTTATCACCCAACAAACACCAGTTTAGAGGCATCCTATGCCAAGTCTGCGTCCAGACCAGTATGTTCAAGAGCCACTGCTGCACTCTTATCACCCATAAATTTATCTATACTTAGGTCCAGCTGTACTCTGTAACCTCCACGACAGCTGGCACTGAGTTGCACAGGCCAGTTATTTTTCTGGTGTGCAAAATCCAGCCTGGTCCTTATCTGCACTTTGCTGAACCGCCTCCTAATCGTAAAACACTGGCAGCAACCAGCTGAGCGCTCGCGGCAGTCTTTGGAGCCAGCTCTCCTACTACAAAGGGCTCGTCTTTCTGCAAGAATGACCACAGTCTGTTTAGAGAAGTGCTATGAATTTATACCACAAATAATTACAGTGATACTATAACTTTGAAAAGAAATCCATGAAGTGTATTTTACGATGACATTTCTTTGATTATTCTTAATTGCGTTTGACTCACCAATGCAGACTCCAAATTAATGAGCTCTTACGGTACCACGGAGCCTGGATTATAAACTTAGACAGCAACCAAAACAGTCATGATAATGAGCCACACGACGGTGACGCTTTTCCCCCTCGGCTCTCCCTTTTCTTTCCACCTCCCTCCTGACTTGCAGCAAGAGCAGGGCTGTCTGCTTGCCTTGCTGTGATGGATTTCAATTCCCTGGACCATCCTCAGTATTTGCTTTCAAAAGACTAATGTTTTGGAGGAATTATTAAAGGAGAAAAACAGGCTGGCTCCCACTTGCCCTCTCTTGCCTTGCACTTTGATGGCAGGCCTTTTTTAGCAGGGATCGTCCGCTGTGTGTGTTTGTATTACTCCTGGCACGCTGCAGCCCTTGCTTAGGATGGGACAAAAGCAATTAAATGCAATCAATAATGCCTATCCTGAACTTTAAAGCATACTTTATTCTTGCAGAGCAGGATAGCACAATACACACTGATAATCCCTCACAGCTGTTGCACAGCCTTTCTTTTTTTTTTTTTTTTTTTTTTTTTTGGCCTGTTAAAATCTGAAGCTGGACAACACCCTGAGTTTGCTGAGAGCAGAACTGAGCCATGGGAAGGTGACGGGTGCCGCCAGCAGCCAAGGAGCAGCCCTGAGGTCCCAAGCCCTGCACTTCCCACTGCTGCTGGAAGCACCAGCTGATGGTAACGTAGAAAGCTGCATTTTTGCATTTTAGCAAATCTTTTTTTTTTTTTCCCCTGGAGCTTAGTGACAAAGAGAATTCAGTGCCACCTCCCAGAAGAGACCTGTGCTCAAGCCCTCTTGGGAAAGGGAGCTGAGGAAGCTCATGTGTCCCCTGTGAACCTCTGGGCTGGTGTCTTAATTTGTGCTATGCACCAGGAAACCCTCTTTTTTTCTCAGGACTGTACAGCACCTAGCACAAGCCTGGTTTGCAGCCAGCGGTCTGGCATGCAATGGGCATAAAATAGCAGTTCCTGGAGCCCTCTTTCCAATTGCTTTCCCTGGAAGTTAGCCTGGCTGCCAGGACCTTTCTTATCTTGGATGAGCTCTGCCTTTCAGATGAGCTTGTCATCCTGGTCCTCGAAGTTTCTAATCTCAGCCTTGTTTGAAGGAAAACCGGAGCGGTATTGTTCACAAAGGGAAACACCATGGGTTTGGTTTTCTTTATTGTCTGAACCTTGTAAACAGGTTCCAGACACAAATAATTATTTGTAAGTCACGTTCCTCTATCTCAGAGGAAACATTTCTGTTCTGCAACCTTTTGCTGATGCAGCAAAATAAGAAAAACAGCCTGAAGGGGAGAAGCAAACATCCCAGGCTCCTCTTCTTAACCCAGAGAAAGCTCTGAGTGAGAACAGCTGCTCAGCAGAAGTCTCTCCGAACAAAAGTGGTTTAAATTAGTAGGATTCTGGCTAATTAAAAGACTATAAAGACATAATTAAAAGAACTGAGACCAAGCTATATTAAATTAGTCCGCCAGCCGCCTTCCGAGCCATCGCAGAAGGATGCAGATTGTTGTTTGCACCCCACGAGTCCAAAGCACCTCTATGCCCTGAACCCACCGGCAAGTGCGAGAGCTGGTGATGGGGTGGACATGCTGGGGAGGGCTGGGGAAGGGGCTGCCAGGGCGAGAACAGCCCCAAGGAAATCTTCCCCCAGCCAGAGTGGGGAGAAAGGGGATTTGCCGTAGGACAAGGCCAGTCTCCCAGGAAGGTGACAAACAGAGAGGTGGTTCAGCCCCTGGGATAATTTCTTCCCTCTCACATCACTGTTCTCCTTGGGATCCCACAAGGTTGGGAGTCGTGGTGGTGGGAAATCCTCGATTAAAGCACCCTGCTGCTCGCAAATGAGCTCTGAGGCACTGCCAGCCCAAGGGTCCATCCACAGCTCTGCGATGCCTCGGGCATGGCTGCAAAGACAGCAGCGTCCTGGCCAGAGCCCTGGGGAATGCGGCCAAAGGGGGTTGTGGGGCAAGAGGAAGAAGGGGGAGGGAGGAGAAAGGAAAACAAGGAGGAAAGAGAGATAAAAGGGAGAGAGAGACACACAGAAGGAAAGAGGGAAAGGAGAGGAAGCGAGAAAGATGAAAAGAGAGAAAGAAAAAGACAACAAAGGAAGATAAAAAGAGGAAGAAAAGTAAAAAAGAAGGGGAAAAGAAAAAGGAAGATAAAAAGGAAAAGAGAAAGAGCAAAACAAAGGAAAAGAGAAAGAGAAAGAAAGATAAAAGAGAAAGAAATTAAAAGAGAGGGAGAGAAAGAGAAAGAAGGAAAGCAAAAGAGAAAGAGAAAGACAGGAAGAAACAGAAAGAGAGAGGAAGAAAAGTAAATAAATTAGAGAAAGAGGGACAGAAAGAAATAGAAAGGGGGCATGGAAGCTTCCAGCTGTTCAGATATGGCAGTGCTGCCCCTTCCCAGCTGTGCTTTCCATGTCCGCCCTGCCTGGCTGAAGCCCTGCATGGCACATGGAGGGCCCCAGGCTCACGGGGACCACCTGCCCCATGAACAGACCCTTTGGGCCAAGGGACATTTGCTGGGGTCACCAACATCCCCTTGCATGCAGAGAAAGAGGCTCAGGTGAGGTCGGGCAGTTGAGGACCCACTCCGGTCCACCTGCAAAAGGTCTGGTCTGGCTACGAGATTCACTGCACCCAGGTGAGAACAATCTGCCGAACACAAGAATGCTAAAACTTCCTTTAAGTGGCAAAAATACTGCTATGTGATGGCAGATGTGGACAGAGCTGACTTACAGCTCTTGCTCACAGCTGCTGAAGAGGCTCTCGATAGCTGCAGCTGCTCACGCACCCGGTTTCGCAGGCCGACGGCAAGTTCAAAACTTCCAAATGCTTCCTTTCATTGTGCCAGGGAAGCCAAAAGTTGGGAGATTTTCCATGAATCGAGAATTTAAAAAATCCTGTTTGGAGACAAAAGAAGTGCTTTTGATTTTTGAGCACTGTTTGGAAAAAATCCCATTAAGAAATCCAGAAGCAAAATACATTTTGAAGCGGAAAGCTGAGCAGAGCTGAAAAATTCAAAGTGTTTCTTTGAAAAAAAGTTAGAATCAGGCTGGTTTGAGTTTGGGGGATGCTTTTTCCAGGAAAAAAAATAAAATGTAATTCAATAGCAGTTTGACTGCTTTGCTTTAGTAAATAATTAAAAAAAAAAAAGGAAAAGCAAAATAAAAGGGGTTGGGCAAAACATGCACAGAATCCAGAATAGCTAAGAAAAGTACTTTTTTGTCTCATATCTCTCTGTCTCCCTGTTGAAGGCTGAAAGGAGAGACTGTGCAAACCCACTGTGGTGGGGAATTTACATAACTTTGTGCCCCAGCCACCAAAATTGGGATGACACTTGCATGAGCTTGTCCTGCACCAGGATGGCAGTCTGGGCTCTCCTCCCTCAAGCTGCTGCATGGCGCGCTTATTAAGAGAAATGATCGTTCTTAAGGAGAAAAACTTCCTCCTCCCACAGTACACTGTAAAAGTGAATGATCAGTAATTCAGACGCTGTTGTGGCTATAAACCATTGCACTATAAGTCATGCTAGTACCAGCCCTGACAAGGAGAGCAGGTGATGAGCAGCTTGTGCTCTCTAGGTAATGGGAGAAGAGAAAATGCTTGCAAAGTCCAAAAGGAGAGTTTGTTCAAAACGAAAAGTTGCTCCACTGCTTTCTTCAGGAAATGCAACTTGTGGCCATTCTCTATGTCTGACTGTCTCTGAATCAAGTCTAAGCCCATCAGTAGACCCCCATCAGTCCTAAGAATAAGCACCTGGGTAAAGATGACAACATTGAGCTCATCTCTCACTAGCCACTAAAGAATCCAGCACAACCCACCAGGAGAACCTGCTTTTGGGGGTTTATATCTCATTGGACACCAGCAAATTCACCCTACAAGACAGACACTGGCAGAAAAGTAGTTTTCAGTGTCAGTCCTGTGCAGGGATCTATGAACTTAAAAAAACCTGGAGAGTGATGAGGGATGGGGTTCTGGGACCACTGGGAAGGGATGTGATTGAATTTCCTAGGTATACCCATGGCTGTGATGATGGCTGATACTCTTGATACATAGCAGCTGCCGGCATTTGCTGACTTTAGGGGTTATTAGCTTGTTTTGTAATTAAATAGTAGTTTCACTGGTACAGTTATGTAACAGTATTCAAAAGTCTTCAGCACAGGCGTTAAAAAAGCAACCATGTGTGAAAGCCATGATGAGCCCATGACACCCTCTTCAGCTGAGCTTGAAGGTCAGCTTGGTGGCCCACCATGAGCTTCACAGCTGGTCATATCATGCTTTGGGGGGTATGGCTGCACCCACACCCCGGAGCGGGACACGGGGACGATGTAGCTTTTGAACCTGCCAGCTTCTAATTTTGTCCAATGCTCCTAATTCTTCTATTATACAAGACAACAAGCAGTCAGTCATCCCTCAGGGCTTCTCTAGACTTCTCTTGTATCTCGCCTTGGCCATTTCTTTTCCAAACTGGAGAATTTATCCTTCCAGACCTTCAGCCATCCTTGTTACTTTCCATGGATCTTTCCCAAACATCCTATTTCCTTTTGGCATTGTGGGACCAAAATGGCACATACTACTGACAAGGACATCCTAATGTCCTTTCCAACCTGAATCATCCAGTGAACCCATGTGGATGCACCAGAGACATTTGTAGCAGCACAGTGACATTTTCTGCTTTGTTCTCCACTACTTCACAATTCCCAATGTTTGATTTTATTTACAGCGACAGTGGTTGTGGCTTCATGCAAATGTCCTGAGAGGTGCCCCGTTGTATGGCCTGAGAAGGCTTAGGGCATGCATACGTGCCCTTTCCTAGCACCGGCTGGACTGGCTGAGATGACTTTACCCAGTCCCCTGTCACTGACTGCCTTCTCCTCTCTGGTAGCTGTGCTGCTCACGCGATGGAACCCTAGCTCACGTCAGTCTGAAGGAGCCAGTTTTAAAATGGCAGGTCTTCGCTAACCCAGCTTTTTAAGCAGGAGCAGAAAGAGGGTGGAAGTTGCCCACAGCAGCAGTGGAGTATCCTCATGTTGCACTGCTGCTTTATCCGAGCTGGAAGCACAGTGGGCAAAGCAGCAAGGAAAGCCCTTGGAGGCTGGAGGAAAAACCTGGTTTCAATAAGGAGCTTGTGGACCAGGCTTGCAAATAACATGGACAACAGCAGCATTAGGGCAGTGTCCCCAAGATCTGCAGCCCCCCCCCACAAGCGTTGCCTTCATCATCGGGGTCAGGGTGAGTCCCATCCCCAGGGTGTGCGATCAACATGCAGATGGCCTCAGCTACAAATGGGCCCAGAGCACAAGCTGAACTTTCCCCAAACTAATAATCAACCACTGACTTGAAAGGAAACCCCACCTGTCCTCCCCTCCCTGATTTTGTCTGAGAGCGGAGGCACTGATGCACTCTCAAAGATGCTGCACTTGTGGTATTTTTGACCCAGCTGGAAGAAGGATGAGCTGTAAATCTCACTCGACAGCCTAATCTCATTATATTTCCCAGCTCATTTTCCCGGCCAAAGGGGTTTGGCTAAGCTTCAGAGAAGCATCTGAACTCTCAGATGCTGCTCCAAACCAACCTCCTAAATCTTTAGATGGTCACCCATCGACAGGAACGATCTCCACTTGTTGTCACTAGCAGTGTACTAGCAGTGGCGTACTAAGACACACAGACGCAACACATGTAGTCAGACAGATGCTCATCATTCCCAACCCCCATAAAGGTATTACAAGCCACCACCTGAAGCAGAGGTATTGAGGGAATTGGTCATAAAAAGGCATGAACTGACTGCTGCTAAAAGGTCAAGAAGCAGATCATCTCACCGTGAATCTGCTAGGGGGAGTGACTGATAGACCACCAGCAACCAGCAGAGGCACCCACCAGATGCCAGCTGGAAAGGACGTAGCCTTGATGGATATCTGCCGGTGTTCCTGAGCAAATCACTGAAGGCCTATGCAGAAAAAGCAAATGGTAGGAAATCCTGGATTGCTCTTAAGGTCGCAAACCTCTGTCAAAGCGAGATGGAGACCACCGCTGCAGAGTCAGGGCAGGGCTGGCTTTGCATGTATCTCTGTCCTGGTGGTCTAAAGAACAAAGAGGAAGCCAGAAGGGCGAGCAGACCTTGGGAACAGAAGGAGACTGCCGCTGTAAAGATGAGCCAAGCCCTCTCCGTCAGCCTGGGAACCAGGGAAGAAAACTGGGTGGGGAGTGGTGGTTTCACTTCTCAGCGCTTTGTGCAGACGCTGCCTTGGTGTTACGGTTCACGTAGGATTGCAGCAACCCCCTCTCAGCAAGGAACAGACTCCAAAGCTTCCAAGGAAAACCGAGGCCATGCTCCACCATAATTTTCACCAGAGGTTTACCTTTCATCTCTTTGGGATGCGGCAGCAGGAACAGGGCAAGAAGCTCCTGTTACCTCTGGAGGAATTGACCCTTGCTCTCCAACAACGTGCAGGTCAGGGAGGGATTCGGCTTTTTTGAGTTGCGTTTCTTTGCCTTTAGGAGCTGTGCTTCAGCCCACGGTGCTGGTCCTGGAGCCAGCTGGCACGCTTCTGCGTATCCAGACTGCACGGACCAGCAGAGCCTGGGCATGGACCAGGCTTCAGTCATGCACTGCTTGCCCAAACAGAAGGGCCAGCTGGCTTGTCCCAGACCAGCCAGGCAGGTCTCTCTGCAGAGACCACAAGATGGACCAGCTAGCACGGCACTGCTGTCACCAGCTCTCTCCCCTCAGGAGCACCATCCCAGAGAAGGCATCCTCCCCGAGTCAAACCAGGCATCCAGACCCCCAAACCCACAGCTCCTGGGCCTGTCCACCAAGGGGCTGCTGGTCCCAGACACCCGACGGAGGACTTCAGGTTGAAGGAAGGATCCGTGTTCTTCTTGAGGAAGGAAAGCAGTTCAGAGCTTAACAAACGATTTTGTAAGTCAGTCATGCAGGAGAGTCAAGCTGCCTTAAGGACACACTTGATTTTTTGGTATATGCAGTCGCCTTCTCCCATCTCACCTGCATCTGGATGGCTCCTCTATGCCCTAAGAAGAGACATTTCCCAGGAAATTTCAGCCCTCAAACTCTTAAATCGAGTTTAAACATTATTACCAAACACTGCTCATGAATCATCCTCTGGGTTTTTGTGGCAGGGTTTCCTTTTTCCTCTTCATATCCAAGTTATTGTTGCCTTCGTTGGGCACTGGGGCTCCAGTTCTGGGCTCTTCTGGGCTGATTTGTGTAACAGTTTGGCTTCCCAGGGCAGCTGCTTTGTAACAGGGGTCTTTGGGGGCTGCGGGGAACATAAACGTGATGAGATTCATATATATTTTGCATCAGCGTAACTCCCTTGGGTACACTTTGTACCACATAAACCCAGCCCTCAGACTGTAAGCTCTACAAAGCGGGGCTTATTACAGTGGCCAGAAATGACTAGTGAGCTTGATCCACCAAAGACATTAAACATGCCATGTTTAGTCATTTCACTCACTGGAAATGTCTCCTCGGTTTGTAATGCAGATCCACTTAAATCAACCCTTGAACCGAAGTTCAGGAGAGCAACATCGAGGAAAACAAAGGGAAGAAATTCCCACTTGTAACATGAGCAGCTGCTACTGGCTTCCAAGATAAATTAGCACTCCATAATACAAGAGGCATGATGGGTCTCTAATGTCAAAATGCTATCAGGGGACAGCAACCTGTGAAAGGATTTTTTTCCTTTTGATAAAAAACCCATCGAGTAGCTTTATCAGTATAGAAATTCAAGGTCACGAGACTGCAAGCTTTAGCCCTTTACCTATTTCGTCTGATTCCTAGAGGCCACGACCGGGGTTTTCACACTGCCGCAGCGAGCAGAGGACGGGTGTGCTATGTGAGCCGTTGGCAGCAGAGATTTGCATTTCATTTCCATGTCTGCCAGCGCACGGGTGTTTTCCTGAGAGGAGAGGCACTGGGGCAGGAGGTCCCATGGCTTGTGGGATGGATCCAAGTGGGCATGGGGCTCTCCATCCTAGCAGAGACCCTGCTGTACCCAGGGGGGAGTTGCACAGGGACCAGAGGTGACGGTGGCAGAAGGTATAATTCTCTTCTCCTATATGTTTAATGTCTCCCTCAGCTTGACTGCATCAGTGGGGTGAGCCAAGGGCTTCTTCTAAAACCCCCTTGGGGTTTGGTCTCCAGCTGGGGCTCTGAGCAGCTTAGGAGCCGGGAGCGGGAGCAGCACGCCGGCTGCTCTACCGGGGTCAGCAGGGACACGTCGGAGCTGCAGCTTTGAAAACACCGAGCTGACAAGTCTCACACGTCAGCCGTGGGACGCCGGGCACGCCGGGGTCCCACGCAGCCGCCCCACCAGCCAGCTGTGCCTCGCACAGCTGGGGGTGCGAGTCGGGGGTCCTCGCTGCCGCAATGGGAGCGTGCCACCGGCCAGGGTCCCACCGCAGAGCCTGCAGGGACGTTGTGTCTCACCTGCTGCGGGAGACACGAGGGAAAATACCAGGGTACGTAACACAGGGGAGCGAGGCACCAGGGGTGGGACTTGCCCAGCATGGTGGGGATGTCTATCTACTCCTTAGCTGGTCACCTCCAGGGATGAACACATCAATTCCTTTAAAAAAAAAAAAAAAGCAAACCCACTAAATTCTTATTTGTCTGTGCTTCCTCCCTGACAGCACATGCCATTCCCAGCCCCAAAAGGCTCCGCTGCCAGCCCTGCCCCTTGCCCCTAAAACAGCCAGCAAGGGAAGAATTGCTGTTGACGCTAGCTGTGTTGTAATTGGCCTTTAGGGCTGACCCCTTTAATTAGATTAACAGGGGCCGGTGCATTCCCTCTCTGATTTCTTCCTTGGGCTGGGGGCAGAGTTGGGCAGGGACCCCTCCAGGGCACAGCACCCACTCCCACTGTGTCTGGGCTTCCTCTGAGCTTCTCCCTGCCATCCCACACCTCCTGCTGCCACTGTTCCCTGTGCCTGGCAGGGTCTTCTCTTTTACACCATTAGAGATGCACAGCACAAAGTGGAGAATGGTGCGTGATCTGGGCTTATCCCCCCCCCCACCATTTGCTATTTCTAGGCTAAAGTAAGCTGGGGAGGTTAAGAGCAGCTCAGAAACAGCACAAGAAGAGAGCAGGGATGCTGGAGAAGGGGAAGGAGAAAGGAGAAACCCTCACTGTTCTCCCTCTGCCTGAGGAAATAATTTAATGTGAAGTGTCACCTCAAAGAGTTAAATCAACCAGAGTACATTGTAAAAAGGCATTTTAGCCATTTCCATAGATAATGGTTAGGTCATGTCAAGATGCTGGCTTTCACGATGCTATCAAGCCATCGGTAATTTAATGTTTAAAATGCAACCTTAGCAATACAATTAATACCGTTTTATTAGCCCACAGAGGCCTCATGTAACTACTCAGAGCCGTATAACACCAGCCCATCTCACAGCCCCATATAAATTCCTCCAGTAAGATAAACTTTTAGGTCTGCAGTTGCAGGCACTGAAAATCTGCAGAGCCAGCAGAAAGTAAATGGCTTTCCTGTTTGATAGAGTATCCCTTTGGAGGAACGCACCTCTGGCTTCTCTGCAGAGAAATGTGCTGGTGCCAAGACCTTGGAGAGGAGGCAAGTACAGGACATACCTTGCGAGCAGTACTAAATCATCTCATCCTGCTTCCCACCCTCCCTCTCCCTGGGTGTCTCTGTCTCTCTCACACCCACACTGGTGCCCACACACACACTCTCCCCCTCTCTCACATTTTCTCTCTCAGTGCAGGGAGCTGGAACAGGAATATTTGTGCATATCGCGCTGTTCTCGAACAAAACCCCTCCTGTCTGCCTGCTGATGGGTTCCTGTTACAGAACCAGATGCTCCTGAACCATTTCTCCACTGAGGAGCCAGGACAGCAGCCTGAGATGTAGACATCTGCCTAAAGGAAGCTGAATCCCACCTCAAAGTCCATCGCAGTTATCCGAGACCCACGCAGAGCACATGCACGCAGGGGTATCTCACCGCTGTGATATCCTCAGCAAGGGCGACCCAACCAGAGGGCTGACACAAAGTGCACCAGGTCGCACAGAGCATGAAACTTGCATTTTCCGCAACACCACCCTTCCGTGGTACCTGCATGTGTCTCTTCTCTGCCGTGAGATCCTGCCCTCTGGCCCCATCTGGGACCTGGCACGAGGATCCTGCAATGGGAGAGAACCAGCGATGCTGGCCTGATGGAAAACCCCTCCAGAAACCACAGCAGGAGGGAGGCTGGAAGAACTGGTGAGGTCCTAGCCAGTACAGTCCTTTTCATGGCTGGTCTTCAGCTACCTGTGAATCTCTAAATGGTATCACAGATCAACCTGGCTTGCTATCGCAGTGTAATTCAGCCCAAGACAGCCCATTTATTTGCAAAGCCTTGAAGTGCACCTGATTCTTCTGCTAGACACGCGCCCGCAGGGCTGCTCACCCGTGGACACGAGTGCAGAGCCAATTAGGCACATTAGCGTGGAGTCAGGCCAGGCTAATTGTGCCCTGCTTCACCTGGGCCCTGTGAGCCTCCCTTTGGCTTGTGCAAGCTGTGGCCATTTCAACTGCAAGGGCAAGAAGAGACCTCAGCGGCATCCGAAAAATCCAAGTTTTCCCATAGCCTGGTCGCGGCACCAGCACCATTCAAACCTCATTTGGGGCTGCTGTGCACCGCAAAAGCCATCCCTGGCCCAAGGCACTTCAAGACCAATACAAGAAGAAGGAAAAAAGTAAAAGCGTTAACAGACTTTTCGGGGAATGAGCAATAGAGAGAGGAGGTGGCTTGATCCCAACTCAGAGAGGCTGTGGCAGAGCTGAGATTTCCCAGCCCCCAGATCGATGCCGACATCCCCACTGAAACCACCCTACTCTTGCGCTCATTCACTGCAGGGTGTATCTCTGGGATTGCTTGCCTACTCCATCAGCAGAATAAAAAGCCACTCCTGGTACTGTCACCTCTGTGTGTTTCATATTCTCCATATTTTTCTCCCTTAAATCCCCATCTTCTGGAATCAAGTTCATATCAGCTTTTATGTTGGAAATAATTTTTGAGTTTGGCTGTGGAGAGAAGCTGGAATCTGGGAGCCTTAAAGAAGTCCAAATTCATAGGGCAAATAAGCATTCTTCCTTCCCCTACCATATCTGCATTAATGATTTGTTAAATGGCAAGATCTAATGGTGAACTCAGGACTCGGGGGGATGCAGTTCTGAGTGCAGGGTCTCATCGCCTGTGTCTTCCACACACCCCGACATGCAAAGGCACTAGAGTAAAGGAGAAGAAAACACTCAAACATGTTTTACAATTGCAGTGATGGAGACACCTATTATCAAGTAAATGGGTACCCTGCCCCCAAATTTCCTAAGGTTAGGGCCAGCCTTTCTTATTATTCCAGCCTATGCTTCCTGTGCATTTAATTATTTTCTCCACACTAATGCAAACACACATAGTGAAGATAGACCAAGCATTCCAAATCAGTTTAATGAATGTCCTCATCTGAGAGGATTGTCTTTCATAATGACTGAGAGGGATGAGAAATATAAGTCTCTAGCCTAGCTCCCCCAGAAGCAGCAGGGCCCCAAAGATATGAAAAAACGGAGCAATTCATCAGAAGCAGCAGGAGAGAAAAGATAATTAGAGCTGGAGACGCAAAGAATGAAAAGCTGAGCATGGAGGGCACTTTAGGGAGAAAAGGAGGGGAACTGGAAGAGCCACAAGCTGAAATCTGTTGTGTGAGCCATAAGACTCACTAAACACCTGCACGAGGAGAAAGCTTGTGCCTCCTGCATGCTGACAAAAAAAAAAAGGTTTCGGGGAAAATGCACCTTTCTCATTTACAGGTTTTGTTCCTGGAAGAAATCTTCCATTCCGTCCCTCGCTCCATCTTCCCTTCCTTTTTTTCTGCCTACAAGCAGGCGTTGTCCCTGCCTGCCCTCGTTTGCAGAGATGCTGGTGTGCATGTTTTCCCTCCATCTCCCCCTCCTCCCCGCTGCTTCTGCTCCCCCTCCGCGCCAGCAACACCTTCCTCGCCGGAGCAGGGAGGTGAATTGGGTCAGGCTGGCCCCACGCTGGGACCGGCTCTGATCCTGCCATGATGCTGAGCATCCTCCGCACCCTCCAAGGCCAGGGCGAGCCATGATACCCTGCTGGCTGCAGGATCTGCCCATCACGTAGGGTAATAGTAAGAAACCATCCCTGTGCTTACTATGGGATTAATCCCTGCTCGATGTTGAAATCAGGGCATGGCAAGGACAGAATAAAACATGAACTAGTCTGTGCTAACCTAGCAGTCATGGTGCTGCTCCTGCAAGGAGCAGCAAAGCTCCAGCGCCCTTTGAGCCATTGTACAAACAAGGAAGCAGGTCTTGCCCTGGAGCACTCACAGTCTGAAAAGCCAAAGGAGGGAGGGTGATAACCCTTTTCCCCTCGTTTCTCCAGAGACTTTAGGTAGTTTTGTTGCACAGAAATCTGAGGGCTCCCATAGAGGGGATCAGCATCCAACCCTTATAGGGCTGAGTACACTCACCCTGTGCAGCAGTTTGCTGGATGGGTGTTTTTTCCTTGCCTGCTTTAAGCCTGTAGAGCCTTTAAACACCAGAGCAGTAAATAACAGAGAGCAGTGGACAGTGCTTCCAGTTTTTACATACTGCTAATGCAGAAGTGAGTTCAGATGGTCACATAATATAAACAGACAAAAGCTGCCTGGATGTGGCTGTCGTAAGTAGGTCTCGCTCCTCCTCACAGGCAGCAGGAGAAGAACATCCTCCATCCAGGCAGGTGCAGCCACATCAGGGTGAACCTGCTGTCCACAACGAGCCCACCACCCATCAGTCCTTCTTCCTCATATATGGGGGGGGGGGGGGCAATGTTTCCCCAGAGGCATGTGCACCGACATCAAAACAATTCCCAAAATCGAGAGTGAGGGGCAGATTTCAAGGACCAGGCAGGGCCACCACCACCTGGGCATTCCTGCGCTCCTGATGTTTCTGTTATTCACTTGGCTCTCTGCAATGCCAAGTCAATGGGGTAACAGCAAGATAGCTGAGCTGGGTGCCTGTCCTCTTCCTCGTCCCTCTTTAACCTGTGGAGGTGTCAAGTGAAATCTCTTCTTAGAGAAAGGTGCCCTGAAATGCTCCTACACATGGTGAAAGGGGAACATGCGCTTGGTGTAAAGCAGGAGCCCAGCTTTGCAGGGATAGGGCTGGGATATTAGAAAGGCTTAGAAACAGGATTTCTGCAGCATAAATCCTCCCTATGCTTTCCCTATCAGCAGAGTGTACCACATTCAGGTGTTGGCTACACAGATCCTCAGCTAGCAGAGAGCAATGGATTATTAGCAAACAAGGGAAAAGCAAACAGAAACGTTTGGCAGTGGCCAGCTGGCCATTTAGCATGTAGAACTGGCTAATTCATCAACATGAATGAAAAATCAGTGCACAGATTATCTCTTACTATAGAGGAACTATAGTTATTGTAGTAAGATATATATATATATAGTTAAGGGAAGACAGACTACTTTTCCCACAGCTCTGGGACTACTTACATTTCTATTGCCAATTGCCTATGTCCCACCATATAGCGAGAGCAGGATTTCAGGCAGAGAGTTTGATTCTCTTCTATTTAAACTCAGATAAACTGACTTGCGTGGGAAATACCCATGCAAGAGAAAAATGTTCCCCAGTGCAGGCTTTAAATGCATGCCCTGTGCTCGTTTCATTTCTTCTGCCTCACTTTGCCGTGAATCCACAGCTGTGGATTTTCAGATTTTTCACTGTGAATCCACAGCAAAGTGGTGCCCAGTTCTTTCTAGGAGGGACTTAATTTCTCAGTGTCCAATCTCTTTTAACACATGTTTTACCATTAATGGAAGCACGGTAAGTGGTATTAGGAAGCGGGGCAGGGGAACTGCTCTACCAGATCGTGTTGCTAATTGCTTTGCTGCTGGTTCTGTGCTTCCTATTCCTGTGACATTCCTTTGAAGCCAGAGTGGGATGCTCTGACATATCTGGTACATCAGGGAGCGCTGAAAGGTTACTGCTTCCTAACTAAATAAGAACAGAGGAATGGTTAATTCTCTTTGGTACGCATCACACAGCAGAGGTCAGTGCCACATATTGGAGAGGATGCTAAATTGGACACATGATGGAAATTGGTAGCTAGAGGATGCCGTACATCCTCTCAAAACCTCTGGAGTAGAAGCGTACATGGAAAAAATAAGTCTGGATTTGCTGTCACTCCAGGGACATGGTTGAGAATGCTTGATGGGACACGTACATATGGACTTGCAGGTGCAGATTAGCCATGCTTTGCATAGGACCCTGACAAGTACTTGCTGGGTAGTGTGTTTGATGCAACTAGATTTTTCACTTTGCACTAGCCATCTGTCTCCACGGCTGTACTGAAGAATCCTACAGATAGCGTGCTACAGAACTTCAGTACAATCTTGTCGCAGTCACGCAGCTGAAAATCCTCTCGTAACATCTCCTTTGATAGATTTGCACTTCCCTCTCCCCTTTGTGCATGAGAACATGGTGCAAACAGACCAAAAAATGCTCTACGCGATGGAACAGTAGCTGAAACAAAGTATCAGGCTAATTTCTCTTGTTTCTTGGTAGGTTTTACAATCTATACGATAAGTCCTGGTGTCACGGAAAGGTGGCTATCAGGATGATTTGAAATGTGTTTGGTTATATCCACCTTCTATTCCAGGGTAGGCCATCTATGCATATCTAAAACTCACTCCCCTAAACAGATTGTCATATAGTCTCTCTGGTTTAAAATGCCATCCCTGAGCAGGACAACTGTTGGAGGAACTCCAAAAGGTTCAGGCACTTGGTTCAAGCCTGAGTGGGTGTCGTGTGGTCTGGATGTGCACTTGCAGTTAGCCTGGGCTTTTACACGTCCTGGTTTTAGCTGGCTTGGAAATGCCCCAGAAATGACAAAGACGCTCAGCTCTGCTAACTCAAGCCCACAGCTACCCACCATAATATAGATGTAGCCACAGGGAAGCACACGATGGAAGTCAGATGAAGCAAATGCAACACCAAAAGGACTTAATCGCTGATTGGAAAGAGGTGTGGTACATTCTGCACCACCTAGTCATTAAATTAAGATCAGTCGTCCTGCCAGGAGCATAGTCCCATTCAGCTGTGAGCTATTGGTAGCAATGCAGGACTTGGCGCTGATGCAGCCTCTGGCCTCCTCTGTGTAAGAGATCAAACGCGACTGCTGCAACTGTCCGTTTGGATACGCTTTCCTGCTGTGCAGCTGGCACTGAATTGTTTGGGAATGAGTTTCAGTCAGATTTTTGTGACAGTTGTTTCCTTTATTTTTCTCTAGAAAAGGTTCTCACTTTGTGTTTATCCTCCTGGCTCATACTGGGAGCAGCTGGGGTGACACAGGGAAGGTTGGTGGAGTTCCTTCAAAGCACAAAACCTCTCTTCCAGGATCCTCAAAGTCTGTATGGTTGAGAGCAAAACTCTGAATTCAAGGAGAGCGCTTCCCACATAACAGCAAGTTCTCAGTAGAAATTAGTAATTTCCCTCCCCCATCAAGAAAAAGAAAAAACCCAAAACCAAAAAAACCACCGTGAGATCTTGCCTCTGCAGCTTGATGGGAATGTCTCACCATTTTTTTTCCCTGGCTGCTGGAGCAGCAGAGCTCCAGTGTAGGGGAAAGAGCCTGAAACCCAGACATGTGTTCTGGGAATGCACAAGATACAGAGAGAGGAAGACAAGCACAAAGCCATCAGACAACAGAAAATGAAAGGGGCTGGCTGCGCGTTGTAGCTGGAGCGGGGCCAGCCCAGCCACCCACACACGAGGGGCATTCGTGCGTGGTGGAGACCGCAGCAAGGTGAAGGATGTGCCGAGGTTGGCTCCGCTAAGATCGTTTCCCCAAAAAGCAAAGCACATCAGTGCCAGCACCAGCGTCGGGGTCCCCCGCCACCACGCAGGAACGTTGCTGACACGAAGCCAATGCCCAGTGTCACGCCGCAGCTTTGCAGGACAGCTGCATAAGCCTCGGGAAGTATGAAATGATACTTGCTCGAGGACACCGATTGCAGATGTCCCGGCTATTTCAGAGCAAAGCTACAGCTGGGCTCCTCTCCTGGCTGCAGCAGGGAGAAAGGACGGGGTAAGTCAGGGAGTTCAAATGTCTTTGGCTGGTTTAAATGAGCAGAGCTGCACTGAATTCAATTAATTTTGGATTATGTCTATCCTCTGAAGAGCCTGTGTCTGTGGCAGGACTGAACCCTTCCCAAAATGGGACTTTAGCCATTCAGCTCAGTAGGACTGGACTCGCCTCTAGTGATGGATGAGACTCAGACCTGTGCATTGGGTTTTAGGATGCACATGCACACGCACGTATGCACACAATCACACACAATATTTATGTAAGATTCACTAACCTCCTTTTGGAAACATCGAGGGAATTTCATGGGGATCAAAATACTACAGCTTTATAGAAAGGACTCTGAAATTGTACACAGAATTTATTAGAGATTGATATCCTTCTGTGGGATTTGAAGAAGCACCTCGTGAGCTTTAGAAGAGTCATGTCCTGACCGTGGCATTCTGTAGCTTGGTTTGAAAATGCTATAGTAAGTATACTAATCCCAAATAAATCTGGTATGCCTTTTCCTTAATCGTCTAGAAGGATTCATTGATAAATTCCCCAATAAACCACATACGACCTGCACTTTTTAATACTCCTATCAATGTGCGCATCGATCTGTTCTCTTCCAGCCAGCGGAGCTGGTACTGCCTTGCATACCACAATGTCGTTCAGACTGGCTTTCACACCACAGAAATACTGTTTCTCATTTCCCACTAGACACTTCGGAGTCCAAAGTCTCTCCCGCAGCCTGATCCTGCTGCAAGAGGGGGGGGCTGGAGCATCTCAGCACCGTGCAGGAGATGCCGTGTGAGAGCGGGGTCCTAGCACTCCCAACGCGGGGGAGATGTGCTGACCTGATTCACCACCCTGATTTGCATGTGCGGTGTTAAGGGAAAACACTGTATCCTATTAAATTAACAAACTAGCACATTCCATCAGCCGGTTCTCATGCCCTCGAGGCATCCTCTGGAGGTTTCCGCGACATGCCAATGAAACATTCAAACTACAAGACAGCCCAGTCACTTCCCATCCATTTTTTATGGTACCATGGAAACAAAGAGCGCCTGGCAATTCCTTCTTTAAGCTTTCAATAAATCACTCCACAACTGTAAGAGGTACGTGCCTTCAATGCCCCTGTGTTTTGCTTGGCTCCCCTGGGCTAAGCAGGCTTCTGCCCCCCTGGCCATCTATCCTCCACCCTCTGTCACCTTCTGGCCTCTGCTCCCCAAATAGCCAAAAGGGTTTGGGAGCAGACTGGCTTCTTTCAGGCTTTCTGTTTGCAGACATTGCTTGGCTCTGCATTTCTGGAAGGCGTCCTGTACATGTGCTGGGCTGATGCGAAGCCAGAGCCTTAGACGGGAAGCCGGTTTTGCAACAGCTTTGCCAGCCAGAACGGAGACTGAGGGCAATGGGATAGACTCAGCGACTCCACTGCTGCAAAAGTCACCTTTTGTCCTGCCGCTGGGAATGCTCCCTCGCCCATTTCTGGGCTTTGATGTGTCCATCAGAGCAGACTTTTTCCCTTTTCCCATCTTACAGCCACTCTCCTCTCACAGGCGATGTCTGCCTGCGTGCGTGTGTGCAACCTTTTCTCTTCTGCTTCAAATACCACCCTCCTGCAGAGGTCAGAGATGCATGGGAGTCCCCTGGGCTTGTATTTTTTGTAGGTACTGACGTGTGAGCAGTCACGGCATCTGTCCTGGAGGCGAACGAGCTCCTCAGCTTTCCACACACCACAGCAGGAGCAGTTGAAGGACTTCTGCTCAGGGCTCGGGAGTCAATGCTTGTGTGTTTAGCCCAACTAAAGTCTGACCCCCCTCCATCTCAGGGCTTCATTACCTGGGTTGCTTTTCAGGTACTCACAATAAAAGTTTCTAATGGAAAACTCAGAAAAAGGAAAGAGAGAGGAAGAAGAAAAGCCATACCTATGCTCTTCTGTCCCTTCTGGCCTTGTGGGAGAGCTGAAATCTACAGCTCCCTGCACTCAACAGGCTAGGAAATCCCCTCAAGCCATAGTCAAGGTAATTGTCTGAATATTAAGCCAGTTGCATGGCTGGCTCCAAATTGTAACTGCAGCATCTGAAAGTCAGAGTTGGCCCAGGGGTCTCTAAGGGAGAAAACTGGAGGTGGAAGAGGACTGTGGCTTCACCAATACGGACTGCAATTCAGGCAGAAGGTTGCCCATGACTTTAGCATTGGTGTCTCCTGCAGATGTTTGGAGGAGGGGAATGTGTGTGCACAGCTGCTGGGTGGGTTCTATCCTGGTCTATACTTAATTCCCCAATTTTTAGTGGTGCTTAGAGCCAGGACCTCAGCTGGGACAATGGTCAAGAGATGAATGGGACCTTCGGTTTGAAGCCAAAAAAAATGGAAAGCATTGCTAATGCGTGTCTGCCTGTATAGATTCTCAGCTAGACTGTTTGGTTACTGCCCAAAGCTGATCAGCTCTCACCTGCTGGCAATTGCTGAGTATCATGTAATCCAAAGCAGTAGAAGTCAAAGGCAGAAAAAAAACCAACCCAAACCTGCCTTTGATTTCAGAGGGCTTTGGATCAGGGCCTTCATTGTTTCACTTCAGCATTTACTGAGGGTGAAACCGCATCCCACAAATCCAAACAGGCATGGGGAAGGGAGCGGGTGTTGTATGAGGCTGTCCTGGCTCTGCTCGCCTTAGGGGCAGCCACGTTCCCAGAGAGGAGGGGGCAAAACGAACATTAAATTAAGAAGCTGCTGAAGCGGTGAGCAGGTAACATTTTCATTTGCAGCAGCTCTGGCTGGGATGGTCCCACCAAGCAAAATTTCTCCAAGCAGCAGGTCTCACATCCCCAGCGGATGCATCCCATGGGACTGGGATGTCGGTGGCTCTGCATTAACCCCTTTGCTCCTTGTATTGACTGGGCACATTTCCCTCCTGATGACTTAAATTAACGTCCCATTAAACTGGTTTCATCAATAAACTGCTAGATTCTGCCCGGGTGCCCTTGGTGAGGTGGGATTTGTGCCTTTGCCAGATGGGCCTGGCACAGGCAGCAGCAGTGGACTGTTCATGGGCACTGCCTTCATTAAACATTAATGGCTTCAGCTTTTCTCCAACAGCTAATAATAAAAGTGATCATTTAAGTTTATTCTGACACAAGTGAAGAGACTTAAATTCATTGGGAAGCTGCTCAGTGGTACTTCTTAAATGCTTAGGGCCGGTCTACCAGCGAGAAGATGCACTGCTTATAACTTTAAAGCCCTGGAATAGTGGAGATTGTGGCAGGGTTGTGCTCACGTGCCATAACCAGTTGGTCCTGACTCTCCGTCAGCATGGCTGGCCCTGACCAGGCTCCTTCTCCAAGGTGTGGGCACAAGGTTTGGGGACAGCCCTCCCCATCACAACCAGCTTGCTCTGCTCTCGCATATAGTTACTCCTCCTGGCAGGTCCGTGGCTACTTCAAATTGCCTCTCTCCTAACCTGGAAGAAAATGGACTTTTCAATGAAAAATGTCCACATGCAACCAAAACCAGTTTGGTTTTCATTAATTTGGTTAACGGCTTGCAATAACGGCTTGGCTTGCTTGTCATTTTACTTTGCTGTGGTTAGAGGGGAAGAGAAAGTTTCTGCTTCCAACAGAAAGATTCATGATATAGGCTGGGGGAAACCCAAAAAGCATTTGTTAAGCATCTTTGGATTTTAGACCCCAGAAGGTTCAGGAAAGGGATTGTGCAGCAGTAAAGCCAGGTTCCATCACACCCCAAACCCACCCCGCCTGCTGCCCACCACCCCACTCCACTCACCCTGTGCTGGCAGCTTACCCGCTGCCCGAAAGGTCTGTTTGCTTTGGCACACGTTCACTTGTGTGTTCCAAAAAATGTTCTCCCAATCCTGAGATTTGGTGAGGAATTTTAGGGTGTTAAGCTGCATGCTGCATCCCTGACCCCCCCCCTCCAGATTTCCTCGCCTCAGCCCCTTGCAGACTGAACGAAGAGCAGAATGTGACCCTCTGCACCTGCTTAAGGTCCTTGCTACCAGAGGGGGTTATTTCAAGGCTCCCCATCACCAGCTTCAGAGTCCTCTTCCCTTTTAGTAGTTTCAAAAGAAAACATCTGTGAATGGCTCATCACAACAAACCCCTGCCAGTGTCTGATCTCTTACGATAACATGCTCTAATGAGGTTATAGCTCTCCTCCTGCCTTGCAAACATTTCGGAGTTGCTCGGGCTGAATGAGACGGGAGGTAATTAGAGTGACATGCTTTCATGCACAGGGAGAATAAAGTAACACAAATTTCCTGAATGGACAAGAGCAGTTTGGCCTCAGCTGAGTGAAATAACCAGGCAGTGATCTAATTCACTTTTCTGTTAATAGATTGTTATCTGCGGAGCCCTAGTGCAAACACGATAAGCTGTAAAGAAATACAGATAAAAGCCAGAGCTCCAAGTGTTGCAGTGATGCACATTCAGCCCAATGCTGGTCTCGCTGGCCTCGACCCAGCTCCAGTTTCTGCTCATCCCTGGGGTGATAACACTCAGGTCAGGCTGTGCAATCGAATTTCTTCCCAAATTGCAGGATTGTTTGGCTCCAGCACCAGGTTGGGAATTCGTCAGTTTGCCTTGTGGAGTCCAAGCCACAGTGGGCAGAACTGGAGCCAAAAAAACTCCTTGGGCTCAGGCTTTGACTTTGGCTGCCGTGCCCCATGCAGAGAGGGGGTGCAGTGGCAGCAAGTGATGTTGTGGTCCCCCAGCAGGGTCCCACAGCTGGCTGAGCACATCTGCCCTGGTGCAGCTGGCGCCACAGCCGTCCCCCGGCATGACAACCCTTTGGCAAGCACGGCTGCTGGCAGACAGCCCCACACACTGGCTTTATCTCCCATACCCCTCCCCGTCGCAGCCCCGAGATAAGGGGAGGGCTGCTCCCATGTGCTTTGGTAGGACAAGACTCCTACAGTTTGTACCGGGGATGAGTTGCGATTGGAGAACTGGAGGTGAACATGGGTCTCTGAGTTTCCTCTGCACTTATTTGACCCATGAACAAGAAACCCATCCTGATATACAGCGGTTGAGTGCTTTGGCTGGATTCTGTAAGCATGCCACACCATTGTCAATCAACGTCCCTGATGCTCTTCCCTCTCCTCTCTCCTTGCATGGACCTCTACTGAGTTTATCACCACTGTCTCCAGCCAAGCCAGCTGCCAACACACACACACTCTACACCCTGCTCACACCACCCATCCACTCTCATTGTAGCTCTGCATCCCAGTATCCCCCCGCCAGGATATGAGACTTCCCACCCTTCCAGCTCCCCTTCTCCAACGCTAGCTCCAGCCGGCTGCGGGAAGTACAGGACACCCATGGTGACCTGGAAATTTGTTTCCCGTGCCCATGGTGAGGACGAATTTCTGCATGATCGAGGTGATGCAGGAAGGGGATCCATCGGGGTCTGCCCACATGTGCAATGAGGCAGAGTGTGGGGGGCGAGCTGAGCCAGAGCAGGCACCTTCTTCATGGTCGTGGGGTGAAACCCTACCCTCCACTGCATCTCTTCCCATAACCTCCATTCTGCCCTGGCCTTACACATAATATACCATGTCTTTTATCCATTTTTTCTTTCCTCGGGCAAGAATGCCGTCAGATTCCCAGGCAGGTTTGAATATGTCAAAAAAAAGTAATCTCTTCAGCCAGATTTAGCCTACTTTTAAGAAGTGAGTGTGCTCTGGTTGCTGCTTCACTGACAGTTTCATTAGAGATGAGATAACCCCAGCCTTGCCTGCCCCGTCTCTCCTCAGCCAGCATCCAACTCGTAGCAAAACATAACAGCAGAGCTCCTTGTGGTCACTCTCCTCCAGCACTTCCAGGAGTTGTTGGGTCCCTCCAGGCCTCATTTCCCCACCTGTATGATAGAGTACCTTGTAACTTTTTTTCCTTTTCTACCCAGTTTGATGGCAAAGCAATGATGGGGCTGGATAGATTCCTCCTATGCATTTGTATCTCCCCAGCATCCCAGCTGGAGCCTCCAAACATGCTGCACAGCAAATGTTAGTAGGTGCTAACCCACCACACACTGCTTTGCCCACTCATCCACTAAAGCAACAGGGAGCCAAGGCTACAAATGTGGTAGCCAACAGTGGGATACCTAAACATCATCAAACTTGGTAAACTGAGGCATGTCCCCAACATGCCCTGCAATCAGCCAGGCCAGGCCATTGGGAGCACAGTCCCTGGCCAAGTACTGGCTATTGAGCCCTTGCCATGAGCCCAAGTTGAGGCTGATGCTTGAGCCAAGGACGCATCCTCAATGGGTGGTTTGGATGCAGCCACCCTGTCCTGCAGAAGATGAGAGCTATGCATGGGCATGTAAGCTCTGCCAGCTGCTGCCTGCGCCAGGGAGCAAGCCCTGGTGCATTTTATTTAATAGTATAGACATAGCCTTGGACAGTCTTCAGCCCACCCTCTGCATCCTGCCTTTGCATTAATGCCATGCCAAGTGCACGAAGAGCAGCCTGACTTTCATTGTGAGTGCCAAGCCCTGCTGAGAGAGTGGAGGAAACACAAACCAGCTCTCACTCAGCTGGAGAGTTTACTGAAGGCCGCAATTTTCCAATTGCTTGAAGAGTTGTCATTAGACAGTTTAAGATGGCAGGTTGCTAAATTGCTTTAAGGCTGGAGCCAAGCAGCCTTCAATAGGGCACTCTTTGCTGTAAGGATGCGTGTGCACTGCACTCCTTCAATTGGGACAGAATAGGAAAATCATAGTTTTGGTTTGAGCATCCTGCAGTGCTGGGAAGGAGCAAAACTTACCATGGAGATAAGGGGAACAAGATACAGAGATGGGAAGGAGAGCATCCAAGAAGAAAGTCCTAAAATCCCTCTGTTACCCAGTGTCTGCCCCATGGTCTTTCACATGCATATTCCATCACTCAACACCGACACTTTCTTCCTGCGACGGAGCTGATATTTACTGTAGCTTTTGCAAACTTAGTGAGGGTCCGATGGGAGACTGACCTGAAAGAAATATCTCTGTGAGCTGAGCAAAGGGGGAAGAGAGCAGGAGGACCAAGGGACAGATGGGGGAGAAGGAGAGGAAGGGGCTTCCTTGCACATCAGTTGGTGCAAGGGAGCTTATGGAGCCAGCAAGTAGCTGCCTGCTATGAACTGAAGGAGTCTGGCATATGCAACTGCATGTTACAGGCAAGGATCAGATCATTAACCTGTCTCATTAAAGCAGCAGGCATGGCCATTTCCAGTCCCCGTCCTAAACAATTCAGTGTCACCCTTGGTGGTATACTCTCCTTCTTCTGGGTGCTAGAGCTGGAGCTTTCTCAAGGGAAAACAGCAGCCAGCATGGCAAAAACCTGCTGACAGGACTGACAAAGCGAAGGGACCACACCGTGCCTTGGCTGAAGCCTCTTCTCCCCTGCAGGAATAGACACCTGGACGTATTCTTCATTGAATGTCTCCCTCTATCCACTGTACCCCCCCGCTGCCTGTCTATAAATCTCAAAGTACCCTTTGACCACCCTGTTTCCAGGCCTTGAAGAACTGTTGGCCAGTCCCAACTCCAGTCCCAACATCTTGAGGAAGATATACCAGATTTGATTAGCAGTGAGGTCTAAGGGTTAATTCTCCCACGGTCATCTGCTGTGGTTCTCACACTTGCACCACCTCCACTGAACAGACCCCACAGGACTGGGTTTTGCAGGAAAATATTAATCTTTTTTGTGTTTGAAGTCTCTCCTGATGGGTGTAATGGATGCAACGTGTCTCTGCTGTCTGGGGTGACTCTGCCTGCTGGGAACCCCACAGTGCTGATGGAGCTGGTCTCACCTCTTCTTCCTTTGTCAGCCAGCCAAAAGCTTTGTGTCAACCTAGCCCTCAATAACCAGCCAGTGATGGAGCATCTGAAATGGCTCCTCGAGGCACCTGCGACACCAAACTTTGGTAGTAACCTCACAATTCGACCACAGGCTTTTCCATGCCCTTCCAGCAATCAGCCTCCCTGTTTTCTGCTTTAGGGAGAAATCCTAAAGATCCACTGGTCCTGAAGGGGAGAGACCACTCAGTAAAGGTGCATCTGGCTCCTTCTTGCCTCCCCCCAGGAACTGTCTCTTTTCCCCTTAGTTGCTCAGTTTCCTCCAGGTCTCCATACTTTCGGGTTCCCGACAATCACACTTTCCCATGGACCCTCTGAGCGCACACTTCCACCCCTGCAAAATTAAGACACGTGACCTTCATAAATCCCCATCAAAGGCCTTTATTCTTCTGCTATTCTTCTTGCTGTTGTTCACATTAAGCATGCATGTGACAACCAGATAAAAGGCATCATTCTCGAACAAGCTAATTCAAGTTAACCAGTGCAATGAGAAGGACTGAGCAGCACCAATGCACTCTGGCATTTTGATGTGCAACAGGGGGTTGAGCCTTCAGCTCGTTTTTAGTTTCTAAAATCCCAAGTGTCAGCCAGACACTCCCTGAAAGTTTGGCAGGAAGCAGAAATTGAGGAAATCTGGCTTCCTTTGCATCTGTGTCCCAGGATTTTGGTGTAGCAGAGGGAGGTAAGCTTGAAAGATGGGTATTTGAAGAGGTGAGCCTTTTTCCCACTTTGGGGCATGTATTAGGAGTCTCACCCATATGGGTTCCTTAGTTCAGCCTTCCTTTTCCTCAGAACATTTAGGACGCTCTGGGACACCTCTCCTCCTGCCAAACTTGGTTGAAATCAGCCAACTTGTATGTTCATATACATATAGCAGAGGACACTAAAAATACGGGGTTTTTTTAAGTTTTGAAAACTAATGTTTTTCACTGAACAATTAGAAGAAACTATAAGTTGAAAAGTCATGTCAAAACTGTCTGGCATTTTTCTTCTGTCCTACTTTAAGCTTAGTTAACTGGGGATGCTTCTGGGATGTATGCCAGGAAGGGAATCCCCAGTACCTTGAGCAAGAAGATGCTCTTGGTGCAGAAAAGCTAATGGGAATATATCCCATGGACTTTCTTCCTTCCATAGATCTTAAACTACGGATGCTGGTATTACCTGCACTGGCTGACTCCTGTTGGGTCATTCACTGTGAAGGTCTAGAGTCTTCACGGGAATCCGTCTAGGCAGGGACTGAGGGGATGTCCAACCTTTCTGTGCAAGGCCCTGTGATTTAACTAAATCCCTTTGAATTCTACCTGAAATGGTATGCAGGATCCTAAGTCCTGCTGGGAGATGGCACATAAGTTCGGAGTTATGTCAGTGCTTCTGGAAATTATTTTCCATCAAGACTAGAGGCATTGTGAAAAGCCAAGTGATACAAACTCGGGACCTAGGAGATAAAACCTGGTGTGCTTGCTGTAGCCACCGAAAGATGACTGCTAACACAGCAAACTGAGCAGGAAGAGGGTCCCACTAGCAGCAGCTTCAAGAAACACCAGCCATCACTCCAAGAAACACTCCTCCCCACCTTGCAGCCTGCATGGGGCAGCTGGCAGTGGAGCCCCCATCCTCATGTTTCATTCCCCTCACACGGAGAACGTGGGGAGATTGGGAGCGACAACAGCCGTACGATTGTAATTGAGTGGGGCTCTTTAGATGTTGTCCTGTTGGTAGGACCCTGGGGATCTCATTTTGTACTCCAGCTCAGTGCCCGCAGCGGCGAGTGCTGGAGATGAGAACTCGTTTCGAATAAAAATGCTGCTCCAGTACTTCTCAGTAGTTTCTCACTGGGCTTGACATTCTCATCTACTCACTGCCCCTGGCAAACTTCTCTCGTGGTGGCTCTTCATCTCCCAGCTCCACACAGGGAAATTAAAAATCCCCATAATATTTTTCTTTAATCTAGTCCAAGCTCCAGCTGCACTGGGGGCTGTAGCCCTGGAAAGTTTGCACGAATGAGGGCTGCTCAGCTCACCTCCTTTGGTGAAACTCCCTCTCCAGCTAAACTCCTTGAAGCACACAAATAAAGAGGGAGCAAGGGAAAAAAAACAAAGGAACAAAGAATAAAAGTCTCAACAGAGAAATGCTCTGATTGTCATTGCTAAAGGGCAGAACAGGGGGGAAAGCTTGGCTGCTTGCAAAGGGCAAACTCATCCTTCCTGTGGTCCGCTGTGGGTTTGGAAGAAAGTTGAGAAGAAACCGGAGTAAGTTTGTGTCTTGGGCCACCTCAGCTGCTGCCATCCTCTTGCCACGGCCACGTGCTGTCTCAACTCAGTGATCTGTTATATCCCAGCTCCTTGCCTGCTTCCCGCAGGGGTGCCCAGTGTCCCAAAGGCAAATATTTTAAAACTCAAGACTCAATCAGGTCCGCGTTTATGCCCTGAGAAGATTTTTCCTGACAGGTCTATCAGATAGCATCTCAGATGTGGTTTAATTGTAGAAAAAAGGTTCCCACATAGTCTTTCTTTAAAACTGGGTGATGCCTGCGTCACAGGATAAGACAATTAAATGGTTTTAGATGATTCAGGCAGTCACCGATCCACCAGAAAGAAAAGGCTTTGACCCATAAGGTTCTGCCAGGTTTTTCTTCCAAAATTTCCATCAAAAAAAATGTTATCTAGCAGCACCTTATTACTATACACTGCTTAACATTTCCCCTATCCAAACTCTGTTTTTCACACCTCCTAAGTGAAAAACAGTGCACAGTTTGCAAGCTAGCCAGAGGCTGAAAAACCCAGCACAGGCTAATCCATGAATATAGACTGAATGATAAGTTACTTCGGGAAAGAGTTGCTATATTCAGTTACTTTGCTCCCCTCTATTAATGCTAGCCAGCTCTAGGTTCAGAGATGCTGCTGCCCTGCCTGATAAATTGAAGGACTTCACGGACATATTAACACAGCTAGTCCATAGTCAGTGAGCAGACAATTGATTATATGTCAGAAAGTCACACACTGGGCAATTTTGCTCCTAGGCTTTGCCTCCATTTCTCAAAATATACGTTACAAAGCAAAGAAATCAAAAGTGAGAGATAAGAGTTAGTCTGCGTGGTAGGAAGCAGCTTGGAACAGGCTCGGCCTCTCTGCTTTTGCACAGCCCTAAGTACCTTGTTGGGATTCAGGGAGGAACAGATCCAGTCAATCGATGTCTTGTAACCAAGAGATATTTCTTAATGAAATATGGGATTCTGTCAAAACATAACTTTTGGCTCAAAAACATGACTTTCAATGACATTCTCCTATTTTTCACCAAGTCTAAGCAAACAGCTTGTTCTTTTTTTTCCCCCTCCCTTTCAAATCACCATTTGTAAATGTTGTGGGTTTAGCTGCAAATGTTATCATTTATGTCAAAAATGTTGAAATCTTTCCCTGAGACCTGTCACCTTATGTCAGACTTCGTTATTCTGTGAAGACACTCAGGTAGGCTTGCTCCCAAGTCACCTTTTTCACACTGTGTCATAGTGAAGCCAAATGTTGCAGCTTTTGGGGGGGCGGAAATTGCCTTCCCAGGGAACTAAGAAATTTGTGCATGATAGCAAGGCCTTTCTTGTGAAGGCTGCCTGAAATAAATCCTCATTATCTGCATTGCAGTGAGTGCTGGAGGTCATGGTGGGTTTTGGTGTCTCGTGGTGCTACATATTGAACAAACACTCAAGAGACGGCACTGCCAGCAAAGAGCTCGCAGACTCATCCGACCAAGACAAAGCACGGAGGGGAAAGGGAAGCAGGGAGAGGTGGAGTGACTCAACCCAAATCACACCACAGGCCAGGTCAGAGATGGGAGGGAAACCGGCATTTCCAGATTCCCAGTCCAGAGATGGCATGATGGGTCTGATGGCTGCGTCAAGGAAGGAGTGAATAAGGGAGGATGTTGTGCTTATTGTCTCCTGAGATCAGGAGGACCAACCTGGCCTCTAGCAGAAGGGCACTCCTCCCCTACTGGCCCTGAGGGGTCTTTTGGATAGCCCTGATGGCTCATCCTCCAGCATCTTTTCTGAGGGATTCTGCATCTATGTTACCTTTCAGTCCATCGTGCCACTCTCTTCTTGCAACTGCCTTCTGCAGGAAACCCCCAAAGTTGTGGGTCCTGCACTAGGTAGGGCAGAACCACCCTGAAGCCTGGAGCAGATTTACCAGCAGGGCAAAGCAGATCATGGCAGACCTTCCCTATTACCACCAGCTAGAATGGCTTGGCTTCCAAAATTGAGTGGCACGTGCCCCATGGGGCTCTGCAATCCCACAGGACGCCTGGGTAATGATGCATTGGGTTACTCTGCTGAGACTTCAACAAAAAACATGGGGTTTGGGGCTGTGCAGTATGGGAGCATCCCTTCCCCCACATCATGGACCAGACTTCACTGTGCCATATAGCACACAAAAAAATCTCTGGCCCATCTGCTCCTGGGGCCACCGAGCACAACCCGCCTCCCCCCACCTTCCCAGGAGGAACAAAAGGCTTTTCTTCTCCAGCCTGTGGCGGCTGAGCGCACTGAAGAGGGGATCAATATCTATCGACCATCGCTATTTCTTTCAAGTGCCCCCAGCCCCTGTGATTATGTATCTGCTCTCCTTTCCTGGCCTGCTTTCCACAGCGGGAAGCTCTCCAGAATTGGGTTCCTTAAAGCCAGTACTAATTGACAACCCAAAATGATGGTATTAGAGGTAATGCTTGTCTTTGGATTAGATACTCTGGAAATTTTGGCTTTGTGGGGAGAAAATAACTGAGGTATTACACCTAAAAATGCCCCTCTGCTGCCTGTTCTGCATAAAACCAAAATGCTCAGCTCTAGCATGCAAAAGGTCTCATTGCATCGTAGGGGAGATGGGGAAGAAAGAAGTCTCTCCAGATGTGGGACATTCCCTGCATCTTTAGCCCACCAGCTCTGGCATCTCCAGGGATCCCACCCTCCACACCAGTCCTGCCTGCCCATCCCTGTCCTCTCCCTGCAGGTACCTGCCCTCCCTCCCCAGGCAGCTGGTTCGGAGAGCTAAGCCAGCAGAAAACATCCCAAACAAGCAAATAATTTCCCGTTGGTTCATTTCCCTGAACCGACTCACCCCAGGGTGAGCTGTGCATCGGTCCCTGCCAGGCAAGGAATGGGAACGCAGAGCTCGGGTGGATGGGGTCAAACAGGATTTTGGAGGGGCTGAGCTGATTTGCATTGGTTTCCCCAGGACAAAATGACTCTGTAACCTGGCTGAGAGCTCGGTCCCCGTCACGAAGGGGCACGGAGGACACATGGGCACCCTTGCAGCCAGCACCCTTGCCCAGCTGTGCACCCCAACCCTGACGCCTGCCTGCTTGGGAAACCTGCCTGATAATACTGTCTACCTGCAAGAAAAGCTTCCTCCACCTCCAGCCCCGCGATAGCAACTGTTGAAAAGCAAACAAACCGCTGCTGGCAAAGGACAGAGGGGGAAAAAGAAACTGAAAGAGCAATTCGAAGCAGGCAGCGTCTCTCGGACACGGCGCAGCAGAAGCAGCAGCTCATGTCTCTGTCCTTCCCTTTATTTGGGATAAAACAGCTTTAGCAAGCAGCTGAAGAGATGCTGCCCTGGGACCAGATACCCAGTAACCTCCGCAGCCCATTCAGCGGGAGCCCAGGACTTGCACCCCCTGGGACTGGTTGTCACCCCCGGGAGCTGGTGCCTACCCAAAATCCTCTGAATTTGGCCTGGTTCAGGTCCTGCCCCGGGGTCAGAGCACTCGGGCACCATGCAGGCATGCAGGGGGTGAACAGCACATTGGGATGCTTATGCAAAGCAGGCAGCTTCTCAGGAACTGCAAACCACCAGCTGAAGGCACATCTTGATAGCATCTTTTCAGATAAAAGCTTGGATCCACTCCTCGTCTCAGTCCTCCTCCCCACCCCCAGTGTTTACTGCTCTCAGACTCTGATTTAGGTGGTTTACTGTGGCTTTCATCTAAGCGCATCAGCATTTTTAAATTAGTCACAGGTGACTCACAGGGTTACAAGAATAATGCTAAATTACCAGACATACACAGCCCATATACTTTATTACCTCATTTTTGTATCTTCTTTATGGTCTGTGATAGCAATGACCTTACAGTCTGTGGTTGAAGAGCCAGTTGAACTTGTTCTCTGTCAAAATGGTAATTAAAAAATTCCTATAGGGTAGGAAGCAAACCTTTACTCTCCAGTATATTTCTACTTCCAACAAGGCCCCTGAATGAGGCTCGGAGAGCAAGAGAAGACAATATGCACAAAAGTCTCCAATGAACGTGCTTATCAGCCAGGCAGCGCTCAGTCATCTGCATTAATATTTTAAATAAATACGTATTAGGCTTAACGGCATGCAACATATGTCAGAGCCAGAAAAATACAGCAGTTTCTCTTTGGCCACCAGGCAATATTTGGTCTGATTATGAAGAAGGAAAGACAAAAAAAAGGATAAATGCATTAAATACATTTAGCAAACAGTTTGTATTGTTCTTGCTTTCAAATGAAGATGACAGCATGACTATCTCCTTTCTTTTTTTAATCCCCTTCTTTTTCTAATGTTGCAATGGTCAGATTGGAGGGAAAGAGAATAAAAAGGAAGGGGAAATACAGTATCTGAGGAAATTTTGGTGGTTGGGATCATGAAAGAAATAGGAACAAAAATAGAAAATGTAATTATTTGTTGGGGGAGGAAGGGAGAGGGGTCAATTTTTCTCTCCCCCAAAGCTGCAGCCAGCCCTAGTTAACAGTTTCACAAGGGCACGTGTTTAGGACAGGCCTTGCCTGATTGCCCAGGACCTTCTCCATTCCCCCTCCATGAGCCCCAGGAACAGCATTAGCAAAAACCATCGGGATGGCGGCAGGAGCAGAACTCAGGGCATAGGAGGGCAGGTCCCGAGCATCCAGCCAGTGCTGTACGGTGGCTGCCTTTCCCGGTCCTCCATGGGGAGCACAGGTCCCAGCCCTGCGAGGCACTGGGAGGAGGAGATGCTTCATCCCCATCTAAAAATCCGGGAGTGCTGGTTTGGGAGAACACCTCCAAATAGCTATAGAGAAAATCCTGAAAATATTTCACCCCACTATTCTCCCTGCTCTGATATTATAGACATACTCTTTCCCCCCGTAAAAAAAAAAAAAGACTTTTCACTTGGATAAATGGGTCACATCCGATTTTCCAGCACATGGTCTTCACTGGGTGCTAGGTGTTTTTATTACTGGTTAGAAACAAATTCCCAGAAGCAGTAGAAATGCTGGATGGATCTCATCTTTTTCTTTCTCTCCTCCCTCCCCATTCAGATTCCTTTTTATTGGTGTCATTTACAGGTTACTAACCAAGTTGAAACATTCAAGCTGAAAGTCCAGCAGTTAAAAAGCATCAAGGCATTCAAAGCCTGCTTCCCGTGCAATTTTTAAAGTGCTGCACTAAGGAAATGTTCAGGAGAGTGAAGCTTTGCCTTTTATATATCCCAGCAGACTTTCACTTTCTAATAGACCCATCTAAATCAACAAAGTATTCCCCAGCCAGGGCCAAGAGTCGGCGAAAATGGCTCGAAGGCAACTGATGCAGCCACAACTTTCCACTGGAAGTTAATGAACTTTTAAAAACATTTTGGAAAGTGATGTATGCGCAAGGCTCCTTAGTGTATCACGGTTAATATAATGCCTTCCTTTCCCTGGGGGAGACCCTGTCTGAGCTGTCAGCTGTAAGGTTGTTCTTCTGGAGCTTTTTCTTTATACATACAATCCTCTCTCTCTGTCTCTCCTTTTGTTTTGCGGGGGAAGCAAAAGGCAACCGGTTCCCACTTGTATAAATTGTGTGCTTCAAAGAATTTGAAGGGCAAATGAACAGGGAGAAAACAAAATCCGTCTGGCTGAGCGAACAGAGGAGTCACGGTGCTGCCCTGGACGTCACCGGCGGTGCTGAGCTTCCCGGGGACGCGTAGCTGCACACTCATTTGCACGTGAGTATGCATATCTCTGTACGCACACGCGTGCAACAGGAATCTCTGGCGTAAGGGAGCATTGGCTCATCTAAGTGCCCTCCTGCATCACAGGCCAGCAAGTCATGAACTGGTTTCTCCTTATGAAACCCAAAGACTCCAGTACAGGAGTCCTGCCTGGCACACTTCGGGACGGTCTGAAGCTCATCAGGTTTATCTTACTGTGGACCAGCAACAGCTGCCAGACCTGAAAAGAGGTGGGGAAAACGGAGGATCACAGCCAGGGCTTCACTGGTCCAGAAGCCACCATGCCTCCAGCTCCACCCTTAAATAAGGTCTCCTCAAACATGAGCTGCAGCATAAGCTCTCTACCATCTCTCTCCAGACAGCCCAATGTCCAGTTGTCTCCAGCCTTAGGAAGCCGAGGTCTAGTTTGAGGTTGAATTTCTTTGATTTCTATTGTCCAGCTCTGGGTGTCTCTCTGAACTCTTCTTCATGCTTGCTCTCCCAATATGTCTTACAGCTCTCCTTCCAAGACTGTGTTTTCCCTGTCCCAGCTGACATTACCTAACTTTTTAACTGATCTGATGATCATCTCCTTTTTTTTTTTTTCCCCCCATGGAATTGCAGTGAGAGCTCATCTTGAGAGGTTATCACAGATGACCCTGAAGTCGTTCCTCAAGACACTGCTTTCAAACACGGAGCTTGCTTTTGTGTAAGCACAGCCTTGCATTCTTCACTCCCAGAGGGATTCCCTTCAATTTAGCTGGACTAAAAGCATCCTGCTGAACCATGACCAGTTAAGTATACGATCCATATCTCTCGGTATGTGTAACCCATATCTTCCTTAGTTGCTAGCCTGCAAATTTCTGTGTCATCACTCCATAAAAGGTTCCTTACCCCTATGTGTTCTATATCACTGCAAAATGACTTATACCAAACCTTAAACAGTGGTGGAGCAAGACCAGTCTCTGGGGAAGCCCCTTCAAAATAGCTCTACTCATTGGAGTCATGGCATGAATGGCTTTCAAGATGCAGCAGTGAACTGATCCACCTAATTGTTGTCCCCTTGATACTGCAAAATGTAGGCTTTCGAAATCGAAATACCATCAACTATCATGGGTGATAGTCCTTAAAGAAGTTCTATTAACCACATCAATGTGGTTGTCTTCCTGATGTGGTTTAACCCCGGCCAGCAGCTCAGCTCCACACAGCCACTCACTCCCTCCCCGCCAGTGGGCTGGGGGAGAGAATCAGAAGGGTAAAAGTGAGAAAACTCATGGGCTGAGATAAAGACAGTTTAATAAGGAAAGCAAAAACAAAATAAGCAATTCATCCACAACTTTCCACTGGCAAGCAGGTGTTCAGCCATTCCCAGGAAAGTAGATCTCCATCATGAGACTTGGGAAGATCGAACACCATAATGCCTAATGTCCTGCCTTCTTCCTTCTTCCCCAGCTTTTATCACTGAAGAGGACGTCCTATGGCCTGGAATATCCCTTGGGTGCAGGATGTCCTGTGGCCTGGAATACCCCTTGGGTCAGTTGGGGTCACCTGTCCCAACTGTGTCCCCTCCCAACTCCTTGTGCCCCCCAGCCTGCTCACTGGTGGGGTGGTGTGAGGAGCAGAAAAGGCCTTGAGTGAGCACTGCTCAGCAATAACTAAAATACTGGTTTGTTATCAACACTGTTTTCATCACAAATCCAAAACATAGCACTGCACGAGCAACTATAAAAAAATTAACTCTGTCCCAGCCAACACCAGTACAATTCCTCAACCCCAGTCTCTGATCATAAGATACTAGCAGACTGTTTTCAGTCTCCCCTGACTCACCCCATCTAAGAAGCATTCAAAGGTTTCTCCATTTCTGAAGGAAGGTTTGCTAATATTTGGCCAGCAAACAGCAGAGTGAAATCAATAGGGGGACCTGAAGAAGATTATGGCTACATGTCATTTGTTTACACAGCTTTGCTGGTGACCCGACTAGGGGAAAGTTAATATAAGCTTGCAGTTTTGGAAACAAGAAAATGTTCACGTGTTCAAGGGGTGCAGGAGTCAGAGCCTGTGAAAACGGACGCACTGGAGGAATGTCCAAGAGAGGGATATTTTAGCTTTCCAGTGTTAACCATTTTATGCTGGGTCAGAATACAATCCCTGAGCAAGACTTCAGCAACAAATCAGACCCTGCTTGGGGTATTCAGTTTCAGGGGAGTTTTAAATAAGAAAAAAATTCTTTTTTTTTTTTCCTTAGAAAGCCTTTACAAATAGGAGACATTATTTAGAGATTAACATTTTAGTTAAAATCTCTATCTATACTACTACTGTGTTCGCTGTACCTCTATATCATACTCCATCTCTCCAAAATGATCACATACTACCATGTTTTTCAGAAGTTTACATGAAGTTTGCCATCGCAAATGTTTTGCTGAATATGAAACATCTGGAATGGACAAATGTAGCACAGTTATGGAATGCCCTTTGTATAACACGCTGTGCAATGATCAAATAAGCTAGGACTTCTCTGACTTTGATAGTCATTGGGGAAGGAGCAAGGATGGGATGTCCAAAAGTTCATCAGTGGCTCAAAGAAGATAAACAAGGACCAGGTGTCCATGGTCTCCACCAGTACAGGAATTAAAGACCAACAAGTAAAACTAACAGGCAGCTGGCTTAAACAAACAAAAGGATGTGGGTCATTAACCAACGCGCTGTGGAGCTGTGGAGCTCCTTGCTGCAGGATGTTGTGGATGCTAGCAATGCACAAGGGCTCATAAAGGAATTAGGCAAGTTCCTTCCAAAAAATCCTTCAGGTGTTATTAGAGCTAGAGACACTCTGCCTCAGAAAGACTCCGTACAACATACTGCTAAAGCCTTAAAGTGTCCTGTGGAAATATTATATGTCTTTTTTCCTGGTTTTCAGCTTTTCTATGTGCATCTAGTCACTGGTAGGGATGGGCTAATCCAGCAGTCCTTAAGCATTTTTGGCCTATTTTACTGTTTGGATTTTAATTTCCCAGCAGTATTTTGGTACTCTTAGTGAAATAAATTTTGCCATTGCCAAGAGAGTACAACAGAAATCCACCTTGCAGGCTAAGAAATCTCCATGGAGAGCTAGAAGGAATGATATTCCTATTGTTTTCATGAACTCATATGCCAGGGAGTACAAGCTACTGCATAAGGTTGGAGAAATTTAACAAACTAGACACATTCTTCAAAGTCCATCAAGAGAACTGAAACGCAAAACTGTGGACACAGTTCTGTGGATCAGGAAGGTACTAATCCACCTATTGCCAGATATTGGGCCAATAGGGAGGTGAAAGAGCCACGTCAGATTTTCTTTATTTCTCCTCTCTTCCCTGGGCATCTGCAGGCGACCACGATCAAAGCTAAGATGCTGCACTGCTTGGTCCCGTTACAGCCATTTAAACCTGCCATGCTACTCAGCCTGGAAGAAGATGCCCTCAGAAGGGTTAAGAGGTGTTACTAGAGCAGCGATGCTCTTTTGGTGCCATATGGTCCTCATCATCTCGCTGTTACCAAGGTAGCTGCAGGCAGAGGGAACATCGCTGCAGCAGGGACCTGCACATGGAGCTGCTCCTCCTGCAAGTGCCCAGGGACAACCCTGAACTTATCTGCCCGTCACGAAACACACCACCAGGCTTCCGCTGGGATAAATGCTGTTCAATCATCACGCCACTTTCACGTCAGGAAAACCAGTGCTGCCACCAGAAAATGACTGTAACTCTTCAGGCTAACATTAGTGCCAAGAAAGCCTCCAGCTCCTCCTCTCTGTGCCATGGGCAATTGCCTTGTGATACCTGTGAGATGTGGAGCCTCGGAGGGGAAAAAAACTGTTTTATTGACATTGCAAAACCTTTATGGCAACTGATTCATGCCTGATAATTTGAACTGGTGCCCTTGCCCCCAAACCCCAGCAATTCTTAGTGACTACCAACAGGTCTGTAATGCGCTGGCAATACAATAAGGTGCATTGATTTGAGAAACATCTGCTGTTTTTCAACACTGCAGCTTGTTAGCTCAGAAGGTTGGTTCATTATCCTCCTCTCGGGTTGTCCCTCTAAGCCCCAGGTCTTGGGGACTGAAGACTCTCAGATAATGTTTTCCTCAGTGTTGTCAAGGGAAGCCTGTGAGCAACCAGATGTTCAAAGATGAAGCACCATGACATTTAGGTTGCTCCAGTATCTCTGTGCTGCTCTCTGAAAGATCATCACATGGGGTCCATCCGCTGGCTTCTCTCTATGTCTTCCAAGGAAGAGGTAAATCACCCTATTTAAAATGCTTGGTTTTCTCCACAGAGAACAGTATTAATATCAGATGCAGATGTCTACATTGGAGAGAACTAATTTTGCCATAAACCTCCTCATAAGACCCTTCTAATGGTTTATTCACTTAATGTAAAATTTCAAGATTTTGAAGCCAGGCTCATGGTGGGCCATCTCATCATCTGTAAATCTCTCATTCTGGCCACACTTCATCCCAAGAAGAGAACAACCGCATGGCACAGCATATCACCTCTCCAACAAAATAACTGCGTGGGCTGGGTTGCAGGAGATTCCCGGGCTGGGATAGTTTGTGAAGGTTAATGACAGAAAAAAAACCAAGCCACTGAGGAAATCTAGAGGTCTCAGCTTGTTCACAGGAAATCCACAAGCAAGAGGGGGAAACAGGGGGGCAAATTCCCTGGATAATTGCCTAGATTTCTTTATTAAGAGAACATGGTGTTGCATATCTGACTTAAGTCCCGGCACAGTGCGTTCTTTCAGAGGGCTTGGTTTTGATGGGAACTTCATTGGAACAATTTTGTTGGTGCTAGAGGGGCAAAGGAAAAAGACTCGGGTGTCTGTGTTAGACAGCTCAACTGGGAGGCCATATGCACCGGTCCTGCACAGCCAGCACACAGAGAGATGCTCTTCCTGATGGTGATTCACAGCAGGAACCTGAACCAGGCTCTGGGAAGGCTCCCTCCCTGCTGCTGACCTACCTGAGCTACCTCTCGCCACCCTGAGACCTTCAGACTTGCCAGGCTTATGGCTTGAGTCCTGTTCTGCCGTAGTCAGAGATAAAAGTGTCCTCTGAACCTTCAGGCAGGGCAGAGACTTGAGCATTTACAGCTCAAGAAAATGCCACATGTCACAGGGAAATATTTCAAAAGCCTTGTTTTCATTGCAGCGCAGGAGGAAAACAAGTTTGCAAAGTCTCAAGGTTGTCTGCTGTCCTGGTTCAGTGTCATTCTGGTTTTCCCTCATGCAGAGACTGATGTCCCTCCAGGAGCCCACCATCATTCTGCAGCTGTATTTGCACAGGTCCAGGTCATATCTGTCAGCTCCACTTCGCCACCCACGAGAGCTGCAGCTGGGCAGCCATGCTAGCTACTGGCTAAAATGCTACAGGGGCAACTCTGGAGAAGGAGCCCGCCTTGATAACCAGTGAAAAATGGTGACTTCTTAGGGGTTCCTAGAGCACGTCATTGTACGAAGAGTCTAACACGGTGTAATTTTTTAATTAAATCATGTGGACACAGCTGACAGAAAGGCAGAGCATTACTTCCATGGTGAGAGCTGACATCAGGTCCTTCTCCCACTCCACACTACGCTCAGGGTGAGAACAGAAGATCACACAATCAATACAACAGCAACTGCTAGGAACAGCACAACTGTTGACTGCTGCACCCGTCTCAGGTCGTGGTGTCAAAAACCAGGGATGGATTAAACTGAGTTTGCAGTTCAGGCTGTGTCAATCTGATTTTTGCTGCAGGGTGGACACAGTTTGCCCAAGGGGGGGACACAGCCGAATGACTCCCAGATGGCCAAGTCGAACTGCTCCTGAGACAGACACTGGGCTCCCAGACTCAACCAGGAGCGTGTATCCCACATTCAGCTGTCGCTCTTGACAGCCTCCCTGATAACAAGCCAATTAACATGGGGGCTGGAAGCTGCACACAGGTTGGAAATTGTTTCAAAGCCACATTAAGCCATGCTGTGTGGAGAGCAGATCCCTGCCTCCCTTCCCACCACTGCACGTAGCCAGATGTTGGGTTGGGGGACGTCAACCCAACTCCAGCAAGCCCAAGGAGCACGTCAGGTCACTCAGGATCTAGCCCTCGGTGCGGAGGCATGAACATAATGGGATGTCCCAAACCAGCCCATTTTCCCCCAGTTTCTTACGCTGGGCTTGGTGGGGGCCTGGTGAGCTGGGCTCATCTTGGATCTTGTGTGTGTGAGCATGTGTGTGTGTTTGCACGCCGGTGCGGAGGGGACCGGGAGAAAACTTTGACCTCTGTGAACGCAACCACTGCGGTGGCTGAGGGAGTGATTTGCTATCACTCACCGCCACTTAAGCACACCATCAGCAAACAAGCCTAGAAAATGCCACGGGCTAACAAACCGCTCCAGAACCTGCAGGGAGATCGGTTACTTTTGCAGTGCTCTACCCCACTGGTGATTTTATTAAAATACCGTGCCGAGCACACGAGAGCGGTGGATTTTCGATGCGACCATGTGAAGGCAACAGCAACTCGGAGGGGCAAGCCGGCAGGGCTCAGCCTGACCTTTCAAGCCTGGGTGACTGTAGCTGTGACTCTGGAGCAGGATGAAGACCGATTAGTGATTTTCAGAAATGTTCTGCTGATAACGGCAGTTGCTCTAAGTTGCTGAATGAATGCAGACACTGGTGCCCTGCTTCTCAGATAAAAAGTGATTAAAGTCTCCTTAAGAGCTTCTAAATCTGCTCTTCAGAAATTCCATTAAGCAATCTAATTAGCTAATTCTATTAACTGATTAGGTGATATTAATTAGTTAATTTAGGGGGGAAATTTATAAAGCTATCGAAGGAAATACAGAAAAAGGAGGGGGACTTTCGGCCAAGAGCTTCCTTTCTTCACCCCCACAGTGCCTTAATTAGAAATTTTAATTAGCCATATGTTGGGGGTAGGGAACCGCTAATAGACCTCTGCTCTCCCCATCCTCTCTCCTGCTAGTCATGTGTCTACTGGTAATTCATGGTGTCCAAAGCAACTGTAGAGGTTGGAGGTTTGGCTTTTGGGTGTGTTTTCTTCCGTACTCTTTTTGTCCAGGCTGCGCTGCAAAGTGCATCAGACTATTGATTTAGGAAATTTAAAAAAAAAAAATCAAAAACCTGGTGCTTAGGACAGAGCACCGCAGGGCCACTCTGAGCAGCTGTCTGGCAGCCTCCAAAAACATTTTTCGATTTGCAACGATGGCGCTGGGAAGCTGGCAAACGCTCCTCATGCCAGCTTTATAGGGGATGCCCCTAGGCAAGGAGACCCCAGGCTTCGGTTCCCACCGCTGCGCAGAGTCTCCTCCCGGGATTGCCTGCCCAAGGAGAGGCAGAGCTGGAGGGGACTGCTGAGAATACGGGGTGGTCCATGGGCACTGTGAAACAGGGATAAGCCAGTCCCCAGGCACGTTCCCAGAGGTCCTGGGTGAAGGCTCAGTCCTGGCAGCTTTCCACAGCATTGACCAGATTGGAAACTGGGCCACCATCGCCGCTGATACCGCAATTTCAGCCCCTGATGAATACTGGCACTGGTGCTACCAAGCCTGCAAATCCTCCTGAACTGGGATGATGTACAGGAGCTCCAAACATGCCAAAACAACTCCCACTGTATCCCAGGTACACGTGAACCCACCATAGCAGTCTGTCACCAGTTACACACAGATCTAGCAGGGGGAGGCAAGAAATCTCCCAGACAGCTGCAGCAATTTCTCTTGACAGACACCCATGGAGAAAAGGCTTGGCGTGCTCCAGGCACCTCTCTAAATGTCTGCTCTACCTCTGCTTACAGCGTCCGTTCTCCAAACACAATGATTCATGAAGGAATGGGAGCGGGTACCACCACCACAGGGTCCCCAAAGCCTCCGGGAGGTGGTGAGCTAATTGCATCCCAGCCACTTAAGCAAAACCCCCTGTGTTCGTTAGCTTTGATAACCCAGGTGGAAAAGGGCAGAGGTTGGGGAGCTGCAGTGTGAGGGACAGGGTCAGGGGCTGTGGAGTAGGATCTGCTACTGCAAGTCCGAGCCCTTGTGCTTGGACCAGGAGCCCCTTGGGGCAGAGTGGTTTCATGCATCATTTCTGCAGCACCTACAGGAGACTCTTCTCTGGCATGAGTTGCTATCACAGAGCAAATGCAAATCACGTCCTGGACCATGGTGGCTCCGTTAACATTAATGCTGTCAATGTTACTGTTAAAAGCACCGGTGCCACTGCCTGCCTCCTTGCACACACCCACAGCACGTTTCTGAAACCAAGGAGTGTCAGCTTTTAGTGTAAATTTTGAGGTTTTAAGCTTTCCAATTATGTCTGCACCATGCTTTCAAGTCTTCCCCAGCAACCACCAGGTTTGCAGGTTTTCAAAATGGAAGGTGAGGTTTCATGAAATCCCAGGAACTGGGGCAAAGCCCCAGGGATGATGTGATTCAGCCAGGAGCCCAGCCAGAAGCACTGCCTTCCATCCTGATGGGAGACGAGGTTTGTGGGTGTCCTGGCAGGGGAAGGAGCTGCCCCACAGCCTCCAAGTTCCCAAAGTGACTCCCTCTGCAAGGCACTCCTCTCCTTGCACAAGACTTTACAAGCCCCAACCACAAATTCTGCCTGCAAAGTGGAAACGGCATCTCCTACCTGTGGTGTAACCGAAGAGATTTCCAAGCTATGGTCCTGCTCCATCCCAAGGCCATCCTGAGGCACACGTCAGTTTGGAGCTGAGTTTGGACTTCTTTTGAAAGGCAAAGAGCCACCCCAAGTAATAAATAATGCTTAGAGGAAGGCAGAGGCTGTCTGATGAAACCCATTTCCACAGAAGGTGGTTTGGTCCAAACCAAAACACTCAGGTTTTAACAAATGTATGGTAAAGACACTGTTTACTGCCTCTCCTTGCTGGATGCTGAGGGGATCTAGGGGTTGTCCTGCCCCAGAGGGTGTAAGTCCACAAACACTGCTTGCTAAAAGCTCAGAGAAACTCTTGGTAGAAGAAGCGGTGTACACATCCCTTGTTTCTCGTAGCTTTCTTGAAGCTACCAACCATGCCAAGACAAGTCGTCACATGCCCAGAATGTTCCAATATGTTAATTTGCACATTCTTTTATCCCCAAGGCCCTGCATTCCATGCACTTGAGTGCTCAACCACTTTGGGATGAGAACAAGTAAGCCCAAAGAGTCTCCCAACTCCTAAGCAATGAAGTTCCTGTCCTTCCAGGCTCCCTGCTTTCCTGGGGCTCAGGAAACAATATTAGCAATAATGAGCTGATCTTAAGGTTGACCTCAAACACATCCTTATTGACGTATACTATTAGGTAAACCTCTGATGGCCAACCCACCTGCCTCCCAAGATACATCCCCACGTGCTTGCATACTTGGAGAACTGCACACAGTTCCCACCTCCCTCACGCTGCTGTCAACGTAATGGCAAGAGGCTGGGAGCAATAGTGACAAGGCACAGAAGAGCTCTTGGCCTGAGCAGCAAAAAGTACATGGTGGACAGCTCTGGGGTTGACCACACTATGAGCTATGTGCATAAAAAGTACTGAGCTGGATAAGGGCAAATTTCAAGCTCAAACTGTCAAAACCGGGCACCACAACTGAACTCAGCTGCATGCAGAAAGCATCAAGGTAATGTTTATTGCTATTTCAACCCAAACTTGTTATTTTTTTGTCCTGTTTCTTTATTCTGTGCCACAGTCTTCATGCCCATCTAAGTCTGCTGAGTCTTATTTATAATTTCACCGGACAAATTCTGTTCTTCCTCACAGTTTTGGGGGCCTGAATAAAGACAAGGCGACTCCAGATGCCTTACATCCAGTCTGCCTCATCCTTCTTACTGAGTCTCACACAGAAATAAGTGCATTTTTTTCCTGTGGGGTGTAATTCCAACATAATCCCCAACGGAGGATGAGAAGTGCCATCGGTTGAAAATGTTTCTCACATATCTTTATGTCCCACTAAAAGCCTGGACCATACCTATAAAACCTCCGCTGAGAAGTGCCTCAGATTCTGCTCTCTGTGGAAGTAATGCAGGAGGGCAGCAAGGATGGTCAGCATTAAGTGTGGGTTATGGAAGGCTCCCATGTGAGAATAGACTGAATGGCTTTGAATTCTCCCTCTGAAAGGCAAGAATTCTCTGAGGATATGATATTAGAGGTTGTAAAACCATGAATAAGGAGGGAAATAAGAATATTAAACAGTTGTTCATTATTTCCCATGCCAGAGGACCCAGGAGCAATCAGAAAACTTGCAGTTAAGCACATTTTACACACCAAAGGAAGCGTGTTTTCCCAGCGCATATAACACATCCATGGAACTCATTGCTGCAGGATGTTGTGAAGGCCGAAATTCTGAGTGGAAATTCAAAAATTCATGGTGGATATATCAATCAGTGGCTACCGAAAACCTTGGTCTGGAAGCACCCCTCAGCTTCAGGAGTCCTCAACTACTGGCTACAGCAGAAGATGGCTTTTGGGAGAGCCTGGGGAAGGGACACGACGGGCTCCGTGGGCTTCTCCGCCCTACCATCCTCTTTCTCCCACCATTCCCCACCGAGTTGCACGGTGCTAATTGTAGCTCGGCATGTACTTTTGCGAGGATCCCTGGAGCAGCAGAAGTTGGTACTAAAGTTCAGCTGTAACAGGAGCTTTGTTTAGCGGTGCTGGGACCAGAAGGTCAGCGGCAGCTGCTCTGCCAGGCTTTAACGCTTTGTTCACCTCTGCGCGCTCGCCCGTGCAGAATTTCCTGTTCCCCGGGCAGCACAAGGAAGAACCTTCTTTTATTTCGTTAGCCCTATTATTCATCAATTTTAACTCTGTGATAACGCCAAAAAGCTGGCCTGCCTGCAGCTCTGTTGTGCTGTAATACAGTAGCCAGCAGCAGTTTTTCACCGCTTTTTCTCAAGCAACCCCAGGTGGCACGAGGAAATTTCGCAGCTTGTATTTTTGCAAAGTGCTGTTCAAACGATGGCAGTTCTTGAGAGCCAAGGGGCTGCACCGCTGTCAGGATATTTAAATCAGGATAAAGCAGAAGTACTCGAATAAAGTCCCACATTGCAGGAGACTGGTGCAGCAATGCAGAGTGCTCAACTGCTATTTCCCAGTGCAGATCCCACCTAGTCTGAATTTTCCCGAGCATCTGCAGGGCTGGGGAGTGCACGCGTTAACCTGACAGAAGCCAGGGAGAGTTCAGAGGTGGCTATAAATGAACAGACAAATCTCTAGGAGGCCATTATGTGAAGTGGCTTGAGCACATGATGGACAGCCAGGAGTCTCCTGACTGCCAGACGCAATTCTGCACCCTGGCACCGTCCTGGCTGCACCAGCCAACAGCGTGGGGACAAGCCCCTTTTCCAGCTTTTAGGACATAGGGTGCAGCAGCACAGTTTGCATCCCTTCCATTAAGATGTTCTTGCCCTTCAAAAAGGACAGCCGCACTGCTGCTGCCTGTTGGGGATGTCTCCAGCCTGTGATAACCCCCAAATTGTGCCTGGGCATCGCCTGGGAAATGCCAGTAGGGCCATGCCAGGGACTGTGCTCACCATTTAACAGCACCGACAGTCTTGTGCTGCTGCGGGAGCCCGTGCTCAAGACCCACGTAGTTTCCCAGTTGAGATGCAGCTGATGCACACACCCTCCCTGGCTGCTCTCAACCCTAAATATCTGCCCCAAGACTGGTAGCACGCGTGTTTCCCGCAGCTCCTGAGCAGCCGACCCAGCCGTGCCGCAACAGACCTGCCGAAGCCTCGGCTCAGCCTCCGTAGCTCTGCTCCCCGCAGGGCAACGCCGTCTCCAGCCCTGGCGGCACGCCACGTCCTGTACGGACGGCCAAGGCATCTCGGAGGAGATAAAGCTACAGCTTCCCAAGAGCTCACCCACCCTGCCAGGCCCAACGCCACATGCCTCCCCGCTGAGCTGCTCTCCGGGTCAGCTCGTCTCATATCGCAGCTCTTCAGCAGCCCCTGCCTGATCATTCAGCTACAGTCCCAGGAGTTACAGCTTTAAATTATACCGCTGTGTAATGGTGATAGCCTTTTATTCTCCAGCCTCCTCGCTGAACAGTCATGACACTTTGACCAGAAGCCTCAAGGAACTCCAATTACTTAGAAACTGCCCCTCCTCTTCACTGGGGTTTGCTGGTGGGAAGCGTCTCCATAGCTTTGCTGTTTAGTGCAACGCTGAATCAGTGTCATAATGTTGGCCACGTCACATACAGCATTCCTCACGTCACAGCCTGGCAGTACTCGCCGTCATCTCATGCGTCAGCTCTGGGACCTCCGTGCTCTTTTGTAAAATGCTGGAGGACTCTTTGTGCCCATTCAGAAATGGCTTGGAGGACTTGGACAGTCCCGGCCCATCGACAGATGCTGGTTGACGATATCCCACAGGGGCTGGGGGAGTATGGGCCATGCTCAGCTGGTCATCACGTGAAGGCTGCTTCCCCAGGTCACCAGTCTTGCTGCTTATGATCACATGAGGAAAAGGCTTTCATGTGCATGGATGCCTCATCATCTTCATTTCTGTCTAGATTCCTATCATCAGGAGCATTTATCAGGCCAGACTTCTGCACCACGAATATATTAGAAGAAAGAAGTACAGTAAAGCTGTTCAAGGTAATAGCCCCAAATAAGCATCCCTGCCAGTCTGGAGAAGGTCAAGCAACATGATACAGCCACGGCCATGTGGTCCACGTGCACGTATACCACAGCAAGTCTCCATCTGCGCACAGCTGAATGTAATGAAAAAGCCTTTTATAGCTGAGTGGAAGCTGCTTCGCTTGCTGAAGCCACGGAGGGGAAGCGGGATCACGCAATGAATGACGAAGACATCTCTTCTGCCAGCTCCACCGCGAGCAGCTGTGGCTGTGGGAATTCAAGCCCCGGCTCTGACACTTTGAAACACACCGGACCAAATTATCCACGGAGGTAAATTGCGCTCGGCTCCAGCGGAATTACGCTGGGGGCCAGTTTTGGTGTATCGTCCGCGGAGGGCAGCGGGAGAAGGCAGATGTTCTTATCTGATTTGAACCAGATCGTGCATCGCTGGCAATCCCTGTGGTAATGTGTAATCTTGGGCCAAGCCAAGAAACCCGATCGGGTGCTGGGGCCTCGAGCTGTTACTGCACTACAGTCATAAAACCTGTTTCGTACACCTGCTTGTATAATCCAGTTCCATGGGGGAAACAGCCTTCCTGACCATCCCCAGAGATCAGTTTTGCCCTGAAGAATGAAGCTGGCTAGCCTTTGTATTTGTAGCTAATACAGTTAGCATTGGCTGCCTGTTCCTCTAGGTTTGTTAACATGCTTCTTGCTTTGAAAGTAGGGGGTTTGAGCCTTGCAACTGTCTTCTCCTTCACTGTTCACTGGTCGGTAAATCCACAGACAGATGCAAGCCACGAGAAGGTGCAGACATACCCTTCTGCATGGGCACTCAAGTGACCAGGACTGGCTCTTGTAACACCGTGGGCTGGGATGGGAGTATAGCCAGGACTGAATGCAAGGATCTTTCTCTCATCATCCTGTAGAAACAGACAAGGAGACACAACCACCATTTGTGAAAGCAAGAGTGACCTTTCAAGAAAATTTCAGGAACAATAGTAATCTGGATCCAACTGAAGGTCCCCTACGTGGGATGTGATGACCACGATCACCACGTAGCTCTTATCAATGACAGTCCTTATCAGGACAAAGCTTGATCCCCTCTGATCCTCAGGGAAAGCAGCAGCAGACTCAGGACCAAACAGAGGTAGGTTTCTACCCCACTCTCACCTTTTCATTCTTCCTTTTCCCTGAAATCCAGGGGAATGTTTCCACGATGCAGCAACATAAAAGGGAATATGATACTGCAATTTCCTGTGGAGAGGCAGCTGTAAGCCAATTACCAGCTACCTTTAAGCCAGGAAAAAGTCTCTGAATTTAAGAGGAGAGACACCAATAAAGTCCTACTGGGACAGACTCTACAAATAAAAGAATGAACATTTTTGCACAGTTTCTTTTGAAACTACAGAAGAGCAGTGCTGGGCAGGAATAGAGCTTTCTCTGTGATTCACTGGAGGACTCAAAAACTCCAGAGGAAACGTACCCTCCTCCGATAAATGACAAAGGACCAGCTTCCCACCCTTTTTCTCACTGGTTGCACCGAAGTCAAAGCAGATGTGGTGACCCACAGCAATTCAGGCTCTGAGTTGGCTGCAGCAACCCAGCACGTGGCCAAGGGTCTGGCCACTCCACGTCCCAACTCTTTCCAAGAGCTGTAGGAAGGCTGTTCACCAGCAGAGCTTTCAGCTGGTCCATCCGCTACAGGTTCTTCTCCTGCCAACTGGGCTGTATTAAGTAATATAAGGGACATCTTCTGTCTGTGGTTCATTTTCTTTAATCCCTTCCCCAGGCAGAGACCAGCCTGGGAGGAAATCCAGATCCTTTGCATTGTTTCGGATGTCCCTCAGGCAAAGCGGTGGAGAGAAGGCCCCCAGGTCACACCCAGCAGTTCCTTTTAGCAGCATATTGTAAATATTTGGGGCAAAAGCCTTCTGGATCCACTCAAACAGGACTTTTACCGGTGCAAAAAAAGACAGACATGCCAGCAAGTGTTTCGTTTGACTCTGAGTCCTAGCCCTTTCCTAACTCTCCAGATACTTTCAGGAATGGGAGGTGACCTCAAGCCAAACAAAGTCAGTCCGTCGAATTTCCTACTGGAGTCAGCAGGTAGGATCAGGCCCAGAGCCCCACAGTATCCAAACATGTGACGAGCACTATTAATGCATTTGCCCTGTTAACACCCGGTGCAACGGACTGTTTCACTTTCCTGCCTCTGGTGCAGAGTCCAAGCCCCACACTAATTAAGAACTCCAAAATGCATAAGGGTTTTGCAGCAAGAGAAAGACCCTACACGTCCCTGCCCCAAAACTAAACTGTGCCTCTTGGATTCCTGCACACCACCACCAAATAAGCAAAAAAAAAATATTGCTCCTTTTTGAGAAGAAGAGCTGAATGCAGCTTCTTATCAGATACAGGTGAACTGTCATGGTGCTGGTTTGGATAACAGGATTGGCCTCCTATAGCCTAGATCCAGTCTTGGCACCTCAGGATATACCATTCCTACCAACAAGATGGGTTAAGGGAGCAGAGAGAGGGAGCAGATCCCTATGCATGTACCATGCCACTTCGACAACCAGCTTCAACCCTCCCAATAATTTCTCCTTCTTGTTATCTTTCCCTTGGTGAGCTTGTAGACCTACCTTGTACCTTGTCTGGCCCTTGTCTGATTTGTTTCCCTGTCCCTGTAGCATCAAAAGACAACCTGATAAGTGCTGGCAATGCAATAAGAATGCTTCTTGTTGCAGTGCAATTGATTTCACTGTCACTGACTCAGACAGCATCACTGGGGACTGAAATAACTTCAAACTAGCTTAATTGATTAAGCAAAGCAGCAAAATGGATATTAGTACCCTGTATGGGCCAGAGGTATTAAAAACAAAAAGCATGGCAAAGCACAAGAACAGTAGCCTCCAGCTGTGCTGAAGGGAGAGGAATGAGGGGGAAATGGGGAACATTTTTCCTCATTTTATTCAATCTCTGTCTCAGCTTCACAGAATTGGAGAATAATTTGGGTTGTCAGGGACCTCTGGAAGTCTGTAGCTCAATGCCCTGATCAAAGCAGGTCTAGGCTCAAGGTCATATCTCGTTGTTAGGGCCTTGCTCCGTTGAGTTTTGGTTATCTCCAAAGATAGACTTCTCACTCTCTCTGAGCTTCTCTTCTAGTGCTTCAGTGCTCTCATGAGAAAGACACTTTTCCTTATGTCTGAAAGGAATTTCCCCTGCTGCAGCTTGTGCCCATTTAATCTTCTTTTGTTGCACACTACTTCTCAATAGCTCTCCTTTAGGTAGCTAAACACAGCAAAAAGCTGCCTCCTCCTTTTGCCTTCTCTTCTTCTGATACCTTGAATAATCCCTTTGACCCAGAGTGAAACACTTTACTTTGACTTCTAGTACGAAAAGCAGCAGCAATGAGTGCTGGATTTTGGTTGTAGGGGTTGCACCTCCCTTTCCAGCCGCTTTCCACACTTTGCTTTCCAGCTGAAAGTGTTCAGCAATTTGCAGTTGAATGTGTAAATGTGCTTCTGATGACCAAAAGTCACATTTCTCATGAAACTGAATATTCACTAGAAAAATGCACGCAAGGAAAATCACTAGAAATTGGGTGCCTTTGAAAAACTTCACCCATTCTCAGCATCCTCCCCCTCAGCTCTCCTGGGTGTTACATATTAAAGTAAGGAGCTGCTGGCTTTGATACAGAAGTAGTAATTCTCTGCCTGAGGTATTTCCTTTCCTGGCTCTCCTCCTTTTCAACTCAGAGTGATTTTTTTTTATTTTTTTTTTTTTTAATTCTGTAGTATTTGCCTATTTCCAACACCTCCCCCACGTGGCATGATGTCAAATCAGCAGCAAGCAGGAACGTATATTCCCATTACCTTCAGCACTACAGTGGAAGCTTTTAAGACGTAGCCAGTAAATTCAGCCTTCTGCACGGCGATTGCTCAGCAGAAGTCCCTCTTGCAAGAATGTCACCATGTGCTTCCCAGAACAAGGCAGCCAGAAGGCTCCTGCTGTTACTGGCAGATGGTTGGAGGGTCAGCCACCACAGTGCCAGGGCTTTCTGGATGGCTTCACTGGGATGCAGGTAAGCAGAACTATTGCTATGTGTGGGGGGAGAAAATGCAAGACCACAGTCAAGGTCGGGGAGCCCCACGGTGTGTATTTGGAAGGGTTGCCTCTGTCAGACCCAGTACAATTACCCAAGCAAGGACAGACACTTCCCAGTTGTCATGAGCCCTGCTCAGCTCTTGGCCTCTCTGCAATCCTGTGGGAGTGAGGTCCACAGCCCGATGTGAAATCTCCCCATTGGAATTTGTTTTTCCTTTACCAATTCCCTTCTGTTATTACTTTTGTCCGATATCAAAGGCTAAGAGAACAGCAGTACCTTGTCTGAGAATACACGAGGCACACATGAAACAAATGATCTAAGAACCATTTTCTTAACCCACTAACACACAAATTAATTACTAAGAAAGCACTTTAGTTTCCTTTTTTTTCCAAAGCAAACCAAATCCTTGCCAGCTATAACTCAACCAAAGTGTTATTAGATCGGCCATCAGAAGATGACCAGACCCAAGGAACTAGATAAGAGATATTTGGGGATACCCACAGAGGTATTTTGGGACCCAACTGTTTGTTACAGGTCTAAACTTCAACTGGTTTCAAGGAGATAAGCATATGTAGTTCTGGGCCCTGCTCCAAGACCTGGGACTTGATCTTTTCCTGTCCCCACTGAACAAAAGGAGGGTACTTTCTGTGCAGCTCTCACCACCTCAGAACAACATTTATACCCAGTAAGGCAGAATATAGAACCTTCTGCTTCAAAAAATTCAAGTGTTAGGTGTGAAAATTGACTTTAGGAAGGAAACTGAACCTGTGAAGACTCTGAACGTGGTCATGGGAGGCAAGCTTCAGAAGGAAACGTGAGTTCCTAGGATTCTGCCATGGATATCTGGTGCCCTACAACACTTTCCCTATTGCTAGGGACAATAGTGATCTATTTATTTCATTACAGACCTTTGCTGTCTAGGTATTTTAAGCTGCTGCTAATTAGCAATGTCTGCTTCAGTTGCCACTATAACACTAATTTAGTTTCATTCAGTTTTAAGTGGACTGAAATGTTTCCATCTATAATATTTCTCTCCTGTTCCTTCTGCAAACAAGAGAGGTAAATGCTGATCAACCTGACAGATAAAACAGACATGACTAAGGTGGATCATTTAGATCAACTAACATTTATGAGGCAGTCATTGCATATTCCCGTATTACTGCAGTGCAAGGTAGCTTTCCTGGACTATAAAAAGAAAGTGTGTTGCTTGATTGCAGAAACCTGAGATATATTTCTTGCCATAAGGAGTATCATGGGCCTCTACAAAGCAAAGTTTTATGTCTTTAAAAAGCCCTGTTGCCACATATTTTGTAGCAAAACCTGACTGTGCAACCTGGCAGTGGAGCATCACCTGTATTTTCAGTCAACTTCATCAACTTCTTCATGATCTGGGATCTTGACCCACAAAGTGCCTTCCTTACAGTCCCACTGAGAGGTGGGCATGCAGTCCCCTTAGCAAAAATGTCCTGCATTTCCACATCCAATCGGACATCTTCCATTCTTCAACATCAATAACCCTGAGTAGAGCTTAGCTTGAAAACAAGACCCTTAAATGTAGGTAGCTGAGTGCCTCTGCCTACACATGAGCTAAATGTCCAAGTTCCCATAATTGTGAGTAGACATCTGGGCCTTGGTTTGGTTGTTCAATTAGATATGCAGTGCCACTTGACATGGCTCAGCATAGCCAATATACCTGTACACAACTGGCGGATGCAACCAGTTTGGGAGACCCTTCTGGGGCAGCAGCTGGACCCCATCTGGGAGGCTCGGTGCCATCTCAAAGACACAAGGCATTATGGTAGGAAGGGGGTGATAACCCTACCCAACACAGTCAAGTGAATGCAGGTAGCAGTTCTTGTGCTCATCTGATGCTTGTCTACTCTAGAGAAAGCTGACTTTCCCTCCAGACTCCAGCAGCTGTATTGACCGAATCTCCACCAACTACAGCAGGAACTCAGATGCCTAGACTTCATTTGGACACCCAACGTTAGATGCCAAAATCTTGCCATCTTAACTTCCCACCGAATTGCCTCTTGTATGCACTGAATCAGGTCACATCGCCCTCAAGTGGAGAAAGGCACGATCACAATGAGCTGTGCAAGCCGGCGATCACCGAGATACTGTTTTCTTTTGAGCACGCTAAATAAAACAGGGATCTACCTAGTCCTCCAAGACAATGTGTGCTATGAAAAAGCTCGGTTACAAGAACACAAAGGTTGCAAAGTACAGACCAAAAAAGCTGCAGTGGAGAAGGCCATAACTCACGCTGCCAAGCCACCACCATAATTCAGCCACTTCGTATGCTTCCATTATGATACTATCTCACCCAAGTCAACATCAAACAAAAGGTGGTAGCAAAGCCAAGAATATAATTTACCTCTCCTGGATACCCACACTGTACTTCAATCACAAGAGAAAGCATTTGCTTTATGGCGCACTCTGCCTGGTTCACTGTCCAACCGGCGCACTGTGAGGTTGGGGCCCTCTGCTTAAATATGCGGGATCTTGTAAAAAGAAATCAAAATAGGAGATCAAACTGAACCGATGTGAACAGCCTGATTTCTGGCAGCTTCTAGCACCAGGGTGCTTGACTTTGTAACCTTTGGAGTCTTACTATTGTTCTTGGTTGGACTTTCTCCAGGTTTAAAAAAAAAACAAAAAAACAAAACCAAAGCAATAATGTAAGAACAAGAGCTCTTTTACATGGAAATTTACTGACTATTCCCACTTAGTTCTAGAGAAAAATCTGAACCTATAGATAAAAGTACAGCTCTTTACAGCTTGAAAGAATGATTGATTGTACTGACAGGTGAGTATCTCCTATTTGGAGGCATCGCCAGAGAACAAGACCCTCTGTATTCTGTTTACTTGCTAGATGGAGGAAGAGTGCTGGTAACAAAATTTTCTGAATCCTTCACCTGGCTCTGGGAAGGAGCATTCTCCAGCAGCGGCAACTAACCACACAGGGTATGCAGGAAATGCAAACCTGGGGTCTCTCCACACCAGTTCACTGACTGGGAAGAGACCTTCCTTGCTTAGACACTGTCCTCTTTCAGCTCTGTTTCTTACCCCCATACCAGGGGAGAACATCTCCTGTGGAGGTGGTCCTATTGCTTGGGATTGTCTCTGTCTCATTCTCTTCCTGCAAGTCTGCTCCTTCATTAGATCTCCCAATTTATCATGTAAATTTGATGTTCACGCTGTAGAAATGGTTGGGCGCTCTACCCAAAGTGAGGGGCATAGATGAGATGTTACAACAAACTATTCTGACTGCCTGAGACATGCCAGGCAAATGGTTGAGGTCAAGAGAAGGTGGCTTCTGGGACAAATCTTATCCTCTTAGATTCACAGCAAGTATGTTGCCGCTGCAGCATAGCCTGTGCCGAACCTGTTCCCAGATTCCCCTTCTAATCTCAGCCTGGAGCAGTATGTGTGCAGCCAGCACAAGGACCTAATTACATTTTCCAGCTGTGCAGCAGACTCCCGCAAAGCAAAATAAAGCCTACTAACGTGCATTTCTTAGCTACTACTCTTGGACCTCTTGGAAGCAGTCCATGGCTCCCAGGCTGACGAGTGGGCTGAAGGATGCCTGCACCCTTCTTCTACTCCCCCCAGGAGAGCTTTTCCTTTTCTCATCCCTGCTCTTTTCATGCAGCAGGCCTTCCCTTTCCACCCAAGTCCACTTCACATCTCCTCAGACTGTTAATTGCCCTCTGGAAAGCACAACAAAAACTAATCCGTGCTCTACTGCACCGTATCGGCTTTGGCAGCAGCTGATGGTTAAATAACCCTCAACCCTCCCCATTGCAAAAAGCCTGACAAATGTCTTCATGCTTCTGCCTCTGCATCCAGCAAGCCATTCCTCTGGCTCAGAGTGGGTTTGTGTGAAGGCATCACCTCCTGCCAATGTGGAGAGGAGCCCAGGCACCGGAGGGGGGAACCCAGCAAGGTACGGTTGGTCTGGGAACCCAACCAGCCGCTCTGAGGGTGGTGGTTAGCGAGAGTCCCACAAAGGTGTCACCACAACAGCCAAGACACGACGTGGTGGAGAAGTGAAGGAGGGTTTTAAATACAAGGGAGAAGAGGAGCAACGCTCCCCAAGAATCCCTTGCTCATCAAAACCAAAAGCAATCTTAATGAGAAACGCAGGCCCCAGGCAGTCACAGGGAGTCTATTTAGAGGAGGTTCATATTCTATCCCCTACAAAGTTTCATGGAGCATTTCACGGCGTGTAAGGGATCATCTAACTTTATCTCCTCTATACAACAGGCTGTGAGCCAACCCTTTCTGGAGCCTGACAATGTAGATTTGGAAACAGTTCTTCACTGAAAAGGAGGCAACAGTGCTGCATGCCATGGCCAAGAGCAGGAGATGCCAAGGCACCATAACCCAGAGGTGCCTCCTGGCCCCCTGACTGCAGGGTGCTGGGGTGAATGATCCCTCAGACGATGCAGCCCCCGGGCTTTGGGGCTATGCCCCCAGCTAATCCTGGATCTTAAGCTCATTCTGCAAACCAACCACTCTGGCAACACAGAAGCCAGGATGAAGGTAAAGCTGAGCTTCAGGGCTCTCTGAGTGCCAGCCAGCCCCAGCACGGTGGGCATCGCAGCGCTGGCCAGCTTTGCTCAGCAGAGTGGAATGAGTACAAGTTGGACCTGGCATGATCAGGCCAATCTACAAACGATTACCTAGAAGGGCTTTACACTCTTTAGACACCCTGTTTAAGCCTAACTCTTTCAGAAGGTCTCAATATAGCACTTAGCACAGTATCATCTACGAAACAATATATGATAACTGCTGGAGATAGCACAGAATATGAGTTGTAGGTTAGCATATCTGAACCGTTATGGACGGCTTAGGGAAATTTAGAATGAGTTAGTTTGGCCAGTAGGTAAAGAACCTGAGAATGTCAAAGGTGTGAAGTGTTTGGGGCTCTTCCTGGGGAAAAGGCTAAGACAAACAGCTTGAGTGTCATGAAGCCAGGAAACAAATTTTTCCTTATTCAGATTAAGATAAAATGGTGTGATTGTAGCCATCTGTTTCAGCTAGATGAGGCTGTTTCAGCTAGATGAGGATATTTTAAATTATTTCTTAGGAAAATAAAAGTGGGATCTGATGCCCCGATCGCATTCCTGTCCCCAAGCTGGCATTCATACAACATCCTCCACCTGCAGATGCCCCAGCGTTGCATGAAAATTAGTCGCAACACCTATGCCAAATTTCTAGTAGTCAATTTCCCTATTATCCTTTAAAAAAAAAAAAAAACAACAAAAAACCAAACCAAAATGAAAGAAAACAACACAACACTTCCCTTTCGATTGTAAGTATATATGTTTCCTTATTTTACATTTGGGTTTATTTCTAGTCCGCATTCACATTTGCATATGGTTCCTATCAGTTCTACACATAACTTTCCTATGCCATATCTGCCTTGCTTTATCCTTTGTAGCGACTGATTATATTGTTAAGCAAAATTTCCTTTAATCTGTCATTGTGAAAACCTTATCATTTTGAGGCAGGCTCCCTGAATTCTAGTGAACGATGATCTAATATCTGGGAATCAACAGACCACAGTAATAGGTAAATAGAGGATACTTCTGAGGATGCTGAGACCATACAGAGTCAGGACACATTTGAGCTGTGGCTGAGTTAGGGTCAGTGCCACAAGAAAATTCATGTTTTATGGGCTCACCACATGAAGCTTGCTTTCTGCCCTAAAAAAGAGACAGTGCCTGTACGGCTTTCCCTCTGCTACCTGCAGCCTGCAGTGCCTGCCCTCCTTCAGGTGCTAACACCTTCTTGGCTTTCAGGGTCTGAGGTTTGGGCTCCCAGCATGGGAGGGCTCAGGCTCGAAGCCCATATCTGATCACAGTGGCCACCCTCTCATTACACAAGCCCTCTCCTTCTGCCAGCGACAACAGGAAAACCGACCGAATCCTTTCCTCCCCCGACTTCCAGTAATCTCCTGAATGAGCCGTCAGGGCCACCCGTGCAGGGCTCCCTGGGTTTCCACAAAAGGCACGGAGATGTGCTTCCATTCCCTGTAGGTGTGAGCTCAAAAGCAAACCAGCCGTGCTGACTCACAGGCCCCAGTATGGCTCTTCACCAACTTGCTCCAGATGAGTCACCCCGCGGGTGAGTAATACGTTGCATCTGCAGTGCATATTTATGGCAGTTTTGCATTGACCGTGTCAGCAGGGAAATTGTTTGTGTAGAGTAACCATGGAGAGAAAGAAAACGTTGAAGAGGACCGAGAGGTTAGGGATGAGGAAAAACCAAGAGGGGAAAACATATTCCACCTCCGCAGCCCCAGAGTAACCTACATATGTGGAATCAGTGCTTAAAAAGGAAATATTTGCCTGTGGCTTTTTTTTTTTCCTCTCTCCTTTCCATGATGTTTTCCAGTCAGAAGCTGAAATGCTATAAGAAGAAGTAGCCTTGTGATGGTGTCATCAGGGTCTGGAGCCCCTGAGAATCTCGCAAGGAAGCATGTTGGCACAGTGGACTCAGCTCTGATGTGCTTTTCCCATGAGAATAGCTCTAAGCAGATGCATCAGAGGTGCCAGACACATTCCCCTCACCAGTCCTTTCACCTCACCCTACACACTTCTGTGACCACATCTCACTGGTTTGGCTCAAAAATCATAACTAAGTGGCTGCTGAGGGCAGACCCCAAAACCTCACTGCCTTGCTCTCCGTTAAGTTTTGGGAGGACAAGAGTTGGGAGGACAGGAAAGGGCATGGCTGTGTAACTTAGGTCCTAACAGCCCCTACTTGCAGAGAGCTCACGTGTCTCATCTTCTCCCCTCCGTCAGTGTGGTTTGTACCATCCAGACCACCTTTGCAAGGGAAAAGGCCAAAAAAATCCCATCATCTTATTTTTTAATGAAAAGTGAGATGTCTTTTTCCAGGAATAGTTCATACCACGGGACTTTCAATAGGTAGTAAAGGATTATGACATTATTATTATGTGTTTTCATAAATGCTTAATCACTCAATAGATATAGCCACCTATAAATGTTCCCACTGATATGGTTTTAACCATCTGTTAGAGATAGTACTTGTATCTACATCACTTTACTCTGTGTCAACCCAATGAATTACTCATAAGCATGGGTTTTCTCTTTTATTGTTGGTCTCCAGACCAGAAGCACCTTTAAGCAAAGAGTTTTACAAGGCTGCATGCCTGGCTCAATTCTGAACATTATTAATTTGCCCGCCTGCCTTGTAGAAATGTCTTCCCCTGCAAACAAGGGGAGGGGGCTGCACTGCTGTGCTGGTTGCGACATAAACCATAGAGTCCCTGACTATGAGATGTAGCAGAAAATATTCCTGCTTCACACAGGTTGTACCAAGAATGTTCACAAGAAATAGAAATAAAGTCTCTTCTTTGACTACAATACAGAGCTCAACTTCTTTCATTTGCAGCAAAACTCAGCTGAAAATGCTCTTTTGGCAAAGATAGGGTTTGGGTTTTTTTAATCACTCCAAGTCAAGAAAGCAGCAAAAGCAAGTGAATATGTTTATAGACTGATTTGCACTGCAGAAAAAGCTGTACTTTGTACCACTGAGAACCAACGTGCATACAATAGGTAAGCACACAATGAGAACAAGCAAGTTCAATTTTCTTTCCAAACAAACTAGACAAGGGAAAGATTATCCCCTCCTTGGAGCTGGTTTTGCAAAGTTTACTGCTGACTACTACTGCACTACCTTGCCTTTGTGGTGTGTTTACCTTAGATTACACATAAAAATTAGGTATGCTGAGGTAAAAATAGCTACACGTTCTAGGAGCTGGGAGATAAGGCTTCTTCTCACGCCATTTTTTTTTAACTGTACTGGCACTTTTCAAACTCCCTCGTGCTGGGAGCAGTTTCCAGCCAATTTATACAGCAGCAGCTCACTCCCTCCAGGCAAGGAGCGTGGGGCTTACCAGCTCTAGAGGCAAAAGATGCACCCAAGGTGCAGGGACTGAGTGCTGAAAGCAATTAAAGATACTGAGCAGGTCCCTGGCTAGTGTGGCCTCTTGCAACCAGTAACTGAGGTCTTTCTCATTTCCTATGCAGGAGGTACCGTGTTGCTGCTGGCTAACACTGTTTCTTCTAACCCACGACCACCTATTTGATGTGTTTCACAACCTCCCCAGGCAGTCAAAACCCATCAGTTTGCAAAAACTGCCCTAGATTGCTCTCTGCAGCCTAGATCCTGGCATGGGAAGTATTTTTTAAAATTTATTTTCACAGAAGTAGTACCCTGATGTGACTGGCTATCAGGTAACTCGAGGTACAGAAAACCTGGTAGAGGCACCTTCTCAGAGCTGGAAAGCCAGGAGCAAACTCTGTCTGATGAGCATTAAGAAATGCAGGGATTAACTTGATTTTTTGGCAGGACCGAATTTACAGCTTGCCTTCATGAGGATGTTATTTCAAACAAACGGAGGATGTGAATTAAAGGCATCATGGTTGTGCCAGGATGGCTCTGCGGATGCACTCATTTTGCTTTTCAAAATCCCTGCTTCTTTCTAGGAGGGACTGGGGCAGAATGGCTGTGCCAGGCTGGTCTCTGGTGAGAGCAAAGCCTCAGGGTGAAGGCAACGACTTACCCTGAACCCTGGGAACATTGTTGGCAGCAGCAAAGCATGACAGGGTTGGGGGTCAAAGGTTGAATGGGAGAGCCAAATCTCATGCTAGTGCTGAGCTGTGTTTGCCAAGGGTGACTGTCCTGGGTCCGGGAGAAGCTAGGATGTTTTGCCAGCCTGACATTAGAACATGGAGATGAATTGATTAAACCACACGGTGTTACTTTTACGTTGGACAATTATAAGTACTTTTTTCACTTCTTGGTCTCAGTATAAGTCTGAAAGTCTCTGGAGCAGAGAGGCACATCTGAAATGCTGCACAGAGGCACAATTTTTGGGTCCTTCAGACAGAGCATCCCAGGTCCTCCTCGCATACCCTGTCCGTGGTGAGCCCTGGCTGCCCCACTCTCACATGTGCCTAGCAGATGTAGCTGTACAGTGCTTTTCCAGCACCAAGTCATGGTATTTTTGGACCAAAGGTGAGTATCTTCATGAAAGCAAGTTACCCCCAGGCCCCCTTAAAGGTTTGTGAGGTCCTGGTGAGATTGTTCTCACCCAAAGCAGACATCCAAAATAGATCAGAGGAACCCTTCCTGCAAGGGAAGATTGCTTGATGCCATCCTGCTGCTCAGTCTGAAAGAGCATGAATCCTCCGCACCATCAGATGACTAAGGTCAGAGAAAATGAATCTCAGGCAGAGGGAAGTGGGGGGTCAGCAGATACCTGAAAAACAGCTATTAAGGCAGGTCTGTATCTGTGATAGAGATGTCTCTGTCGTGTGTTTCAAGTCTAGCTCCAGCTATCAGCTTCTGAAAATGAGGTGCATTTGGATTCAGGTTTGGATGAAAAATGGATTTAGGTCAGGACCTGAATTCCTTAATGCGAGTAGCGTATCTCGCTCTGGACTTCATTTCCCATTTCTCTAAAGGTGCACCTTTCTTGCAGCTGGAGAGTGTGAAACACACAGAAAATAAAGTAAAAATTTTCCTCAAAGACTAATGCTGTTGAGATCTGGCAGGAAAATAGAAGACAGGTTTTATTTTGTCAACTGTACACAAACACAGGCATTTTATAAACAAGGAGTTGATTCAATTGTTTCCAGAGGTATGAGAGCGAGCGAGAGAGCTGAGATTTAGCTGTTAAAGACAATCTCAGGAGAGGGAGGGAATTAGTCTCCAGTTGAGCCAGATATTTCCCTCTCAAAAAATAAATGAATCAAAGTCATGCTCAGTCAGCCAAATTATCCAAGCAGATGCCAGCTTCCCTGGTTTCTGGAGTTTATGTGATTTCAGGAGAGGGAAACAGTATTCTCTCTAAATGAAGCATCCTGAAGGGGATCAGGACTGCAGAGTGTCCCAGTTTGAGGATTTTTAAATAAGGCAAAGCTGGTGAATCTTAGAGCAGCTCCTTGCCCCAGATGTATGGGTTTGATTTGTAGCTTGCTGTCAAGCCCCACTTGGATCCAGTTCATGCGTGCACAGCACCCTGTGTCGGTCACTCCCAAAGCTACAGCAGAACCCAGCTCCCTGCCCATGCTGGGACCAGCTCTGCTTTGCCTCCCACTTTGCCACAGGTGGGTCTCACCTCTTGGTCCCCCGCTTTGCACTCATGTACTCTGCCCTGGTTTACACAAAGCAGGCCGAGATGCACTTCATAAAATCACAGAATTACAGAATGGTTTGGGTTGGAAGGGACCTTTAAGGGTCATCTAGTTCAACCCCCTGCAATAAGCAGGGACACCTTCCACTAGACCAGGTTGCTCAGAGCCCCGTCCAACCTGACCATGAACACTTCCAGGGATGGGGCATCTACCACCTCTCTGGGCAACCTCTTCCAGTGTGTCACCACCCTCTTCGCAAAACATTTTTTCCTTATACATAGTCTGAATCTCTCTTCTTTTAATTTAAAGCAATTACCTCTTGTCCTATAGCTGCAGGCCCTACTAAAAAGTCTGTCCCCAGCAAAATGAAGTCACTTAATTAGCTCTGGAAAGGGTGCTGCCCCGCACAGCTATCTAGTCCTTTCCCCATTACCTAGGAGCCACAGGAGTAAGGGCACAGACAGGCATCTGCTACAAGATCTCGACTCCCAGCTTCCCTCAGGATCTCCAGCTGGTTCCATACAGAGCAGCCAAGAGCTGTTTTTTCACAACCAGGCCCAGGGAAATGTGTAAGTGGCTTGAAACACCTCCTTCTCTTTTCCAAAGCTGCCACGTGGAGAGTGGTTACTGAGGTGAGCCAAGGGCTTGGCAGGTCCAGCGGGTCTATGTGTCCCCTTGGTAGGACCAGATGACGCTGGCCAGCTGATGTAAGGGCACAGGAGCTATCTTTAGCATCCCAAAGAAGGCAGGGTGCTCCCAGATACAGTGAGGGATGGTTTTCTGCAGCTCGGTGTTGGGGTCCCTTGCCAGGACCCCCTGCCTTGCAGTAACTCCCAAGTCTCTAGCACGACAGGGCTCAGCAGTGGCATTTGGGGGGGGCATGTCCACCTACAAAAGCCACCTCCAACCACCCGTCACGCGTAAGGAAGGCTCTGGAGCGCAAGTCTCCCCCCCTAGCATGACCGCATCCCCTGGCTGCCTTCCCCTGCTCCCTGACTCATAGCCTGAACTCAGCAGCGGGCAGGGGGCCAAGGAGGAGTTGCGTTTAACTCACAGCGCCCTGCAAACCTCTTTGAGGAGGGATTTCTACTTTAGTACGGCACGGAGTAAGTCCAGAGGCCAACCCTTGCGGCAAAACGTGGCCAGGACCCGGCGGCGGGGGGGAAGCCTGGCTGCTCACCCTCCCCTGCTGCCGTTGCATCCAGCTCGGTACCACGACAGCTCGGGTTTCTCTCTCACATGCCCTGCAATGAGCTGACTCTTCCTCAGGCACAGAAACACAGGGCTGACGTCAAGCAGCCACCCGGGCTCCCTCCCCAAGCCCTGATCCTATTAGCGGTGAGACGGTGGCAGCCGCGGGGACACCACGGGGACCCGCCACAGCCATCCCTCGCTCCATGTGAGCCCGGGAGAGATGGCTCAGCCAGCCAAGTCCCCTTCGCCCTCTCCGAGGGACACGGCAAGGGGAACGTGCCAGCAGCCGTCATCGACAACAAGCCTGGCTCGCTGGGGCAACGGCATGGCAGAGCAGCATCTCCTCTCCCGGCCGTTCGGGTTTGCTGGCGGGCTGGCACAGCTCGGCCCCCTGCCCTCCATCGTTCAGCAATTCGATGTGAGCGATCCCCCTCTGTCTCCTTGTACGTGAGCAATCCTCCGGGGGGAGTGCAGGAGGATGTAGCCAAGCCGGCACCCATTCCATTCCCTTACTCAGAGGGGTCCCTATGGCCTTTACGCAAAGCAGATCAAGGCTGTACAAATTGGAAAAGATGGCTGGGATGGATTTTTGGAGAATACTTCGATTCTTGGAGAATATTTCATTTTTTGGTGAATACTTCATTTTTTTTGGTGAGTATTTTATTTTTCTCACGGCTGGCATTTCTGCACAGATACAGATACATGGGTGCACAGATACACTTCCAGCAAAAAGTTCTCTTCTTTTGTAGCAGCCTGAGCCCCTGGAGAAAAAGCTTTCCTGGGACGAAAACTCCCACTTCTGGGCAAACTGCATAGAGCATTTCATCCTAGGATTTCTGCTCTGGGAACATTTCTGTGTGCCCTGGGCTCAGTGTTTGCCTGCTGCAGGTCAGATCGCAGTGAGAACATCTGGATCCATATCAGTGCCTGGGTCAGTGTGTGGAAGGTCTAGGCCTGTTCAAATTAAAATGTAAAGAATGGCAGAGAGAGGGACACCAAGAAAAAGGCAGTTTTATAATAGGTTGTCTGAAAACTGGATTCCCACCAAAACCAGAATGAAACTATGATCAAACCTGAGGGTGAGAGTTTTGACCAAGAAGGATCCTGACCTTCCTGGGCAACCAAAGAGACCTATCACAGACTTGAAACCTGGCATGAGACACACACATGGAGTGACAAATGCAGAACTTTATAAGCCACACCGTATAAACAGGGAGCTCTCATAGCATCTCAGCGTAGCTCCTCATGAGATGTGAGCAGACTCACAGGTTGTGGGAGACAGCATATGGCCTTGCCACTTGCAAGATCGGGGCTGCAACAAGCCAAGAAGGTTGTTTCTAGCGTGGTGGCTCTTCACCACGACAAATGGTGCCACGGAGTCCTTCAGCTGGATGCCATCTGCCCACCCCACTTGCAAAGCTGGTCTGGAGCTTTTCAGCAGAGATGCTGAGAAACCATAATTCTGGCGTTGGTCCCTGGAGACGTATTCACGGACAAGGGGGTAGGATTTATTTATCTCACTCCAGGCACCTACGCTGTTCTCAGATGAGATAAGCGGGGAGCCCCACGTGGGGCTTCTGCCTCTCCCTCTGCTCGGTGCACTGCACATCCCACTGCTGACCCAGGGAAGCTGGCTGGTCTTGGGCCAAGCACAAAGAAATCACTATATTAGAGCAGTCCCAGCATCAAGCACTCCGCTTACAGCTGTGACCACAAGCAGGTGCTTCAGAGGAGAGCGGGAGGCTCTTTCGCAGCTTTTCCCTTTGCCCTCTTCCTCACATCTGCTCGCTGTATTCACCGCCGTCTCCCAAAATGCACGTGCTGATTACTTTGTTTTCGGTTCATGTGGTTGAACGTGGTCGTGGCCCCTAACGGGGCCTGCTGGGTCTGCTACAGCACTGATGCTGGTAATGCTCAATTAGGGAATAACTTGCCCCCAGCAATCCAGCTCCTGTCTGGAAGAGACGGGGTCATGAAGAATCACCGCCCATCCATTTCCTCCCGGTCTCAGGTTCCTTCAGATGTTCAGCTGCAGAAAGTACAATTTTTCCAGGCTGTAACTAGCCAAGGGCACTTACCACCAACAGCCCTGACCTACAGAGGTTTCTCCAGAGCCACCTGGTCTCCCTGGGAAGCTTGCAAACCTCCTTCTATCGCATCGCATCTGACAGCAGCTCATAAATCAGCCTGCAGTTGCTGGCAACCCCTTTGAGGATCCTGGTCTGCCGTTTGCGTTTGCGATGAAGTCTATGCGCAGGTGAGGAGGGCCCCGGGGGAAGGCAGCCAGCTCTGGATGCAGCTGCCGGCTCCAGAAACGTCCACGGATCCCACGCTCACACGCGGGGCTTTAAAGCAGCCTGGCAGTCGCAGCACGGCCGTTTCACGAGGGCTGGATTCAGCCGTGACCCGTGCAAATCGCTGCTCGGCCAACCCTTTCCCGCATCGCCTGCAGCTGTAACCATGCCGGAGAGCACTGCGCTTGCTCGTGCTCCCCTTGCTCCCAGCACAGCTTCACCTGATCGTGTCAACTAATTTTTTTCTGGTCTGCTTCTTCCCCAACAAACCCACCCCTTCTGTTTCAGCAGATTCAGTCTGCAAAATTGGAAGGGGGTTACGTTTGAAACTGGGATCAGCGCTGCAAAGTAGAGCTGATTTTACCACAACCCCTCCTTTCCCAAGTCTGTGTTCAGGAACACGGTTTGCTCCAAATCTCTGGATTTTCATACTATGGAAAGAGCCATAGACTAAACTGTCCTGGACCAGATTTTATTTCTTTCCTTGAATAAACTGAAAAGTTTATTTGCAGGGCCAAAATAAAATAAAATAAAATACAGCGGTTAAAAATAAAACTCTGAATCTCACCAGTAACAGAGCCCAGCAAGTATTTCCATCTAATAGTAATGCATTACATATGGACTCAGGGCTGTACTCTCCCTTTGAAGATCGTGGGAATTTTGCCATTTATTTCTGTATAAAAAATAAAATGCTGAATACTCAGTAAAAGTCTGGTTGGCTGCTGACTGAAACACTTTGCAAAGTGAAATCATCCCAGGCTTTCTGTCCAAGAACGGCTGCCTTCGCTGAGCCTCGCACCAGTAACGTGGGTTTGGAAAAGTCCAGTGTGTTGGTGATGGATGGTTTGAAGGCAAGCTGGCAGCTTCACTGTGTCTACCCATCTGCTGCTGGTGGCGTGACGTGGCAGCCGTGTGATGTCAAAAGGGCTGTTGTGTGACTTTCTTCCCTGTGTCCCTGTTACGGGGGGAAGTGGTTTTGGAGCATTGCCTTTTCACTGCATGGGGGGAAACCCAAAGAGCCTGTGGGAGACACCAGAACAATGTCTGGGTCTACTGACTTTCCAGGTTGAAGTTGTCTTGCTCTGGATCAAATTGACTATTTTACCACTTTGGTCATCCAAATAGATAGCCTAGGTGAAGATGACCTTGAGACACTAATGCTCAGAGTATGCAACCAGAATTCAAAAAATCAGTGAGAAACGGAGACTTTCTGGAGCCTTGGGCCACCAGATCCTCAATCCCTTCCCAATCAATGGAAAAAAGCAGTTGTTGAATAGCAAATTACAGGATCTCCCCTGGTTGACATGAGGGTGCTTGCACTAGCAGTCAATCTGAATTGCTCTTTTGAACTGCAGTGCCATTGAAAACATTTCAAATACAGCCTTTAATCTGATCTTCTGTCATCTCTTAACTGACCGACAATTTCAATACATAAAAGTTCTGCTAAAACCTGAACACATATCATTTCCCCTCCACCCATCTACAGCTAATGATTAATGTGCTGCGGGAGCAAATGGTAGAACCTGATCTTTAATGAGCAAAGGGTCTGTTGCAAAACACACCTCCAGCTGTGCAGACTGCCAGCAGTTTTGTTTGAGAATTGCACCAGCTTCACAATCCTTATTCTCTACAAGCACCAAGCCCCTATGCCAGGGACCAAGAAATCTGGTTGAAACTTTCTTCTGTGTTCAGAAATAATCTTTTCTTGATAATGAAAGTTTGCTCCCAGATTGTGCCACTTAGTCATATATGTTGATATAGAACAGCAACATCACAGTAAATAACAGATTTCCATCCCTTCTTTCCTCCTCTTGGAATTTAAGCTCAAACTGAAAATCTTTCAACTTTTTGTTGTCCTTCTCCCAAAGGAGAAGGGAAACCCATATTTTTAAACAGCTCATTTGCAGAGCAGTGCTGAACAAGATGAAACAAGAGTTCCTGCCAAAGCAGTGGAACAAAGATTCCACAAATGCTGAGCAAAAAGCTCCCCATTCCTTACTCAGCCCCTTTTTGTTATGGGATCAGTAGGAAACCTAGCCCAATACTAGCCATGAGTGACCTGACTAACGTTGGTGTCTCATAGCGTCCTTCAGATGAGTGAATACATTTGTACCCAAAGGGATTAGCTCCAATGCACAGCCTTTCTATAAACACCCTTATCTTATGCAAGTAAGCTCTGGGGATTACCCTTGGTAACCCCACCCTGCTTTGTATCCCATTTTCTGCTTTCCTAGAGGCTTAAAATGACTATCTATCATCTCCTTCAAAAATTTTCCTGTGGATGAAGTGCTATTGAAGCCACAACAGTGGCTGCCTGGATAATGCTCTTTTCCTCTGTCCTGGTTTCAGCTGGGATGGAGTTAATTTTCTTTGTAGTAGCTGGTATAATTTGTGTTTGGGGTTCAGTATGAGAAGAATGTTGATAACACACTGATGTTTTCAGTTGTTGTGAAGTAGCGTTTAGACTAAGTCAAGGATTGTTCAGCTTCTGATGCCCAGCCAGCGAGAAGGCTGGAGGGGCACAAGAAGTTGGGAGGGGACACAGCCAGGACAGCTGACCCAAACTGGCCAGAGGGGTATTCCAGACCATGGGACGTCGTGGCCAGTATATAAACTGGGGGGAGCTGGCCAGAGTGGGGGGCAGATCGTTGCTGGGGGAACTAACTGGACATCGGTCAGTGAGTGGTGAGCATTGTGTATCACTCATTTTGTATATTCCAATTCTTTTATTATTGTTATTATTACTAGTTTCTTCCTTTCAGTCCTATTAAACTGTCTTTATCTCAACCCACGAGTTTTACTTTTCTTTTCCTGATTCTTTCCCCCATCCCACTGGGTGGGGGGGAAGTGAGCGAGCGGCTGCGTGGTGCCTGGCTGCTGGCTGGGGTTAAACCACGACATCCCCATAGGCACTTCATAACCCTCTCACCAATAGACTAGCGTGATGTTCTTCATATCATGTTAGCTGCCCCAGGAGACCTGGAGTTTATATTACCTGGTTGAAAACAGACTAGGAGTGAAAAGGTAGGAGGAAATTCAGTCTGAACAGAGGAAAGTTTAGAGAAGTGAAAAAATTCAGTGAAAAAGGAGAACTAGAGGAAGAAACAGGCCAGTCCTAGAAGGCAGCATAATTCAACTGCTTATTTGACAAAAATGGCAAGAGTCAGAGAAAATGCAGAAGGGGTTTTGTAATGATCAGAAGTTAAAAATAATAATAACAATAGCAAACTGGTGGCTTGCGGAAAAAGGGAATGAGGAGATGAATGCAACTGCATAGATGAAAAAGCTGGGAGCGGCAGGTGCTTTGGGAAGGGAGCTATCTAGGACAAACAGACTAAAATTCAGAAAGGAAAATCCCATTGCAGGAGTAACACACCAAGAACTGGGTTTTCTCTTGACCCTTGTTCCCAGTAAGGGGTTACTGGGGCATTGTGGCATTTCTACACAGGCAGCTGGAATTGCTGGGATTTCACATCACTTGCATCTTTGGACTTCCTGGTGGAGAAGGCAAGCGAGGATGATCTCCCTTGGTAGTTCTTCATCCTCTGCCAGGCTGCTGGTCCAGGTCCTGCATTGCTAGCAAACATTTCTCCAGTTTTTCTTTTCTGGTGCCTGCTGAGCGATCGGTCAAACTACTGGCCCAAATGCTCATGTCCCAGACCTGCCTGGACATATGATCTGACATGAGGGCAGGTACAATTCCATCGTGCAGACCTGGCAAAGCTACAGTAACACCAACTGATCCCAGTCCCTACCATCTCCCGAAGTAAAACACTAGAGTGCCAGAAATGCTAGTAGGTCTTTCTCATTTAGTGGTCAAGGGCTGAAAACAGGCCAGGACAATGTTTTTTCCAGTCTGAAAGGACCCCTGCGAGGAGTAATTTTTTTTCTTTACTGGCAGGGTTCACATAAGTAGATCAAGCACCACATCCCTATGACCTGCAGACCTCAGGCAGATGGGGGACCATGGTACGTAGTGGGCTGACTGGCTGCCAGTGGCCCATGGGATGTTGCACAGTGAAGGGGCAAATGCATGAAATCTGAGAGGGAACCGGAGACAGCTGTGTTCTGTACCCTAAGTGCTTGAGGTCTGACAGATCTGGGGCATTAGTAGCTCTCTCAACATCCTCACCAACACTTCTATTCATTTGTATGTGATTTTGGTAACAACAAGAAGGGGGGGAAACCCTCAATGAACTAATCAATGGAAACCACAATGGGGACATCTTTATAGGCTGTAAGATCCATGGAAGCCACAAGCAATTAATTTGCAACAAAAAACACCTTTAAACAACCTTTTTTTTTAGTCATTCTAGAAAAGCATAACACAGCAGGAGCTCCACTTTTCATGAAGTTTTGTATGCCAGTCCAAGGAAACCCATTTTGTACTTTATAGCCCTTATGTTCAATTTTTAATTATTAGCTTTTCCCCTTGTAAATTTAAATCCGCTCCCATTACATTTAGGGAACAATAGTGAAACCCTCCTGTAGCTAATTTAACGCCTTTAAATTCCTATGGAAGGTAGCCAAAGATCTTGTATCCTAATGGATAGTAAAATGCCTACCTTATTTTAGGGGAGGCAAGTTCAAATCCTGCTATGGTTATATTTATTAAAAGAGGCTGTTGGTTAACCTTTTGTTGTTTTCCATCAAGATTACTAAAGAATAATCCTTGCTCATTATGCTAAAATGACAGTGAAATATGTAGCAGCTTGTCCAAAGTATTTCACATACCCTAAAAGTAAGCTAGGAAAACAATAGCTTGATCCCATAGAAATACACACACCTTCAGACAAAATGGAAGAGGGTTATCATTGCCATCATCATATTAAGCAAGAGGAACTAAAAAGGTTGTTAGACTGAACATGCTCAAGCACCACACGGAGCAGAGGGATGTTTGTGAAGTCCAGTGGACAATCTTCACTCTAGCTCAGGACCTAAATTTTTTTATTCTTCATTCCACTGGAAGATGATGGCAAATCTTCTGCTGACTGCAGTGGAAGGGCACAGATCTCCAAGTCTATCTCACCCTTCTCCCAAAAGGTGATACAAAACCAATGGCCACTACCTAATGAGGAGACATCCAGCTAACACACCACTCAGCATGTCCATAGCCCGTCTAGATCCCGTTCCCTTCTTCCACAACTGCCAGACTCTGATCTCAAAAGCACAGCTCACCCAGCAAAGATAGGGTGGGAGGTGCAACCTCCATGACACATTTCACATTTCGTGACCCTAACCTCAGCTACATGAGTACTTCTCGTACCAAGTACATCTTCTGAAATGATGCTGTTAGCACACTGATGACTAACTACTTCTGGTTTTCGTTGTCGTTGTTTTCCTCTTAGTGCAGGCAATTTAAACCAACTTTCCACTCTATTGCATTGATGGAGTAGCCTGTATGGTCCTCAGGAACCCCAAGTCTCTTATTTCATACCTGCTGCAGATCCATAAACCTGCTCACATTGCCCTGAATGCACCATGACTTCTGTCCTTGCCCCGATCAAGTGGCCCAAAGCTTACATTTACACCTGTACCATCTTCCATCTTGTTTTGACTAATTTGGTCCTGCAGGTGACCCTAGAGAAGAAAATCACCAAGTGCTTCTGCTGCCACAGTTTGTACAAGAAAACATTCGTTTAAACCCAACACAGCCCTGGGTTTCCTTCTTCTTTCCAGATTCATTGCAAAGTATCCTATTCAGTTTTGGGGAGTATGATGCAAAGTACACAGGAAATAAGGGCAATAGTTGGAATACCAACAAAAGTAGAGTCTTTTTAATAAATGGAAATGTTCATGGAGCATTTGTGCTAATCAGCTTTTATTAAATGAGTTCAAGTGACAGTGCGCAGATGAAAGAGCATCAGAGTATCTGCAACTCAAGTACTTTTGCTAGAGGCACCAATTGACCCAGGAATCGGCAATGGCATGAACATAAAGCCCTTCATTTGTCCTTCCATGCCACTCAACTTAGGGACGTGGAAGCAAAGTTCATGTACCCACCATGCATTATGCAGGGGAACCTAGTAGAGTTTCTTTAAGTATGCAGAGCGAGATGGCTCCAGGACCTGATCCCTCTAGATTCATCAGTATGTCTCAGTGCCTGAGCTGAGGCCAAGACCCAAGACTACACTCAGCTGGCTTGACTGCTGGAAGTCTCTCCAGGTAGTACTGCCAGCTTTGAGAAGCCCCACTCTTACAGCTGAGTACTTGAGGAGCATTTGATGAGGTGTTTTCCAAACTTAAGGGGTCTGGTCCTGTTTATGCTTATTCTTCCTTCATCATAGTTGATATATTGAGCCAGAAATGTGTTACTAAACCAGTATCATAATGATGCTGTGCAGTTCCTGGAGAAGAAGCTTTTAGTAAATGAAGATGTTTACGTTTAGGCATCAACGTGAGTGAGGTATCCAACTCAGAGGAGATCTAAAGCTCAGTGCAGTGAACTATGGATCTCCAAGACAGACCAAGCAGGGTCTGTTGCAGGTGGGACAAGGAAGGCTCCTTGGAGGGGATATCAGCACAACAAAGAAAATGAAATACACATCAAGCAGCGTGCTGCATTTATGGTGAAGCTCCTTCCACACCACAAGACGTCTTCTTACCTCAAACTTCTACTGTCTTCGTCGAGAAGACCTCAGCACCTAATACACATTATCCCCTACAGTTAATAAACATGAATACGTTAAATTGCAGCTGTGTCTGGAGTGGAACATACTAGCTTTTGATAGGTCACAACTCGGTTCGTAAAAATGAAAATAATTTCGTTTTCATTTGATGTTCATGTGTATCTTCAGGTTGTATCTGGGTTCATGTGGGTGGCTGGGGTGTGCTGATTGTAGATGCATTTCTCAAGAATCAGAGACTTTCTGACAATAAATTGTTCAATGGATTTTTCTTTTCTTTTCTTTTCATTTCTTTTCTTTTCTTTTCATTCTTGGTTCTTCGTTACACTCTAAGAATTTTGCACACCCAGTTTCTGGAAAAAAAAAAAAATCTACCAAATAATTTTGATAAGTAATTCTTAGGCAAAGCTCCCCAACAACTTTTCACTGTTTGGTCAGTTACCAGGACTATTCTGTATGAATATTGCCTTTATTAAGATATTGTCATTTGTTAGTACTTGGGTGGTCATGTGAAAATCTACTTGGACAGCTTCCTCTGCAAGTTACATTTCAGTCTGGGAGGAAAAAAAAAAGTTTGTGTCATTTTAGACATATACAGAAACACAGATTTAAACCTGGACCCTGAATCTATTGCGTACAAGCATGGACATATCAGTTATGCATTTATTGCAGGTAGACCCAAGGGAGATGCACACACCAGCATGTGACCAGATCTATGTGCAAGATCCCTCATTAGGCCAACCAACAATGCTGGAATGAACAAACAAGCTGCCTCACCAAGTCCTCTCAGAGCCCAAGGAAGGGTTTCCTCGGTCGCTGGAGTTTCTACTTATTTTGGTCTAATAAAACAATTTTGGTCTAATCAAAAACAATACCTTGCCCTACAAAACTTGCCTCACTTGTTTCCCTTGACCACCAGCAGTCCAAAACCACCAGATGAGAAGCACCAGCTCTCCAGAAACCCGGTGTGACTCAGACTGCTGGAAAACACTCCACTTCCCAAATTCAGACTGGTTGCAACACGAGGTTTTACCCACTACAGAGGTTACTCCTGGTCCTTGGTTCAGATTACCTTCATTTCTGATGATTTTTGGTCAGAGATTTTCTGCTCATTTGTGTATACGTAAAGCTTAGTAGAAAAACCTTGCCCAAAAGTGATCCAAAATGCACATTTATAATAACTCCAGTGCTACGACGGTGGCTGATGATGGCTTTTAGTTGATGGTAAGTACAGTATGTGGTTTTCTTTCCTGACCTTGCACACATTGTAGTAACGTGCAGCTACTACACCAGCTCATTAGCCCATTGTCGAAATCTCTGAGATAATTTAAGGGTAAATATAGTGGAAAAAAAAAGAAAAAAAAAAAGAGAATCTTTGCATGTGAAAGGGAAAATAGGGGGAGGAGGATAAAATCACCAGGGTGAAGTACAACATGTTCAGCAGACTCCAGTCCCTTGGCTGCCTGCCCGATGACTTTCCCGAGCGGAGCTCTCCTAGCAACCGGTCCCCAGCCATTTGAATTTTTATGTATCGCTATGTCGGCAGTGATGTCACGGTTTCCATAGCTACTATCAGCTGGAGGAACGATGACACTTACGCTGCTCAGTAACTGAGAAAAAAAAATTGGCCTGGCTGAAATATTTCGGGCGGCTCTCAGAGACGCGTGCTATCGAGCTCGCACTTCGGCACACCGCGGTGCATGCAGCCGTGATTTTTTGCTGATGGAGCCGTTCTTCACATGCGCCGAGCCGCTTTCGGCTGGTCACCGGAGGCAGACGCATCGTCTGCGCCGCAGCAGCTGCTGCAATATTCATCCTCCCCTAAGTGCTTCATTGTAGAAATTAAATATTGTTATTAATTAAACTCCCTATCCCACAGGCTGCCCAGCCCTGTCTGGTTAGAGCACGCTTGTGAGAAGAGAACAGGCAATCCATTTGTCATGCGGTGACAACTTCTGGCATCGGGAATGAAGTGTTTCAATAAGAGAAGGCTTTGATCCTATTCATAACAGAGTATTTAAATAATTGCTAACCAGGCAGAGACTTCAGGCATTATCCCAGGGAGTGTTTCATTATTACAAAAGGTTAAACTGAGCCTTTGGTGCACAAGCCAAAAAAATAGGAGGGCTCAAGAAATTTGGTCGAGGGATTAAGTCTGAAGGCATGGCATTGCTAATGTAAAATAGACCAGAGGTCAGGAGATGGTCTGGACACAACGTCCCCTAAGAATGAGCACAGAACATGGCACGGAGCAAACAAACAGCACTTGCAATCTCACAGCTGATAGTTCGGATTGCAGCAACTTGTAGGCTCGAGTCAGGGAGTTTCTAACAGTACTTTGAATTTTGCAAAAGCACAAAATGCTCAATATTCCCCACAGAGACAATATTGTTCTCCGCCACATTATGAAGCCAGGCTCACCATACTGGGGGCTTCTCACACATTAGCTGTGTAAAGGATAAATCTCAGACATTGATAGCAAAGCTTTGAAGGACAGTGGGCTGCCTTTTCACTCAGCCAAACCACACCTTTCCCACTAGGGTTATTCTTAGCACGGTGTATCACAAAATCCTCAAGAAATTATCCTGGGAAAAAAAATCCTGAGAATATATAATCCTGAGAAATAACGTTTTGGCTGGTGTTGGGCAATGTGTGGGTCTCATATGAGATTTTGAAGGGATGAAGTGAGTTAGGGACCTTCTCTGTGGTTTGTGTTTGTAACTCTTTGGGAGATGCCTGCAGGAGGTGTGAGCTGTTCAGCACATGCTGTTCACTAGCCCCACTATGAAAATCCCTTCTCCCAGGTATCGTGTCCTCCCTCGTGCAGCATTGCCCCAGCTGTGAGCTCTGCGTGCTGTGACCACCTCTGCAGGTCTGTCTCATGGGTCTTCATGCTGCTGAGACCAACAGCAATTCCCAGAGATTGATAGCCATAGATTAAAATTAAGCACCTACATCTAAGTCTCCACATGTGATCTGGCACCTAAATACCCCTTGTAGTGGAAGAAGAGCCAGTCAATATAGCTGAGAAGCCAGAGTGCTGTTCAGGTCTCCCAAAGTAGATACCTGCCTTTGGTCAGTTAAGCCACCTCTGAATTCACCTGATGTGAGGTGAGATTCAGCTTCCAGATGCTGGCATCCCATGTCATTTCATCCCATGCAGGTGGGATGCCATCAAGCATTTCAAATGGCACTACAGCCTTCTGCTCTAGTTCTCCACATGGATGTAACCATCTTCATGCAGACGTTATAACCTCTGAGCTGATTTCCACTCGTGTCTTCTGTGATAGCTGTGGCCAGATTCAGTTGCACACGGCAGGCAGTGTCCTTTCAGGCACTCTGCATATCCTCTCCGGTCTCTAGCTGCTACTCCAAAACAACACAGGTCTCCTGTAAATCCTTCGTCCTCTTCTTCCATCCCTTGTGGTTTTTCCTGTGATGTTCCCATACTCTAGAACTTTCCAAATAGCACAATTTACTTATTTTAATCAACTTCTTTCCACCATTTACTGCACAGTTTCCAAGATTACATTCTGCCCTGCAGGCGTATCAGTTCAAAGAGCCCACAATGGGCTGGAATATGTGCTGGATACCTCATCTTCATTTTGGCAGTGGCCTCCGTCCAGCCAGTCTCCTTTCAGCTTCTCCAGAGCTGACCTACACATAAACTCTGCTGAAATGGAAACTCATGCAAATGTTTCCTTTTTTTTGCATACATTTATTATACAATGACGCATCCCAGTATACATACCCATAGGCCTGAGCATTCACAGCTCAGGTTCTTTACACCAATAGGTACATCTGAACATGAAGGAGTGGGTCTGTCCACCTAAATTTTTCTGTTGCCTAACCTGTTGAGATAGCGATCACCCTATGTTCCTGCTTGAGCCAACAGCCATCCCCAGAAGGGACTGCAAATCTCAGCTGGACTGGATCTCCTTCTGGAAGCTCTTCTGGAAATCCTGTAGTTGTGCATGCCGCGTGATTAACCACAGACGCTCTCAAGCACAGTCTCATTTGCCCTCGTTCACCTGGTGCCCTTCTGTCTCCAGACAGATTCTTGGGGCAGCCACGCAGCTTTGGGGAGATCAACGAAGGAGAACTTAGGTTCAAAACAGACCAGAGGTGGGTCTTCCTGCAACGGGTAGTCCAGCTGTGGGAATCCTTGCCACAGGAAGGGGTAGATGCTAAAAATGTACGTGAGCATCCAGGTAGATCCAAGAGACACTAGACAAATTCATGGAAGAGAAATCCCATGAAGCCACATCCCTCTCAGAGAAGTGTCTGGGGCTTTAGCGAGCACTCAGAGAAATACCTGTGTTAATCCTGTTTTAAACCCTCCTCTAGGCAAGCCACTCACTGCCACTGTGGTGAAGAAGATATGGGATGTTGTCTGACTCAGCATGGCCGTTCCTATGTTCTTACTATCAAAGAGCCATATTTTCATCATTTTATTTTTGCGTGCCAGTGAGAATCCCCCACCTGCTGAGCCCTGAGAGAAGGGTCTCAAGCTCTGCCTCACAAACAGTGAGATTTGAAAGGTGGTCCAGATGCATGGCATAATATCTTCTTACCCCCATTAGACAGCCTGTGGGCTCTCCCTGACTATTACTTCTTATTACAGCAGATCCTAAAGCAGAAATTACCCTCTTGGCTTGCATGGAGCAGACTTTTTTTGCAAAGACTGAAGCCCCCTACCTCTAGGTCATACTGGTAACCAGCAGACCAGCCAGAGAGTAGCAGTCTCACCCAGTCCTTCCCCTCCACAGGAGATCTCAGAGAGATTTCCAGAATAGAGGCCATGCCTTCAGTCCTTAATTCAGCGCTCACCATCCGGGCTTTGCTGCGCTGCCTGAGCAGCTGCAGTGGTGCTGCTCCATCTATATAGCTGACCCAGCAGGGTATCCCCAGGTGTCCTATAGCCCTGTGTCCTACCCTCCAGCCAGCTGAGCCAGGCACCCAGCCTCCCTCTGCCATCCTGGAGACAGACAGACACCTCCTGGGGACAACTCAGAGGAGAAGGGAAGATGCAGGTTTCACCTACCGGTATCTTAGGTGCTGAAACAACCAGGATCAACCAGATGACTCGCCTTGAGTCATTTCACCCTGGTAACACTGTCCCTCTCGAAGCATTGAGCTGGGAAATCAAGACATGAACTCTCACAGTGCCGCCCTTGCTCGCTTTATTTGAGATCCCTTGCAGGCCAAGCATTAGGTGGGTGATCTTCACATGATCAGACAACTGCACACTTGGCAAGGGCACTGTGATTTCACGACCTACAGAAATCACAGATCCATGTATCATTCCCCCGAATGCTGGGACAATGCCTACACTCACCCCTGAGCCTTTCACACAGGCACTGGTGTTTTATTTTCCAGGAGATAATTAGATTTGCTAGCGACCGTGTGTCTGCTTCCAAGTAACGTTGGATATGCTATCTTCAGGCATAATTCAGAGTAACCTACAGCAGCAGTTCGGGGGCGGGGGGGGGGGGGTTGGCAAGTGTTTTGCAACAGCGCTGTAAAGTTTTTAATGTGCCATCATTTCATTTCAGTTGTTAACACAGATGCCTGTTGAAAGATAATGTTGCACATTACAATCTTTCAGGCACCAGCACAAGACCACTTTCTCAGAGAGGCAAGTCCTTGGCAGAATTAGTCCCTGAAACAACACCCTCAGAAAATGTGTGGGAGCGTTTCTCGCAGGCCTGATGCCTGCCTAGAAAAGACTGGGCTTGTTAAAAGTGTGAACATACACATCTGTACATATGCAGGCGATTTGCTCAAGGAATCTCTGTAATTGCACACTTCATGCTGGTATCTGCACATGGGAATGACTGACTGCATATTCACTTTGGTCATTTGCAGTGGTCCTTATGAGGAACATATGTAGAACTGTGATTGCTTTTGTGGTCTAGATACGTGACCAGCAAGTGCAATCACCAGATAGTCCAAGACTCATTCAGGAGGAATTAACCATTGATGGAGAATGTGAATGAAAATAAACCAACGTGAGCATATGCACCATGCTTTAGTGCTCAGCTCAGCCTGGCTTACGGAGGGGGAAGAAAGCCTTCCTCTGGCCTGGTTCCCTATAGAGGGCCATCAGATGGTCCCTGCACCTTCCTCTGAAGCCTGATGTGATGGTTTCCTCCTGCCACCAGCCATCACCTCTCCTCATGCGTAGGAACAGCAACAAAGAGAGCTGTGGGCAGCAGAAATAGGTGGAGAACACTCCTCCTGGAGCTGATGACTGCAACAGAGAAGCCACCAAAGTTAGCCAGTGAGGTACTAGTGCCCCTGTTATGGTCTGTTTGCAGATGCCTACCCCTCTGGCAATGGCACAGCATGGCCAGCTAGGCTTCATGCCCAGCTCCCTACCACTGCTCATCCTTGCCTCCCTGCTTCTCCACTGCCTTTCACCACAGCTGTATTACGCTCAAAGTTCTTGGTCTCCTCCATCAGTGCACAGAAGAGGACCATATCCTGAGCCCCTCAGGCATCTTTTTTCCTCCGGGACAGCACTGCCCCTTGGCTCAGCCCAGAGTGAGGAGACACCTTTTGCTTCATCTGGGTGAGCCGGTGGCCTGGACCTCCTCATCCCTCCCAGCCCCTGGCCCTCCCTGGGTCACTCTGGCTGTCCCACCCTGCAGCTCAACCCAACCGTGTCCTGTAAAACAGGATTCCCCGTGGTGCCTGGCATCCCGAGGCCTCCCAGGGGGTTTCATCTCGGAGGGGTGCAGAAGCGTGCCTGCGGGGCAGCACGGAGCTGGTACCAGCAGCGCTGCAACGAGTGTTTCAGAGCAATTCAGTCCTCCCCTGAATGAAACGCTGTTCGCTCACGGGCCCTGGCTCCCATTGTCACCCGGTGATGAATGGGGCATCAGCGCGCCGCAATACTCTATTTGTTTTAGAGGTCAGTGTCAGACTGAAGGGTATTCTTCATAAACCAAATCAGGGAGTTTGTGCTTACGTGACCAGATTGGCAAGAGCATGTGAAGCCCCCAGTAGCTCCCATTGTCCCGAATGGGAACAGAGCTCTTTTGAAGACCTTACCCATAAATTATCTGCCACTCCCCGCACACCCCCCTCTCTGCCAGCTCCCCACTCATGCTCTAATTCAAATACCAACTCAGGGGCGATGGGCTGTGCCATCGTCAAAGGTTTGTTCTTATCTGGGACCACCGTTTAGTTCCTGCAGGAACAGCACAGTATCTGACACCGACCCCCAACCCTGACATGAGGATATTGTAAGCTGGGCGATGAAATTCTTTGTTTCTCTTTTCTTTCCCTCCTGTCTTTAAGCATCATCTAGTCCAATCTGACAGCCCACAGGGGGATACACGGTGTAGGGGCAGGGAGCAGTCACTGGGAAGTCAGCATCACACAGAACAGGAGATCATCATTTTGCGTCGCTTTAAAAATAAGTCTGTTTAGATGTTCCTTTTTTGTTTCTTTTGCTGGTGATTTTGAGATTCCCATAAGAGCTATAGCCTGGGAGACCACATGTTGGCTTGGTATTTCCAGCCAGGACACATAGGACTGGGTACCTGAGACGACAGCCATGCTCAGGTGTGCTTAAATCCTCATCCCTCTCCCTCCACGGGCACAGGGAGCTAGACCTACATGTTGAGCATCTCCTGCCTAGCCAACCTTTGAAGAACCCAGATGCTGAAGTGGTCGTTCTTTCCCTGAGGTTTGTCTGCATCTGGCTGCTAGGGGAGACACAAATTGGGGACCTCAGAAAGCAGAGAGGAGGATGTTTCAGAAATAGGCCCAGCTTTCCTCTCCATACCTCTTAATGTAACAAACCAGCCACACAAAATGGAGGCAGACATTAATATTTTTGAGAATGGAGTCGAGGCACAGTTTTCTAGTTGCCAACCCTGCATTTCTTTGTTTCATTTCAGGATGCTGCAACACCAGTTTCATTCCCAAATGCCCACAGTGCCTGGGCAGGAGTGCCTACAGATGGAGGAGACTCCACCAGGCTTAAATCTGATTGCCATACCTATTTCTTAGCATTGAACCATACCGGTCGCTTGTCATGATTCAGGTGTACAGAGAGTCATGAGCCCTCACAGTCATCCAGATTAGAGCAGATTAATTTCTCTTGATTGGTCTGCATGTCCCATCCTTGGAGACAAAAGGACCTTGGATGCCACCAGGACATGCACTGTTCCAGAGCAGGTCTCATTGCAGCTCCCCCATTTGGTGCAGCGTACCAAAGTCGCTGGAGTTTTTCTGCTCTGTTTGCACAGCAATATTTGCAGCCACGTTTGTTATTAAGAAGTCAGGGATTCATGACCTTTTGCAGTGCAGAGATCTGGAGATTACTTACCAAAATAAAGTAGTCTATAAATTCCACAACTGCTGCATGCGCATTGCTGATAGAGGAGAACAGCAAGACACCTCTCAGTGGAAACAGTCCAGCCTGATAAGATCTGTGGTTGAAAGTGTATTTGTGTGTGTTGCACAGCAGACACTCAGTGTGGGGACCATGAAAAACATTTTTTTCTTTTCTCAGTGCATGGCTTTTGCTGCTTGCTTCATAAGAGTCTTTCTGTCAAAACAACCTGACCTGGTGGAAGTGCAATTAGATATTACACCCACTCTAGGGAAAATGTCTGCGTGAGGGGAAAAGGTTGTAGTGGGCAGGGGAGGGTGTATACTAATCCTTCCACTGCTGGTCACCTCTCTGAGGCCTCCAAGGCTACCAGAAGGTGTGGACCTATCAAATCCATTTCACAATCAAGTTCTTTCTCCTCTGCCTGGCTTTCAGACCTTGTCCAGAAGCAGTAAATTGTAAATGAAAGGGAGAAGGCAGGTAGGAACGGATCATTTCCAATACAAGAATTTGGGAGCATCAAATGGAAGAAGCAGGAGGTATGTTCAAAGCAAGCAGGAGAAAGTTCTTCACCCTGTGCAGAGTTGGGCTACAGGTCTCCCTCTCACAGTACACTGTGGATGCTAGACCTTTTTAGGGGTGCAAGAAGAGATTTGAGAAGTTCATGGGAGAGAAATTTAAAAATTTCCAAAAAATCGCACATTGTCACTATGATCTCAGAAACCAATCCAGCTCAGAAAGCCTCTGTGTTGCATGTGGGCGTTACTGGGAAAATACTGCAGAGAACTGCCATTCATGACTGCTCCATTTTCACATTCTTTCTTAGAATTGCATCCCTGGCCACTGCCAGAGGCACAGGACTAGATGGACCTGTAGTTGCTTTTATGTTCTTTTCTCAACAAAGACACGGTAAAGCTTTTACGCTGACAGTTTACTTTTGGGCTCTGAAAATACATCTTGAATATACATAGATTATTTTTTTTCTGTCCAGGGAAGAGTGCAGCCCAACCATAGACATCTACTGACGGAGACATCTAAAGTTGTGTGAGATAAATCCTGCCATTCCTGTACACACTCAGTTCTGCACTCGATGAACTCCCCTGCAGAGTCCTACGATTTAAAGATTCCCTTGGCTTATGCACTTTGCTGAATAGGGCTCTTTTCTTTGCCCCAGAGGGCTGCATGTTTGTTCATAATGAATAGTGTGAGGGAGCCTAGCAAACTTTAGCCTTCTGCAGCACCTGTGCGTGACCCTGCAGTAGCTCTAGGTTGGTCAGCCTGACATTGGACTCAAGCAACATCATGGAAGCAGCAGGGTTGAAAGTTGGGGACACAAATAACATCAAGGTGTGGGATTAAAAGAATCTTGAAAGCATCGTCTGTCAGTTCAAGAGTGAAGTCACAAAGCTGGAAGGCATGAGTATCTGTTGCCATAAAATGCTTAGACTCCAGGAGCTGTATGGTTCAGTCACCAGTGATAGCACCCAAATCCATGCAGTGAGTATAACCCACATTAAACTAGGGAAGTAGTTTATGATACATCACAGCAATTTATTTAAACTGGGAAATTTTTATCCCTCAGGAGTAATTCTGAAAGGCAGGACATGTCCTTGGGTCCATGCACTTGGTGACTTTAGCAAAAGTGCAAGAAAAAATGAAAACTAAATCATTCCAGATAGCATGTGCTGACAACATTAAACAAACAGATGAAAAAGAGATACGAGTACCAGATAATTACACAGACCAACGAAGAGCACGTGGCCGACTGTGGCTCACATGAACAATCCAGTTCAGTGCAGGGTCAGTATACACTGTGCTGACATATGAGGGATGTTTTTTCTGAAAGGGATGTAGGTGATCACAACTTCCCCGAATGCTGTGGAGGTAGTATGAATTCTCAGTGCAGTGTAATGCTCAGAAGGCAACCGTTAACTCTGGGTGTGTAAAAAGGGGAAAAGATCCAGGTAGTGTGTGCAACAGTGAGCATTGCCCTACCTGTACACTAGCAGGACCAATCTGGGAGCCTTCTCTTCACAGAAGCTGTATTGGCAAGAGCTCAGGGAAAAGCTCCAGTGACAACAAGCCTGGAAAAGACTTAGAAATCTCAATCCCTTCAATTTATCCAAGACAGTAAAAAGCGACTTGAGTTTTGGCTGCTCCTTCTGGGGGGGGGGCTGAGACTTCTGAAGGTGAACAGCAGAGAAAGGACTAACGGCAGCCAGATGTTAGTTAGATGTGTCAAGCAGTGTTTGCCTAAGTGTGTAGACAACTGCATCTCAGTTTAGTTAATCTAGGCCCTTACACTGCCAATAGATACCCAGCCAACACAGCTGGCGCGCTGTAGGGTGAGATTCCTCTCATCCTAAAGCAACCAGCTGAAACAGGGCAGATGGATCCTACTACCAAGTACCTTTTTCTCTCTTTTGAATCTGAAAGGACTCTCAGGCAATCAGCTCAGCTGTGGACATCCACACTGTGAACTCCTAAATTTAGGTAAGATGAATCCAACCAATTCAAGCTAGAAATGATGTACACATCTTCTGATGGCAAAGGTAATGAACCGTTGCAACAACATATCTATAAACACAGTGGATTCTCTATCACCCAGGGACTTTAAATGAAGACTGAACATGTTCTAACAGAAAATGCTGTAGTTCAGTCAGATGGTAAAAATCTGACACAAAGCAACCCTGGACCAGAGATGTCTGCTCTGTGTTGTGTGGGGGTCTGGTAATAACCAGATAATAATAATCTTTTCCAGTCTTAAAAAGATTTTGAATCAATGTCACGAAGGACTACTAAATATTTCATCAGTTAAGATCTACAGAACATCATGTTTGGTATTCAAATACATCTTGCACAGGGCCACTTGAAAAATTAGTATTTTCAGCCTCTCACACACTCATTTTCCTTTTCTAAATAAGAAATCAAGGCAAGCAAGAGAAAGGACTACTCTGCATAACTATGGCTTGGGCTTTTGCTATAATCAAAATTATTTGTGTCTTCTTGTCAAAGGTGCAGCAAAGAGAGAAGCGGTGGTCTTGGAAAAGCCCCCATGAAAATAGCATTTGGTTTTGCCAACTTTTTCCTGTTGCACTTTGTTTTCAAAAGTGGTGTCGTTTGAAAGAGGGAAGCTGTTTGGCCACAAGACGCAACTGTCACCTATCGCAGCCTGAAGACTTAGAGCTAAAAATGTCAGTGGGAAGAGGGGGAGGGGAAAGGAGACTACAGGCCTTTCTCTCTTGAAAAATAATCTATTTAAACTCTCCTCCAAAACCGCAGGGGAAGGTGGTGGCCGTGTAGACTGAAACTATCTCCATCCCGCCAGCCAACACTGTGCAGAAATGGTCCTTGCACGGACAAAGTACTTATTTCTGGAGTGGTCCTGTTGTGGCTGTCGCATCCACACTGCACCTGGGCGGGATTTACTTGATTACTCTTTTTATTTGGAAAATGTCAATTAATTGCAACTCAGACTTTCAAGGAAGCACCTGGACAAACATGTCCTCTCTGCCAGCATGGCTTGTCCTACAGGTGGCCCATCAGGATCTCCTGTTGCAACTGCTCCACTTTGCTGGTGGCTCAATGCCCACTGAAGACAGGACTGGGATCTGCCACATGCTGTGCAGGAAGGAGGAGAAAGGAGCTAATGCACACTTCAGCTTTGACAACAAAATTGTTCTTTCCTCTCAAGTTTATTTGTAATTTTCTGAGGTCAAAAACCCAACATATTCAGATACAGCAAACTCAGAAGACTACTTTACTGTAGCATCAACTCCTAGCATACAGATAATATGATAACATGTAAGAAATGTGCTTGGCTTACCACATTTTTTGTTGCAAACTTAACAACAACATGATGGAAAGGAGTTACCACAGTGGGATCCAAAGCAGTAACACTGCGGTGAACAGTCCTGGACACAGTTATCTTTTGAGTCACACTTCCTGTCAATATTTATAGAGAAATAAAAGGCTCTGGCTGGAAATGAAGAAGGTCCTTTTACTGGAATGATGGGTACATTTTGGCTGCTAAAATCGTCCACAAAGCATTTAAAAAATGATCACATGCTGTGAATCTATCATTGGACACGGAGACTTAGAAACAAGTCTTCAACAGCCTGAAATGCTGAAAGATGGATAGAAGGGTTTTTTCCACATTAGTGAAAAAAGCTCACTCAAGAGAAACCGGTCCTGCACCACCTTTGCTCTTAGTTTCCTGGTCCATCACTGCTTGGTTTCCAAAGCATGCATGGAAATCCATGGGCCAGGGATGGACATTTCAGAGAAGACTAATGGACCCTGGCCTGAAAGCTGGCTAAAAACTTGAATATATCTCTTTCTCTCCTGCCAAGGTGTTCAAGTAGCACTGAACAAGGGAGAGCTAGCAACTAAGATACCTGGCTGTGACCCTGCATCTTTTCTGCACTGATCACATGCTTTGGTTGGCAGGTTCTTCTAAGGTGGTTTCTCAAAGTCTTCTTTCAGGACAGTTTCAGTTTGTCTGACTACGTAGACAATTTGCATTCAGGAGCTATACCCAGAAACAAGGACATAAGAAAATGAAAGATCAATATTCTACCACATCACGTGAGAGACAGAGAAGAAGTGAACCAGAATACAAATATCCCCTCCAAAGATATTAAATGGAAGATATACCTCTCTTACCAACTAAGCAAGAGGGGAGGAAAATATAGGGTTCTTGCTATTTCTGGCTTCATCTGTGCTAGTAAATTAAGCAGTGTCAGGAAATGTTCCCTGTTAGTGGAACTCGATGAGCTATACTTTCAGATCATTATCACAGTCCCTGACCTGTTTATGCTCATGCCAACAAGCACTGTCCCAAACAATTCCTGGAAAGACCCATTCCCAACAGGCAGCTTGCAAGTCCCTTTGCTTTGAATGCTGACCGAGTTTAGTAAAATGAAAATGGGATGTTCCATGCTAGTAGACTTTACTAGGCACATTTGATTTAATAGTATAGACAAAACTGCTAAGATCTTTTGGTTTCTTGCCCAAATCCATCCTCTTGTGTCAGGAGTGACAGTGAAGAAACTCAAGATTCAGGTGATTCTGGAGTCTCTAGCACCAAGGGAATCCCCTCCAGAAGATGCACATGGGTTATGTCCTCAGCATCCTCTTAGGGTCAGGAAGAAATAGATCAGGACAGAGTATCTGCCCCCAAGCACTGATGGGGGACACTGGGGACTAGTTCAACCTCCAGGTTAAGACAGTCACATTTGGCTGCCCACATGTATGTGTCCACCTGGAAGCAAGATTCACGATGTAGTCAATGCAGGGCTAGTCAATAGTGTCAATGAAGCCTGGAAGTTGTTCAGCTCATCAAACATGGACACCTATGGGCTCAATGAAATTGCCCTCATGTAGACATCCAGCGGCACAGACACCTTGCTGGCTCCAGAGATGCATGGGGAAGCTGCTCAGTGTTGAATCGCAAACAGCCAATGCACTGGAAGGCTCTTAGTATTCATCTGCTTGGGAAATTGTATCCCTAAAAGTGCAGGCAGGAATTTAAACTCTTCCAGTTACCAGCTTGATTCCTTTTGTGCATAAATATCCTCATTAAAAAAAAAAAAAAAAACCAAAAAAAACAAAGGTAATTTGGTGGTTTGCATATTCCTGAATACATCTATACTGGTATAACCAGTATTGCATAAGGGAATGCTACTGGCAAAACAAGAGCATTTTAATTACACTAGCATATCAGAAAAAGAAAACAAAACAAAACAACAAAAAAAACCCATGCCATGTTCATCAGCTTTGGAAGCAAGAGACGGCAGCTGCTCTCTGCTCTCGTAACCAGAGAGGGAATGAATTACAGCAGTCGACCTGGACTCTCAGTTCTGTGTAATGGCATCTAATTTGACTCTTCTCTGCTCTCCCAGTGGCTGGGTTAAAGCTCGTCCTGTTCCCACACAGTGAGAGTGTTTTAGCTTAATCCAGCAATTCTTCAAGCCACCCAAAAACTTCCCACTACTACAGTGAGCTTTAGTATGGTTTTTAAATGAGGAACAAAGCTCTCTGCAGAGCAGCAGCAGCATGGCATCTGCAAGCAGCCACTGTCTTATCCCTCCAGCTCATTTTTCAGCTGTAGTATGTTTCTTGGCAAAATCAATTCAGCAAATGTCCAGATTTATAGAGTTCAGCCACATGGCAACCTTTTTCAGGGCCACATGAACAGCTATTATTTAAAGCCTTTTACTGTGTTCGCAGAGAGGAACAAAGTGCACTTTCCCATTAAAGATTTAAAGCCTTTTTGTGGCAAAGCACATGTCACCCTGAAGGACACCTTGGGTCTTGCATATAGATGCATCTTGTGCAACTTCCACTGCAGGATCAACGGGCTGCTGCTTAGGAACACTTCTGTTCCTACCATTAGGGTGGAGGACAAGTTCTTTCTCAGGAGATTATGAAGTGCCTCCCACATCAGCATCTAAAGGCGTTTTATTCTGCGCAGTGCAGAGCTAAGCAAAGACACCAGAAACATCTTGCGGACAAGAAACAATTCACCCATGTTAACGCAGTGCTCTTCCCGGGGACTTAGAGCTCAGAAGGAAGGTAGATCAGGCAGAGGCAGATATTTTTATGCACATATAGTTGGGAGGCATTGAAGTGTCCTCACTTCTTCAACAGTTTGTTATACCCTCTGCTGAAGGGCACTGCTCCTCACACCTGAGACCTGGACAACATCGTGTTTGCATCTTTAACAACATCTCCTAGGTTATCCCGGCTGGAGACCTTTACTTCGGTTAGCCAAAGGCAAATGGGAAGAAATGCAGCTGGGCTGACCCTGCCCAGGAAGGGAGGAAAACAGCATGACCTCCCACTCTTTGCTTTGCTGGGACTATACCCAGAGCTCGAGCCTTGTGGGACAATTTAGCTGCAAACTTGGCCTCAGGCAGATTTTCAGCTCAGAAAGGTGGGGTTTGGGGGAGGATCCAAGGCTATGCCTGGCAGATACAGCATCCCCCTTAGGAGCAGGGCTGAGTTAATCTGGGAAGGAGGAAGGGGCTGGAAAGGGATTTGGGCAAGAACAAGTCCTGCTCATCTTTGCTTTGTTTTGCTGCCTCAGTGCTCGGTGCACAAGCATGCCTGTGGCTCTCTTCATTTCAGGGGAAGTTGTTGGTAAAGGGAAAATCTCCCCTGCAGTTTCCTTCCTCCCAGGACACAGTTAGAAGTAACTCCCCCACACACACTCCACTCCTTATGCTTTCCACCTCCCATTTCATAACATATCCTACGACAACTTGATGGGGGGGGGAGGTGGTTTTGTTGGGCTTATTCTTTGGAGGCAGCTCGATCTCTGTTTAGCTGCATCCCCTGGGCTTTACCACACAAAGTGCTAATGGCATGCTTTCCATGAGGAGCTTATTCCCAGCTCTGCACGTTAAGCACAGTGGGGCAGCAGGAGGAGGAATATAGAAGGTGTCAGGACAGCACCTTGCCTGAGCACCCCTCTCCCCACCCCGCACTGGGGTGGGAGGGTGGAGGGGAGTGCTTTGCTCCACTATAAACAGACTCCCTGCCATGAAAATAGGCCGCCACCAAGTGATGCCAGTAGGAGCACTTTAGTGATTTAAATGATGTACACGGCAGAGAACAGCTTGATTAATTCATATGAACTGTAACTACTCAGGGCTCCATTCATCTGGAATGATCTGTAGTCCTATCTGCCACAGAAGTTACAAAAGGTCCCCAGCTTCGGTTGCAGGTGATGTATTTGTCATCCCCCTCCCAAAGCCAGCCCATGCACTGGGAGCTGCTTTGCTCCGTTGGAGCAAACGGAGCTCTGTTCTATGTCGGAACGACTGAGAGCAAGACAAGGATGAGGGATCTGCTCCTCAGCAGGCAGCAGGGCAGGATGGGGAACCCCACCAGGCACCTCCTCAGGGAAGGGGGTACAGGCTGGGGATGGATAATCCCAGGGTGGGAAGCAGCTGACTCCTTCCAAGGGGAAGGGTTTTTTGGAAACACTGCTGTCTTTATCTGAAAAATCAGCCGGTGGCATGAAAATAATGTGTGAGGACATCTGGCTGAGGCTGAAGGCTGGGACCAGCCGCTGCTTTGTCACAGTGGCTCAAGGGGTCATTGGGTTTGGTCTCATTGCTCCTGCACGTGATGGAGGAGTTAGTTTGGCCACAGACTCCAAGAAGTTAGACACACGGATGCAGGCTGGGTTTTTTGGTGGCAGCTGCTCTGGGTGAAGGAATCAGGGTCACTCACAGATCCTCACCTCTATCCAGAAACTCCTTGGCCACTTGGTTAAGTGGAGGAGACAGGGTCTTCACCCTCCTTAAACCAACCTCCATCTCTTTGCAGCCATAAAAGGAGCAGTGGGCACATCCCGATCAGCTGCTGAACCCAGCGTGTGCCTTGGTCACCTGCGGCATGAGGAAGAAGTGACTCTCTTGCCGGCAACATTGGTGGAGAAAAAGCCAAGCCCTAGAGAAGGCCGGTGCCACGATGAAATGCGGAGGTGGGAGTCCTGCTCCCTGCCACACTGTAGAGCGCGCAGGCAGGGTGAAGCTGTCCCGCATCAGAACTATTTGCCAGATTTGTACCTCCCAGCGCCCAGCAGCTGCTGGTCACAACCGGTCCCCACCGAGAGCAACAGTGGCAATCCAGGACACTGGGTCACAGTGCCACCCTGTGGGCTCTGCCAGCTCCCAGAGCATGGAAAGAGGGACATGGGGTGCTCTGAACTTGATCGGGGTCCCTCCAGCTGGTAAATCATGGACCAATTAAATAAAAATATCAAACTGCAAGCGGAGATCCCGGATGCAGCGCTTGTTCACTGGCACCACTTTTCTCTTGCAAGTCCTGGGTATTAAGGTCAAACATTTGCTTTCCTTGCAGGCTTCTTTAGAAAGTCCTTGAGGCAGGACCCTCATCAAACTCTCCAACAGGCTGCCGCCCTCTGCATCCACTGGGATCAGCCTCTGAGGGGCAAGGGCCCTTCGCCATCTTCCTTCAGCTGTAGGTCTATACTAAAAGGAAGCATGAACCCCCTCCATCCTCTTTGGTGCAAAGACAGGGGCTTGGCCCAAGCCAGCTTCATCTGAACGAGGCTGGATGACTTTGCGCTGGAGCAGATGAGGAGCACTTACACAGCCCGTGAATGTTGCTGGGGTGAGAGACAATAAAGAGGTGGTTTTAAAAGGCTGGCAAGCTCTTGTAAATGCTCCCTGGACATATAAACCACCAGTGTTGTACTTGAGCTAGGATTTTGCCTAGCTTATAGCACCCATTTTTGCCTAGCTTATAGCACCCAGTTGTGTTTCAGTCATGAGTACAGATAGCCAGGAGCAGAAGACAGCTCCTGAAGGTGCATGAAGGTTTCCCAGGTCATGCTAATGGACTCAAGTGCCTCGAAAGATGCCCTGCTCAGTTAGCTCATCCAGGACCTAGCAGCAGGACGATGCACCTCACAAAATATTTGCCTTCGTGCCATACTCTCCCCAGACCACACGGTACCACGCTGTTGCATCAGAGCTCTGCCCATGCCCACGGTGGTCAGTTAAACGTAAGCTTGGCTGCCTCCCTGCTAGGCTGCCGTTAGTCTGGAGGAGACTCACCTCTCGGTTTTAGATGTCTACACGTCAGCTCCTACCACCGAGCCAGTCACTCTCAGCTCACTTTGTAGTTAATGGAGAAAAAGATCACACTTGGGAGGACATGACTCAGCCGCCGTATTTCAGACGTCTGCGTTACGATGAATGAGCCGTGCTCTGACTGCGTCGGAGGATGCACTCCTCTGGAATCAGTGTAAGTAGACATTTAACAATGTCTTCTAGCCCAGCTCTCCTGTCACCACACCAGCTGCATAAAAACCATGCATGTTCTGAAGAAAAAAAACCCCTTCCCTGGTGTATTCTAATACCAGCCAAATAAAGCCATGTGGTAATGCCTTCAGGATGTTGCGCTTGCTACCTAAGGAACATGCACGAGAGACTGGAAGCTGTTTTCCTCCCAAAAAATCCAACTCCATGCACATGTGTGGCCAAATCCTGCTGCAAAGCTCAGCACCTCTGGATGTGCCTGAAATACCCTTCCAAGTTGACACCCATGTTGAAAGCACCACGAGACCTGGGTCTGCAACAGCCGTGGATGTAATTTATCAGGACCGAGCAAAAGAGCTAGAGTTTTTGTAGGTCTTTTTTTGGTGACAAAGAATTGCTCTCCACTGACCATTCCCTTCTCCTTAGCCCCCCCAAATACACAGCTACTTCCCTCACTGTCAGGGCAGGCTGCAGGGTGCCCTGGCCTGCAGCTTATCAAAGACCCGTGCTCCTTGTTTGGGGCCATCACAGTGTCAAATTATCTGACCTGCTACCCGTGACAGCTTTAGGAAGCCTTCAGCCCAGGTGATGGTGGCCTTGGTGGAGGGAAATGAGAGAAGGTGTCTGGTTGTGGACAGGAGGGTCAGCTATCAGATCTCTTGCCACCCTACATGTCCTTGCTGCAGCATCTCTCTCCCAAGCCTGTCATCACTGGGTTTTTGCTGGAGGGAGTCTCTGGAGACTGGAGCAACATTCGCCATCCCACAGCGCTGAGTCACCAGCAGGATTCCCAGCCAGGGCCATCCAGGGGGCATGAGGCTTTCCTCCCCAGGGCTGCCAAACATGTGTCAGCTTCTTGGAGACTCTCAGGCCTGGAGCTTCCCTGGGAATTTCCCAAGAAGCCTGGCCAGGCTGGGTGACCCAGCTCCTCCAGATGATACTGACAGCAGAAGAGGCTCCGCAGCTTCGTCCGTGCAGCAGTGAACATCAGGGTTCTCCCTAACCAAATACCACTTGCCTTCATGGCCACAGGCACCCAGATGGCATCAGTGCGTCAATGAGGAAGGAGACAGCGCAGCAAAGGAAGCTTTTACCTTCAACCCATCTCACCCCCGCAAGAATTAAACAAAAGCCTTGTGCTCCACGGCTGGCACGGCTTGTGTCTGAGCTACACCTCTGAGAGATGCTACCTGGATGTACTCCAGGGCACGGCTCCAGCCTTACGGTGTCTCTGGCCAGGTGGCATGAAGAAGATGCTCTGGCCCTTCAGCGTTGCAAAGACCTGCCTGGTGATCTCGTGGACAAGTTGGTCTGTCACCAGGGGCCCTGTGGAGGAATGGGGAAGTGGAATTGGAGATATGTCAGCAATCACCTCGCTTTCTCCCTGCAAAACAGGGCAGCGGCTAACCTGAATGAGCACTTGGACCTAGATGGTCTGAGATGGGGCAGGAGGTGGAAGGCAGGAGGGGAGAAAAGAGGGTAAATTGAGGACTTTTATGCTAATATTGACTAGGTCTGGAGTGTCCAGACCGGTGACCCTGTGAAACACAGGGCTGAGGGGTTTCTCTCCTGGCTGGCTGTCCAGCATGCCTGGGGCTACCAGCACCAAATATAGCACTCAGAATAGCTCCCCTGTGCGCATTTTCTTATATTTTGGCATCTACCAGAAAATTCCCCACCAGGGAAAATAGTAGGGTTTTTTAAAGCATGAAGAAGTATATTGTGGTTCCAACAGTCATGACTTAAGACCTCAACTCTTCCCCTGTGGGCCCTGTGGCGAGCTGCCCTCACGGCTGCCTTGCTGTCTACAAAGCTTTGCTGTATAAAGTGAGCTTTCATGAGCAAAGAGGTGGCCTTGATGCTCCTGTGGCCAAGCCAAATGCAGCAGCTGCCAAAGCCCTCGGCATGAACAGCTGGACCCACTGCAGGTGAGCCTGCTCTCCAGCAGGCTCTTCTGGAAAACAAGCAACCAAAGGGAGGGATGTGGCAGAAGACCCGGCACAGAAGCAAACTGCACCAGTCCATCAGGAATGAGAGAGGACATTCATTTGACAATGCAGTTCTTACTGCACTGATGAGCTCCTCTAGCAAGGCACTGCCTCAGCACACCAAGTCACAGCAGAGGGATAAAAGGAATAACAACCTACAGATTCAGCTCTTTTTTCCCAGTAACTGCCCCTGTAGAGCATCATGCACAGACAAGAACACTGTGGCTTTTATTCCTTTTGTCCTTTCTGCTCCAATGTTACCTGTCCCCCCCTTACCTGCTCACAGCATGGGGCATCAGGCACCTCTCCCTTGCTGGTAGAGGGTCACAACCTGAATAACAGGTCCGACAACACTCTCCCCACACCTCTAGCATCAGCTATCACAATTTATCACGTAAGCCTGCCCATTTCTACAGTTCTTGCTAACTAGCCCTTAATGAGGCTAACCATCAGTTCCCATCCTCACCCCAAGACTTCCCCTCCCTGCTTGTCCTGCCCATTTCCCTACCTTGTGTCCACCTTGTCTGCTCAAGCTGGGAGTTTTGCAAGGGCTACTGACAGCTATACCTGTGTAGCGCTCACCAGCATAGGATTCACGTTGTTATTCTGCAAAAATATGGGTGAATAATTATTTCCAAGCTACTGACTTGTTATCGTGTTTACAGCAGGCAAATAAACTTAAAAGCGAAGCACAAATAGGCTTTAAAGTGTTTACAAGCTTCTCTGGGCATCCACCACTGTGGTTCCTGTGTGTCATCTCCTCTAGCTCTGGGCAGGACTGCAGGGAGGCTTTTCACCAGCCCAGGTGACATTTCCCTGAAAAACAGAGCTGTCACACTAGATTAGGGCTGTGCAAAAAAGTATTGCTACCATAACACATTTCAAATCCCCCCCTGCCTGCAACCTCCTGAGAAAATCTTCTATGTTTCATCAGGACTTGCGGGACAGGACTGAGGAGACATCACACATGGTTTGTCCCACTGGCCCTGCTCCCACCCAGGACTCATGGCCTCCTGCCCTCCCTCTCAGCACTCTGATCAAGAGCCAAGAATCTTGATACACTATTTTATTAGTAGAAAGGAAATACGCCTCCAGAAAACTTAAAAAAAGCCTTAGGATTTAAAATGCTAGAGAAACCATAATTCATAGGCAACAAATGCTGGCAGATTGTGTGCCAGAAGTGCCATCTAAGAAGAGAGTGATGGAGCAACTGCTCCCATTCCTCATCACCAGCACGCAAGGGCTGTTGTGTGGTCTAATTGAAAATGTAAGTGTACAGGAGCCTGGTCCTCTGCCCTTATTATCTGAGGCTCTGTACAACCTTCTCAAGAGCAGGCTTATTAAATTTAATAGATCTCAAGTGCTCCCAAAATCTATAAACAATGAATCCTCAGGGTGGGGGAGAAGGGATCCTTTAAATGCATTATTCACCAGAGCTGTAAACTACAAAACACAAATTGTGAGTGGGTTATTTAATTTCATTCAACTGTTTGGTAGAAGAAGACATCACTGAAAGACTTGTGCCCACAGACTTGCCTATTTTTCCCAACTGTTTATCAGATGGTGTGAGAAAAACACATATATCACTTCTACCTCCCAACCTCGTGTGCTTTATCAGGAACAGCACAAACCAGCACTGAGCTTCCCTTACCTGCATCCCAGCATCCTTGTGTCATACTCTGAGAGCTAAATCGTCCATGAGATGGTCCTTTGCACTCCCTGCGGATGCTGCAAACCTGAGCGTCTCCCAGGAGCTCAGCAGCCCTCATTAAAAGCTCAGGCTCACACAAAGCACTAACTTTCGCCAAGGTTAGGAATGACACCGTGAATAGCAGTGGTCAGGGCTGAGCAGGTAGAAAATGCTGAGCTACCCACAGCCTGGCGTCTAGACTAGCATGTGATATATGCAATCCCGATGCAACCAGGGGTTTTACTTTCCTCTAGTGGTTGCATCGTAAATGAGGTTGTTACAGGCTGTGAGCTTTGCTCTAGTTTTAGCTTCCTTCAAGGACAACTTGAGGAGTGCTTCGGGTCACGTCGTGGAAGAGTTAATGTAGGCTGTTCAGTAGAGTTGGCTCAAAAGAATCTTTTTCTCTGCTTCATACAGGAAAATGCCTATTTGTTCTACTTTAAATTTCCCATTGTTTGGGGGAAAAAAAAATCCCTCATTTAATCTACAGAAAAATGTTCACAACTCTGCATTGTGGGAGTAGAAAATGTACACAGAAAATTGATAGAAAATAGTTAGGCTGTGTTGAATGTGTTATCACTTGGACTTTGATCCCTCTTCTCCACATCTCTGCCAGCACAAGGGACCTGAGTTTCTTCTGATCAGCTTCAAGGGGGGCTCACGGCTCCAGCAAAGGTGCTTTTCACTTTTCCTGACATAGGTGCAAGGGAGCTCACATAGCTGGAACCAGGGGTGAGTGAGCAGACAGGAAGAGCAGGAACACCTCAATTTGGAAGAAGACAGCTGTCCCCAGCCTCTTACTGGGACACTTTTCGATGGCCCATGCAGTCCCGGCTTTTATTGACTGGGAATCAAGGGCTCAACATGTCCTCGAGAGTCTCTCCTGTGTTACTGTAACATTGCAGCTTGCTGTTTGAAGCAGGAGATTGCTGCAGAGGCTAAATTCAAGCGGTGGGAAAAGGAAGAACAGGGAGAAATTGCCTTATTCAGAGACCTTTAAAAGAAGTAGATGCTAAAATATGAAGCGGTGTAAGGGAGCCGGCAGTGTCACCTTGGCAGAGCAGGCTGGGCAGGGAGAGCTCTGCCTTTGGGAAGTCAGGTACCAGCTGCAGTGACTCTTCTCACTGTTCACAGCACCAGGAACCATGCGGGGCTGCTGCCTACATCCCTGGTGCCACAGTGCTGGGCACAACACAGATGGAAAACAAATGGAAAGATCATTTTTTCTGCAAAGACCTCCCAGTCTAAATGCCCGGAGACACAACAGGGAAGAAATTCCTTGGCTGAGCTGCAATCCTGTGTATAGGATCTGGCCACACAAATACACTCCATGCGGCAATCCCGTTTACGAAAATGATGGATGTCACATCCTCTTCTTTGCAACACACCAGAAACAAAGCCCAGGCGGTTTTCCATGCTGGGAAATCTGTGCCTGCTGCCCTAGCAAGGGCTGTACCTGAGCAGATGGGTTCCTGCTATCTCTCACTGTCAGATGAGAAGGAGTAACGTTATGGCTGAACTGCATTTGCAAACGGACTTTGCAGCTTGTTCCCAAAGACCTCTGCTACGTCTTTGTGGCTTTTTCAGGGTGGGACATCATTGTTTCTTAGAGAAGGGCATTTCGCATCTCTAAGTTCACATATGCATTACATACTTGCTCGGTGAGCAGTGACTTCAGCTTCCCAAGCCCAGAAGTGCGTTGAACCCAGGGAGCTGGCAGAGAGGAGCAGAGGACCGTGCAAAATCCTGCCATGGTGGGAAGCACTCTCCACGTTGCCAAAGCAAGCACAGAAAGGTTTCTCAGGCACCCAGGCTGCTGTGCACTTTCAGGGCCTGGGGACTCCACTGCTAGCCCCCGCTCTGAGACCACAGCACTGACAGCTTCCACAGAAGGAGGAAAAACCTCTCGGGCTTTCACCCTCCACTTTCAGTTCCTTTAAAATTCCGTGGGAAGGGGACTTCCAAAGAATTGTTCATTCTTATATGTTAACACATACTGTGTCCAGCAAGCAGCACTACCTCTTTTTAGCCTGTGTTGGAACCAGTGGTTCTTTTTCTTGTGTTTCTTCCAAATTTGCATTCTAACACCCCTTCACTGAAGAGAGCTGAATCTGTAAGTCAGGCAAGGATATGTATATCCAGCAATCCCCTCTTTAATAAGCATCCTTACCCTGGTGCAGCTGCTTGGACCGTCACCAGTAATATGTCCCTGTCTATTTGGATCACAAGGGAACGTGATCTTTCATGTTGTAGGAGATTTACATATGGCATTTTCACTGGAGCAGCACAATGAAACCCCACCCAAAGTCTCAAAGCTTCCAGGAAGTTCAGATACAAATTTTGCAACTTGGGGCCTATTTTTATTTGGCTTTGTTTTTAAACCCCTTTTTTCTTCTCACTTTGATGATTTTCCCTGCTGTTGTGGACAAATGAAAAGCAATCAGCGGCAGTACCACGCAGCTCGGCGTTGCTCCCCGGTGCCCTGGTCCAGCTGTGGAGCCTGTCCTCACCCCGGTCTCGTGTCGGGAGGAGACAGGAGGTCTCATATCCCCTTTCCCAGGCCACAGTGGTGAGGTGCGATGTGTCCTCCTGTCTGGATGATCAGGGGATGATGACCACCCTTACCCTGCACTCTAGACACCATCGCTGTGGAGGAAACCACTGCTGTGGAGGACACCACTGCAGGAAAGCAGAAGGGAAATTATGACACTTGGAGGAGAAAAGCACCCTTTAGCCTGGCAGGCAAGCACAGGTCTGAACTCATTTCCAAAATATGCAAGACACACTGTAAACCCTCGGGCCCAATCTGTGACAACAGCTTCATCTCCAGAGCTCTCTGGAGAGGAAGAGCCTTGGTGTGCTGATGGTATGACAGCTACTTCACAAGGGCCAGGCCAAGAGCAGGGCTAAAGCCCATCCCACCTGCAGTTATCCCTGGTTCAGCATCACCTGGGGCTTTGAAAGAGCCTTCAGGCTCAGGTGCAGGTGTGTGGACACCCAGCAGGAGACCTGGACCTGCCTCAACCAGCTTCCTCACCCACTTTACACCTTCTGGCACAGGAACAGCCACCATCAGGAGAACAGCTAATATGCCATAGATGAAAACAAACAGAGAAGTGTCCTCTCCTATCTCCTCCTCTCCCTGGGGAACCTCGAAGACTAGGACTGTCCACAGAGGTGCTAAGAAAGGGAGCTGGTCCTTCACTGTCTGGAATGGAACAACCCCAGGAGAGAGGTGGAGAGTCCAGGTGTCGGACCCTTGGTTGGGCTCGGCCATTTCCCTGTAGCCTGGAGGCCAATAAGACTGCGTGACCCATGGTGCTGGTGTCCACAGGTGTCTATTCTTAAGTGGCAGGATGGTAAAAATGACTCGCAGGGATTTGTCAACAGTCTGCGAATTCTCAAACCTTGGAGGCCTGATGGCTTCATGCAATTTCCCGCCATTCACAGAACCATAAATGCAGCCAAAAAGTAAAACCATCTATCTAAATGCATGCACACACACCCACAAAAGTTTTTTTCCTTAACATTGTATCTGCACATCATCAGTGTTTGGCTTACAACGTGATTCCTATTATCAGAATCTCACTTGCAAAGTAATTTGTCTGACCATCAGGTTTATGTGGAAAATAAAAACGTGACTTGGGGAAATGAGAGGGAGGAGGCAAAGTGTTTTTCAAGTGATCTCAGTGGTTGATTTTTTCCCAGCCTTGGAAATGGGTACTACTAGGGAGAAACTTTAAAGAGCACATGAAAACGTTAATGAAGGTTGGAATGATGTCTAGTATCCAACTCAATAATTCTCCTCCCAGTAATTTCTTTAAGCCTCATACTTGGAGTTCAGTAGGTCATAAATTTTGCCTGCTCTGAAGTTAACTGGATCCACAAGATGTAAATGTATTACTCATCCACTGGTTAATTTGTATGCTCGTTGCTTTCCAACCTCTCCACAAATTGATTTTTAGATTTGTTATTTAGCCAGGAAGATATTTCCTGGCTCGTCCCTCAGAAGGTCACAGAACAACGTGATGCTGCTGACTGCCACGGGGAAGCAGAATGTCAAGCAGAGGGCTGGAGAACAAGTTTCCCCATCTCAAGCTCAGTCAAAATTCAGTCAAGGTGCAAGCTGCATTTGGCAGATGCCCGTTCAGAGCTATGCGCCTGGCAGGGAAGGAGAACGATGGGGTGATGAGCCATGGAGAAGGGAAGTACAGCAGCAAAACAGCTGAGCAGCATGGGCCTGGGCTGAGAGGGTATAAACTTACAACTCCAGGTGGTCTCTTTCTTCTCACTTTCATCTCTCTGTACCATCTGGATTAATCTTCCAGCTTGAACCCCACAGACTGGTGGCCTCTGTCCTCTTAGTAGGGGTTTGCTGGCTTTTTAGCCCATTTGGAGGGTGCTGTCCAGGTCTGTCAATGTCCTTGCCGGCATCCTGCTATCTCCACGTGTTGTCCAAGGTCAATGACTCCTTCCCACCTGAGACAAGTGGTGAAAAGTCCAGAAGGAATTAAGCCATTGTCCTGGTTTCGGCTGGGATAGAGTTAATTTTCTTTCTAGTAGCTGGTATAGTGTTATGTCTTGGATTCAGTATGAGAAGAATGTTGATAACACACTGATATTTTCACTTGTTGCTAAGTAATGTTTAGTCTAAAGTCTAGGATTGTTCAGCTTCTCATGCCCAGCCAGCGAGAAGGCTGGAGGGGCACAAGGAGTTGGGAGGGGACACAGCCAGGGCAGCTGACCCAAACTGGCCAGAGGGGTATTCCAGACCATGGGACGTCATGCCCAGTATATAAACTGGGGGCAGTGGGGCAGGGAGGGATCGCTGCTTGGGAGCTAACTGGGTGTCGGTCAGTGGGTGGTGAACAGTTGCCTTGTGCATCACTTGTATATCCAATCCTTTTATTATTATTGTCGTTCTATTATTGTTATTATTATCATTATTAGTTTCTTCCTTTCTGTTCTATTAAACCGTTCTTATCTCAACCCACGAGTTTTACCTTTTTCCTTCCAATTCTCTCCCCCATCCCACTGGGTCGGGGGGGTGAGTGGCCGCATGGTTCTTAGTTGCTGGCTGGGGTTAAACCACGACAGCCGTCCTGATCTGAGACCTCTGACCGACTCAGCATGATATCTAGGTGGCGCGTATCTCTCCATGCACATTAGGAAGCTGGCTTGGGTTGCTGCTTGGCACTGAGGTGTGATGTCTGTATGTCGGTGATTATCTCAGCCAGGCCCGGGACTGTGGTGTGCCTGCTCCGTGAGCCCCGGGGCCGGCTCCAGGGCTGCCAGCTTTCTGTGCCTTTCCATTAAAAGCTGTCAGCGCTTGGAAATGTGCAAGTCCACCAACTTGGAAGCAAGGCTGGAACGTGGCTCCATCCCAGGTCTAATATCCCTGGGTCTTAATGGTGCTTCGGAAAGATTAACCTTCACCTGCAAGCAGGAGTTCTTAAAAAAAGGCACAAAGACATGGCCCAGAGCAACATCAGACTCAATAAACTGAGTCATTAGCAGAGTTACACCTCTGATTTCCATCAGACACAAAGCTGCGTGATAGAACTCTGGAAAGCCCTCCTGTCTGTCCCTGCATGCCACATTGTATGCTCCTATTATAGAAGTTCCTCACCTCTTTTAACGGGCAAGTTTCACTTTCCCACAGGTGCTCATTATATTCTTCCCTCACCCTTCTCTAGGCTGTTACATCCGTGGCTGCACGGCTGTGGCTTGGTCTCTGCTTTTGCTTTTTTTTTTTTTTCAGCTGATTACATTTTGACAGTGATTTTGCAGTCTTTATGTACTGGCTCCCACTGTTTGTATTCTAGGAAACACTTACTGCCTGTCTGGCTTGCCAGCACTAGAATTGCTCACCATCCCTTGGGAACAATGAGAAATGATGTGTCAGAATTTACCCACTTCCCAGCACTCCCTGTTTACTACAAGGACCCCATGGGCAAGAGAACAAATAGATTACTACAATATCTATCTCTCTGGGTAATGTCCTGCAGTTCCTTATCTTCCCAACTGGGATATTGTTCACTCTGTTGGGCCTCTTTCAGCTTAGGAATTGTGTCATAGTGGCATCCACAGTGGTGAAAAATTGCCTGTCTGACAGCAACAGCGTTATGGGAAAATCGAGATTTTTTTTTTCCCCCTCCTTTTCCTCTCAGATGTGCTTATTATAATATGGTGGAAATTAGAGCTTGGCGGGAAAAGGTTTCTAAGTTCCATTAAAACTTTTTGTGCTTTCCTAAGGTTCCCCATTCCTCAGTGAGACAAAGCCCAGAGCTCCATCCCGTAAGATGGAAATGAAATGATCATCTTGGCCAAGCCCCAGCATGGTGGCAGGGTGCTTCTGCCCCGCTCTGGAAGGCTGACACTCATGTCTCCATTGCTGCTGTGTCCAGGACAAATGATGAACAGACCAGGGGGGCTTTTGCCTGTCCTGAAGTGGTTCTGCCTCTAAAACTCTCTACCAGAGGTGCTCCATTTTGTATTCAAATGTCCGTTTGAAACCGTGACTTGATCCTGGGATTTCCACATCCCTTGGCACTGACCTTTTGGAAAATGATAACCTGGCCAGGGGTACGCAGACCTGAGGATCCTCCTGCCTTTCCTTAAAATAATTTCCAAGACTGGCTAAATTTATGGTTGGACTTGATGATCTTAAAGGTCTTTTCCAACCTAAATGATTCTATGATTCTAAATCCCATGAAAAGTGTTTCTTCTTTGACACATGAGCATTTTCTGCTGAAAATACATTTGTCTGAATGTTTAGCATTACATTCAGCACAGAAACGCGGCGTGTATTGGGTTATTAGTGAGGAAGTCCCCCTCTTCTTCATCTTTTACCTGCTGTCATCACTTTCCAAAATCTTCCTTAAACTTAATCAACACTGTCAGGACCCCCTTCACCTCTCAAGACACCATCAAGATCACCCACCAACCACCTTATCATGTTCTACCCTGGGCCTCTGTGGTGGTGGTGGTCTCAGGAGCCAGGTGGTCTCAGGTGTCCTCAGCTTTTTGCAACTCAGACCCCATCTGGGTCTTTGACTTTGCTGCCTCCAGGGTAACTAGAGTTGGAAATCCCTTCACTGAGGACTTTTTAATTCACTCATCGTGCTCTGCCTCCTTATGGCTCTGCCTTTGCCCTGCCAAGGCAGGTGGTTCAAAGGAAATGCCAAGGAGGGAGGTGGTTTTTTGTGCTTGCAGAAACCTCTGCTGCTTGTTTAGCCTGTGAAGCCCATAAAGAAATTGCACTGGGATGGCTCAGATTTCCATTAATGCTCAGCCTTTCCTCAGCAAATAGCGCTTACCGTGTAACACCAACACCCTCTGCACTTCCCAGTCTGCACAACACATCTCATTCATCCTCACTTTCACCCCGAAAAGGCACAAGCATCCTTGTCTGAAGCCTCCCGATGGAATCGGTTGGCTTAAAATCTTCATTTAACATTTCCCTTTAACCTCCCCTGCTCACGCAGGGAAGCCTGCGAGACTGACAGAGCTAGAGGGGGGAGCCCTACATCTCACCAAAGGGCAGCAATGCCGTGAGGAAGCGGCATGAAAGGCTTCCAACCCACTTGCTCGCCTCTCTCCCAGAAGAGCCATCTCCCCTGGCAAGCTTATTCACTCTGCCCAATCAATCCCAATCCCATTCCCAGCAAGGAGGTCTTATTAATACTGGCTGAATGGAGTGGGAGGTTTGTGGTCTAGAAGATTTTCCCATAGGAACAGGAGCTAGACCACCAACTCTTTCGCATTGACCACCCAGATGGCAATAACCTTTGGCCAGCGTTGGCACGGGCTGGGCTTGACGCCGGACATACTGATGCTGAATAGATGGGTTGAAGCCGTCTGGGGGAGAGGAAGGGGGAGGAGGATGCAAGGAGACTGTGGGGAATTGTTTAAGAGAGCTCTGAGAAATATTGGTCGAGTGCTTCCATTTAATTATTCACTCTGCTTAATTTGCTCTTGGACAAGATGAATCGTTCATTGACTGCACAGTCTGGAAGCAAGTCCTTCCTGACTAAACAGACTCAGCTTTAAATGGCAAAATAAATGGAGGCCAAGCAAAGAAAATTCCTCCTCTCAGATTGATCACGTCAAGGCAGGATTCTTGTAGGGAAGCCAGAGCCGATAGAAATATAAACACAAATTCTACCACTTGCCAGAATAAGTTTCTACAGTTTTCCCTTTATTCCAGCAATGATTTTTTCAGGCAATCTGAAAATCATCAACGTCACTGCAGTTGGTATCGACTGGAGGTCTGGGTGAATGCATAGGACAGGCAGAGCTGGTCTGACAACGCAGCTGTTGCCCAGTGTCAGGACACGCAGTAGGATTCACCTCTACTGGAATAGGTAGGTTTCAGACTTCAACCCTGCCTGTCTTCATAGCCTTCGTAATCTCTCTTCACAGAGAAGTAGACACCACCATGGGGCAACTCATCTGACACGTCCATCTCAGGTGGCTGTTGGAGGACAGGAGGAATCGCCTTCCCCGGGGAGCATGGTTCATCTCAGTGACCCCCACTGCAATCATACAGCTGCAAACATCTGGTCCAGTCAGCCCCATTTTGGGGCTCCCCTCCCAGATCAGACACTGGCCACCCACTGGCAGGACATGAGCAAGTTGATTCCACTTTCTGCTCTGTCCTATGCAGGTATTAAAGGTTTCAGGGCATTTACTAAATACCTAAAGGTATTTATGGGCTACCCAGCGCAGCAGGATCCCCATCTGCCTTTGGCTTCAAAGCAGTAATTATATAAATAACGGCTGGGTGGATTTACACAGGAGCAAAGCAGCAACATCTTCAGCTCTTGATTTTTAACCACCGACTACCAACAAAGACTTTTAGGCAAACTAGAATTATTCATTTACTAACCTCAACCCTTGAACTGGATGACTGGCAACTGTAACTCCAGTCTGAAATCGTTCAACCCTCATTTTCAGGTTTTTAAAATAAACAGGACCAAGCTTCACACAATAAAGATGTGAAAATTCTTCCAACACAAATATCTGAGCCTAGCGCATGCTACATTAATTTTATTTTCCTTCTTTCATCCTGATTAAACTGTCCACTAGTAACTCTTTGCCTCCGGCCAAATGCAAACACAACTCTACCACTAATAGGAATTGAGTACGTCTGCATAAAAATACAATTAAAGTAACAGTACACTTCACATTTCATGCCACTCAAATTCTCAAGTAGGTCTGTTGTTACAGGATTTCTCATGCATTGTTAGAATTTTTTTGCATTACACTCTAAGCAACTGATTTTCTTCTCTGCTCAATCAGCATTAAATGTAATGCCACACATTATCTTGGCTTTAAATAGTAATAACAAAAAAATCCTGTCCCAGATGTTTGAGATGTTTTTTCCTCTTCTGAGAAAGGTTTAGAGATGTGAAAGCTTTTCCCATCTGGCATTAGAAGGAACCCATGGGCTTTTAAAATTTTTGGCAAAACCCAGAATCATCCAGCCGCTTACACGCTAAGGAAATTCTCCTGAGGTGAGTGAAGGCTGACGTTCAAGTCACTGCTCTAAGCAAGACAGAGAGGAGGTTTGACCCCAGCACCTATAGTTGGAGAGGAGGCTGCTTTCAGTGCTGTGTTGGTTTTGGTTGGGATAGAGTTAATTTTCTTCACAGCAGCTAGTATGCAGCTATGGTTTGGATTTGTGCTGAAAACAGTGTTGATAATACAGTGTTCTAGAGCAATTAACATCATACAATTTAATTCATTGGCTATTCTTACCCAAAATCAAATCCCCTTGAGGTACACGTTGGACTTCCCCGTCATTCCGCATTACCCACCAAGTGCACCCAGGTCCTTAAGCAAAAGCAATCCCACAACAAGCACTGACCCAGTTATTGCATCCCAAGAAGGGAAAGGGATGAACCTTTTCCTGCAGCTGTAATTCCTGCCCTGCTCCCAAACTCAGTTGGACTTGGGAGCCAAAGTTTTGGCATTGAAAATGGTCATTTCCTAATGAAAAAAGTCTCTTCAGAAAACACCCACTCAGCACTACTGGAGACATCTGAATCAGGGCAGGCAACACCAGCTCACCCAACCCAAGGGTTGAGTCTGCCCTTCAAAGAAAACTTCATCATCCAAGAGGATGATTAGCCCTTCGGGGCTCTTCTTCCTGAGCCAGTCAGAGTAACTCAGTAATCCCCAGTGCCCTTCTATCATGTAACCATTTGCACCCTACTAAAGTGTTGCCGCTTGGATTGGGAACACCCATGCACTCACACTTTGCAGTGGGGACAAGTCAATGTATTGCGGACAGTTTTCTCTCTTGTGTGCTTCAGCCCAGAAGAAACTGCATTTATGGAGGTTGGGGAAGGTCTCCTAAGAACCTTTCAGATGTGACACTGAATAGCTGCGAAGGACAGAGTCAGCTGGAAAACCAAGAAAGCACTGGTTGAATGAGCTAAGTTGTACTAAATCCTTGGTTCACATGCATGAGGTTAAAGGCCAGAACCTCTGAAAACGGTTTTTCTTTACCATCAACCCGGTGTGGGAAACATTTAAACACCTGTGGAAAACTGCAGGTTTATCTGCATTGGCTGCATTAAAAAAAAAAACCAACCCTAACACAGCAGCCCATCTCACAACTCACTTTAAACAACCTCTGAACCTCGTTCTATAGCCAATTAATTCAATCACTTCTTTTATATCTGCTGGAATCCAACTTGAGCAAAAAAGCTCAGCAACCCTTTTTATCGCCTGCCAGCGCTCCAGCAGTCATCAGAGAAGGTTCCAATAGGTCATAATTTAGTCAATATTTTACTTCACAAAACACATGAAAACCCTTTGACATCAAAAGCGGTAGATTTACAGATGCTGGGCATTTACAGATATCATTGTTGTGCCAAAGTATGAGCGTGCTTGCTAGTTCAGATTAAACTTCTATTATTTCTTCAGAATGGAAATTGGCACTCGTCCATCGGCTCCCCCAAATTCAGTTCAACAGCTCCTACAGATTGCAACCATCTTTCCCCTCTGGCTTGCCTGTACCTGGGCTCCAGTGGTCAGATGCATGCTATCTCTTTGCATCACCCACAGCCATGTCTTGTGTATAGCTGCTTCACAAATGCATTTGTCTGCGAGTTCATGTGTCATAGAGTAATCTGGCAGGAGCTCTAACAGTTTAATAGGAAAAAAAATGAAAGCTTTTTTCATTTGGGACTCTTTCACCTCTTGGCAATACTCAAGATAATTGCTTGGAAAGCCGTGGGAAAACTCAGGTTCCCTGCAGGTACGTGGCTGCGTTTGCAAAGCAGAAAGACCTTGTAGCACATAAATCTGTTGACATTTGAGTGAGGAAGCCTTGACACCAGTGTGGCGGGCAGCTCGAGCTGGGCAGGATGAATCCCACCCACGCGCAGACCTAATGTGCCCTGCAAGCATCACAGAGCCCTTAGGATGCCCCTCCAAGGCTTGTCCTCACTGCAGTCGCAGCAAGGAGATACTTGCGTGGCTCAGCGCTATGCCACATGGATGTGCCATGTGGATGTGCCCGAACTCGCTGTGCGTGCCGGGAGCGGCGGAGCCGTGTCCGCTCGGCACCAGCACGGCACACGGCATCACCATGCCTGGACCCGGCGCTGCTCCCAGCAGTTCTGGTCCACCAAGGGACTGGTTGTGGAGGTCTACCCAACTGGTAGAGTCACACCTGCCCAGATTAGCCTCGCTGGCAGGGCAGGAGTGCAAAAAACTCACCTGAGGATCTGGAACACTTCTTGGGTGGCCACCCCGGTAGCTGGTATGCATGTATCTGTCCTCACGTCCCCGAGGACGGACCACGTATCTCACGCTCGCAGTGCTGACACAATGGTGGGGAAGACTCAGGGGATGGGGACAATGGAGCTATGTTTTTCACCACAGCAGGAGCTTTTGCTCAGTGCATTTTTCAGAATGACAGTAAATAGGATTGGGAGGGATATGGATGGTCCATCTAGCACACCCCTTTAGTTACTGCTGGTTTCCATTAAGGCATGCAATCGAAGAGGTTTAATTTTATGGTGTCTGTGTGGGGGACAGAAAAGCTTTCCATTTCCCCTTCTTCTTTGATGTTTTTGTCCATGGACCAAGCAGTTTCATTAACAAGTAGGTTTTGCTGAAGATGCATCCACCAATAAATTGCTCTGCCACAATGTGGGTCTAGTGTGGATGGATTTGAATTTGCAAGACTCCTGGCTTCTGTTTCAAAATCTGCATTAACTTCCAAGTTGACCCTTGGCCCATCACAAGCTAAAATCTTCTTATCTTACTGAAGTGGATAGGAAGAGAGTGCCAGTCTCATTAGACCCTTTCTGAAGCCATTTACTCTGGGTTCTGCTGCAATATTTCTCTTTAGTCTTTATTTTTATTACATTAAATTTGTCTGAGGAGGGAAAAGCTCCTTTTATTCCTCGCTCAGCCTGGTGTCACTGGGCTTCCTCCCTGCAAGGAGGACAGGAGACATTCCCAGTCCCTGCCCTGCTCTTCGGCAGTCTCACCTACCAGCTTTGTTTGGGAAATGATCTCAGCAGATGCAGCACAGACAGTGGCAGCCCAGCACCACTCCTTGCTCACCTGGGTGTTTAGTGATGCTTCTTTGAGCCCGTCTTCTTTTCTACGTGGAAGCAGTGTAGGGGACACTCCACCAACCCACCAGCAGCACCCCAAAGTGCCCATTTGGGTGCCTGCTCCTGGCACTGAAGCAGAAAGGCAGGATTCCTCTCTGAACGCTCAAAAGGTACAGAAACTCTTGCCCCACCAATTCCAGGGATGCTAAAAACATCGCGTTTACCTGCAGGTGCTATCCTGAACCAAATCCTCTCTGCCGTCATACAGTGCCCACAGAGAAGATGCTGCTTTCCAGAGACAGGCTGCACGGTGAGGTACAGATCTGCCCTTGAAGAGACATTTCCCTTGGCTTTGCCTTGTGTTCAGTGGTTTGCAAGAGCATGTGCAACATCTCTGACATATGCGGCTGCGGGATTTATTCTGCTCCTAGTATGTTCTCAAAGTCCTTCAGCCTCACCGAGCGGGCTGCCTCCCACCTGCCCTAAACTCCACATGTCCTTTTCCTACGCATCCTTTGCTGCCCAGGTCCCACCCAACCCACCAGAACGACCCCTCCATCCCCGAAAGACCTCCCAGTCCTTTAACGAGCAGTTCAAAGCATGAGGACTCTTTAAAATCCGTGCCGGGAGCGCGTCAGAAGTGCCGGAGCAGATGTGCCGCGGGGAACGGGAGGGAGGCAGCGGAGCGGGGGGCCCTGGCAGCGGAGCGGCACGGAGGGGATGGCAGCTGGAAGACAGACGGCCTCTCCACAGCCTCGTCCCGAGGAGAGGGAAGCCAATTCCAGCTTGTCCGTGCTGCGCTGCACGCACGCATCCTCATTAATAACAGCCAGCGGATGGGATGGATGGCACTCGGGGATGAATTACGGCCAACTGCACGGCGCCGCTCTGCAAAAGCCGTATTTAGGCAAAAGGCGGGCCGGTTTTTACCTCCGTCCTGCCAGGTTTTGGACATCTGAGGGGCATCTTTGATTTGTTTGTTAAGATGAAGTTACTTGAATTGCCTCCTTTTTCCCGTGGGGTGACGGTGTACTCAAGGTAGCAAAGAGTGATGCAGCTGGTGCTCGGGGAGCGCTGCTTGTGCTACACAACAGGGAGTAACTTCTCCCGAATGGACGTGTTGCTGTTACTGAAATATTTTGTCTTTCGATACACAAAACATTGCTTAACCGGGAAAATAAAAGGATTCGAACCAAATTCAGATATTGTAGTTTCAAGATATTTGCACCTCTGATTGTTGAGCTTCCGCTGGGTGGGTGGAGATCAGGAAAAAAAGCAAACCAAACAACAAAAACCACAGAGACACACACACACTAACTGGAAGATACTGGCATGAAAAAATAAAATAAAATAAAATAAAATAAAATAAAATAAAATAAAATAACATAAAAGCCATGTTAAAAGCCTCCTTGGTTTCACCCAGGACTGCTATATCATGGGTGAACAACAGTCTGAGATGAGGTTTCTAAAGAGGGATTTTTTTTTAAGCTCAAAGAGTTTCACACAGGAACTAGATGCGACACCAACATCACGTCAAATTGAAAAGGTTCGTTGAAACAGCTTTAAAAGTTTATTTGTTTCCCTGAAACAGCTCTGAGGATATGCAGAGTTATTTCTGACATGAGATTAGCCTGGATTCAAGTAAATACAGTCATGCTATAAATAAATAAATAAATAAATCAATACAGCCAGTGCATCAAAGCTCCCCTAAAATAGAAACCTTTACAGGAAAGAGGCTGGATCTTCCAGTGGTGTAAATGAGTCTCACCCCACTGAAGCAAGCCAGCCTATGCTGATTTACCTTAGCTGAGCACCTGGCTTTAATTTTAACATGTTTTACATCTCTGAGTGGCAAACACCGAAAACAGCTGCCTGCCTTTAACAAGTGGTTGCCGTTGACCCGAGCGGATGGGAACAAGCCCAGCGGTGCTGCAGAGCTCGGCGGTACCGTCTGAGGAGACAGGCACAGTCAGACCAACCTCACAGTCGGACACAGCTCTCAGCATCAGCCGGGGTGTCCTGGCACGCTGGGGCTTGGGTGGGAGCCCTGGAGGGTTTATCATAGCAAATGCATGTGAGTGGCATTACAAATTACATGATATGTGTCACCTTCCCAACAAAACTGATTTAACTGCTGCCGAGTCTCAGCGCTTTCTCTCTGTTTATATTTCTACAGCCCCTCAACAAGATACTATGACAATCTTAGCACCTCCAAAGTCAGTGGAGTAAGAAACGGTAGAGATCAGGACATGAAGTCCAGAGCTGGAACCATTTCCCTCGTGTCAGGGCATTTACAGCACATTTGAAGTTTCAGTGAGACCCTTTAGGGAAGGAAACAGTCCGTCCACTCTGCAGGTTGGGAAACTGAGGCAGGGATGTGTTATGTCTTGCAGGCTCACCCATCAGAAACCATTTCTTCCAGGTCCCAGTGTCTCTGCTGGGCCATGTTATTTCTTATGATGCCATCGCTGCTGTGAGCCAGACCTTGCAGGAGAGGCCAGGGGGTCATGATCATGTGCGGTTTGATTTCATGGGAACATAAGATAAAAACATCCTGAGATTTGTATTTGATTCCTTTATTTGCATCTGATTCCTAAACCTTCAGAGTCATATTTCCAAGTTTTTCCCACAGACAGCAAGGCTGTGAATTTTCTTAAAATATGTATTACACAAAGCAAGCAAGCTGATACTCCTCCAAAATCTCAAGACTCCAGGAGCCAGGGGTTAAAAAAAGAGAGGAACACTTCCTTCCCACTCCTATGTGAAAGCTCATGCTGTAACAACCCCATCTGACAAAACGAGGACCCCTGCACCCTGCAACCATCTAGGAGACAGGGATGATGCTGGGTTTTGAAGTTATCCCTAAAGCCAAATGGCAGCTTCGGGACACTCACTTTGTCCAGGCAGAGGCTGCCAGAGGTGACAGCTTTAGTGACAGCACACACTGGGTCGTCCCCTTCTTCCTCCAAAGAGGAGATACCTTTGTGAACCCCCACATCTACATCTACCTCTCCGCCGACAGCATTGTGCAGAGAGCAATCTAAAATTAGCCGGGTGGATTTAACGTCACGCAGCTTCCCTCTGCTTTTGAGTACTCAGCCTCCTGCTATATTTAAACCAAAGGCAACTGGTAAACAAAGGTTTGGTGCGCTCTACTCTGACAGAAATAGGCACTGCAGCTATTTTTATCCTGCAGACTACACAGTGCGTGTCCAAGTTGCAACCAGCAGCAATAAATATATCCCAAAGAGGGTCAAGAAGCCACTGTAAGCAGTAAGCAGTAATGAAACTGCTCTGCTCTTTGAATGCTAGTGAAGCAGCCTTATCTAGTCTCTAATTCCTCCCTTTGAGGCTCATCACGCAAAAGCCTTATAGAAAGCAGATGCGGTTGTATGACATGCTTTGCACGTTTTTGGGTTTTTTTCTCCAGGTTTTGTATTTTAGATTGAGCTAAGTGGTGTCCTGGAAATATCAATACATCCTGAGCATAGGCTGGATGCACGAGGGCTCGTTCAGCTCTGCCCACTGCTGACACTCATAGATAAGATGCTAGATATGAAGAAAGAGGTTTTACCTTTCAGATGACTTTCAGGAGAGGCTGAGAGGCTGAGAGGCTGAGGTTTGTAGCACATGTTTAGGGTTGTTTGTTCTGCTAACCCTGGGGTGGTTGCCCTCGTGGGACAACATTAAAGACGCTGCGGAGCGGGACAGTGTGCGAGGTGGGAGCTTGTCTGGGGAGTCACATGTGGTCACCTGGACCCCTTCGGCATGGATGGATGCTGAATTCAGACCCCATGTGAGAGGGCACAGAGCACTGATTACCAGGCCAGGACTTCATGCCCTCAAAACCTGCCCTCCTTTCTCAATCCCTGCAAGGTATTAGTGTCATGCCGGGGTCAGGTTCATCCCTGGCCTTCAGCAGGGCTTTGTGGAGCATTGCAAAGGGGTTGGGCCAGGCAGTGCCATGAACGGAGGGTCTCAACCAGTCCCAGTCCCTAACCCTTCTCCATCTTACAGGAGATTTGGTGTGAGGGCTAGGCAGCAAGGAAGTCTTCTCCTCCAGACCACGGTCGGTCTCCCATTGCTCCCCAGGACTGCCCTGTAGAAAACACCAGTACCTCCCCATCCTCAGAGCCAGGCACTTTAAGCTTCATTTTTGCTCAGGGACCCAACAGAGTAGGAAAGGCAAGAGCCACCACGGTTTCCATTCTTGCTACCCTCCTTCTTCAGGATACCAGCCCTTTTGGCTTTAATCTCCCAGTCTTTGAAATCCCAAAAGCTGAGCTATGTAAACCGGAGAGTTGGGTCATTTAACAGGTGAACAAGCCTCATCTCCTCCTTCTGCTGGGTCTTGCTTCCCCCTTCTCTGCTGGAGATGCAAACCTCTGCTCCACTCCGGCTGCTTTACTGCAGGGTCCAGGGACAAGCATTGGCAGCCAGGCTTGCACTCCTTACCTCTGGAGGAGATCAGGCAGTGCTGCCCACTCCCAGTGTCTGCTGCTAGGGAGATGCCCCAAAATACCCTGCCTGGCCTCCATCACCTGCTGTAGGCAGGTCAGGGTCTCCTTGCAGACATCGTGGTCTCTCTGGGACATCTTAAATGCATTGTGGGTCTGCATGAGTGTATTGCTCACTGGGGTGGGAGCTCAGGCACCCACCCACAAGTGAACATCCTTTGGAAAGCACTGATTTCTTGAGACAAAATCTTTCACGGGGGTATGATGTTTTCAGCAGAAACTGGATGGGGCTGCAGGTTACATTACACCCAAGACCTGCCACAACTGCTAGCATATGGATCCCAAGGGCTTTGGACTCCCTCTCTTCACTCCCAAGAGTTATTTGCACTCCTACCTCGGCTGAAATGAGGGATCTTCAGAGTTAAGGTACTGAAACCCTACTACACATGCAATGCAGATAGCAGGAGGAGTCAACAGATACATAACCTTGAGGATCGAGGTCCAGAGGGGAACATGTACCCCTCCAGTGACAAGCAAGCTGGCCTCGACCAGCACTGACAGCCAGCCACAGTGGAGAAGATATTTGGGGGGTATATCTAGTTATTTCCTATAAACAGAAGTTAAAGGGAAGTTTGTGGGTCCTAAAAGCTCTCCCAAGCTTAGCGGGCACATCCTGTGACACCTGGAGTAGCTTTACTCCCAACACCATGATGCCACACCACTGTACCCAGCCCAACTGGGGATGACCACCACGTCTTGGACCTGCTTCTGCAGCCAGGCTGCAAGTCTGCTGTCCCTAACCAGCAAGCCCACAAAAGAGCAGAGGTGACTTCTCCCTTCCCCAGCCCTTCTTTCCCACTCTGAGGACCAGCCCGGTGCCTGCCACGGCTGAGCAGGCAACGATGAAGAGGTTATCACATCTGGCAGCAGCTGAGAGAGCAGTGCCCCACGGCTGGTGTACTGGGCACAGCTCTGAGCTTGAGAAAGCAGAGACCTGGGTTCACAGACCAGCCCTGGCTTCTCCCTTGGCTCTCATTTATTACTCGTACAGGCACAGTAGGGCCCTTTTTTTATGCAGCAAATCATTAAAAAGAAAGGAGCGGGGGGGAAAAACCCAAAACCTTTAGTAACAACTGCAAAAAAAGGGAGCGGGGGGAGGCAAGCACGCAACGAGCAGACAGACAAATGGAGTTCAGTTACAAAATGCTGACAGTTCAGCTGGGAAAAGAGACTGCAGAGAGAGTGAGGCTTTACAAAAACAGACTGGTGCAGGGCTGGTCTGGAGCCAGCTGTCTGAGCAAAGAGGGTCCCCTTGAGGGGTCTGGCACCAGCGACTGCAGACAGAGGTGGACAGCACGTCCGGACCGTTGCAACTAAGCTTGTGCGACGTTTCACAAGGAGACCTGAGCTCACTGAGGCTTGCTGAAGGTACGCAGGCAGCGTGACCTACCGAGGGCAGCTGGGTTAGTATCACTGTGTGGTGTTTGGAGTGGTTTGGTTTGCTCTAGCAGGCTCCAGGTATAGGTGTGAGCCCCTGTGCGTGCCTATGGGATACTAAAGAGATATATCCAGATCTATCTGCAGAAGATGTACACTGTGAGAGATGGAAAGAGTTACCATCTCAAACATTGTGGTGGGGCAGGTTCTGCATAACAGCAAACCCTGCGTAGCAAGGAACCACAGGTGAAAATAAACCGATCAGCACAGATCAGCAACAGGATGGGGAGGGCATGGCGGAGGGTGCCCAGCTCCGTGTTCTCATATGCTGGTTTGATACGCTGAGCAGGGCAGCTCACCCTGCATGGCCAAAGATCAAACAATGGTCACGTCTGCAGGGAAGGAGAAGTTACTCCCCGAACGACCCCCAAACCCACCAACCCATTTCCCGAAGGTTCTGAAAGCACAAACTACCCACACCTAATTAGCTTAATGAGCTCGAGTGCCTGCCTGAAGGAGGGGCAAGGAGATGATAAAAGGACACAAACTGAATCCTCACATGTGCCTGCCCACCAGAACTGGACCCCTCAGCTGGCTGGACCAACACTGGACCCAGGACCAGTGAAATCTTGCTCTTTTCTTTTCTTTTTTCTCCCTCTGTCTTGTTCTTTCTCTTTCCTTTTCCATAACCCCTATACCTCATGCCTTTAAGACATGAAACTGTTGACCAAGTCTGGGACTAGGGAGTGGATCCAGCCACCCCTGGGCTCCTCTCTGAGAAAGAGTCTAGAAAGCAAGGGGGTCTGCTCTGAACCTCCTGACTCAACGGGAAGCATCTCCTTCTTCCCTGAACTGATATATATGGTTACCACAGGTTACACAGTTTACTGGGGTAGTTTCATGCCAATTCCTGTTGTGAGAGACCCCAACACCTACGTTATGACTCCCAAGTTCAGGCTGCTTCTGCCATGAATAAAATGTTTAACTGATCATTTGGTGTCATTTCACCTTAATTTAGCTCAAGGGAGTTCCGAACTCAGCATGACTCCCTGGTCTGTCCAGCCTGGGTTGTGTCACTCGCCCATCTGCAGCAGGCTCCTTGCACACAGCTACACATCTTGTTCACCCTCCCAGAGATTTAGCAAAGTCAATGCCCTGAGAAGGACTTGCTGGGTTGGCTTTACAACATCCACCTCCTTGGGACTGAGGGTCGGGGTCCACAACTGCCAGCAACAGTCATTACCCTCTTTCTTGCTCCTCACCATCCTGATTTTATATTTTTTATTCCTTAGTGTAAAAGCTTCCCTAACTAGTCATTAACCTCAGCCACAAGACACAACCATTAAACATTATTGTGGCTGTAACATGGTACATTACTTGCCTCGCAGTTGAAAGTGTTTCCTCCAGCAAGGCAGAAAAAAAGAGACCTGTATTAAGGTCAGAATTCTCCTGCACATGTATCTAAATCAGGATCTGGCACTGCAGACCTATTGCAAGAAGAGTGTTTGTATGGAAGGAACATATTATGTGAAGAGTGCAACTTTCTTGATTAAATACACAAGTGGGAAAACCCATCTTTGGTTTCACCTCAGAGGTGAGCAACCTGGGCATTCAGATCCCACACCTAGCTGTCCCCATGCCAGCACAGTCCGCTGCCAAGCGGGTGATACGTCCCTGTGCAGGGACTGTCCTTAAACTGCTCGAGACCTTCTCCATGCCCACAACCAGTGCTGACCACCCCTGCCAGGGTCCTGGAAATAGCAGCTTCTACAGGAATCAACCTTGTGAATGGGACCTAGAGAGTTCCACCGTGCCACATGCTGCTTGTAGACACCAGCTGAAGGAGGGAAAACTGCTGTGGAGCTTTCAGTAGACGTGGCTTTTGCTGCCCACCAGTGCTGTGAACTCCCTAGGCTGGATCTTCACAGTGCCTCCAGCAGCTCCAGGAGAGGTTTTCAGCCCATGTCCCATTTTTTTCCTTTGTACACACACATGCAGGGAGAAAAAAATCCATGGTAGCACCTATAATGGTGTTTGCAGTACGGACACTGTTACTGTGGTCCTGAAACGCAGACAAGGAGAGGGAGGGATGGTCGCTGCGACCATTCCTTCACGCAGTGCCCTGTGCAAGCTGCTGCGGCAATCAGCTGCCTGGGAATGTCCTACATTATCTGGGGAGCCTTCCTGAGAGGAAGACAAGCCTCCTGTGCCTCGGTGCAGGAGAGAACTCGGCACGTGACGGCCTGAAATGAAATCTCTGCGGATGCACCCCCGGGCTGATGGGGAGCTGTTGCAATGGGTCATGCCCGTTTCCATCCGTCAGAGGACCCAATGAGACATGACTGATCTAAGCAGAGCTGACAAAGGCTGAAGACCACTTCCCCATCTGGGGACATGCCACCAGGCTAGGGGGGAAAGGCTGCCTTTTCACACGGGGGGGGCTATTTCACCCAGCAGCTCCCTTTTGCCAGCACGGGGGTCCTACAGCTGCAGCACCCGCCTCGCAGGCTTGGTACGAGCTCCCCTTCTACCTCGCTGACTCCAAGAGCGCATCCTAAATTGAAAGTGGCATGACATGAATAGTTCCCCCCGCCCCCGGCCGAAACCAGGCTGACCTCCCACCGCAGGCTGGGATCCCCCGGTGTTCGTTGTTATACATTGACGCCCGATGGGGAAGCGCAGCCCTGCGGTTGACAGGTTTTAATGAAGACCTTTGATGTTCAAAGGAAGCGATGGCTGTTTGGTAAGGTCGGTTGAGTTAGAAGAAAAGGGCAGGCTGAAGCCGGCCGAGCTAAGCCCGTTACGCTAGCGGGGCCCCATCTGGAGTACTTAACTGCTGTCTGGTTTGAGCCAGGCAGGTTGGAGGTAGGCAGCTACGGGGGGAGGCAAGGGGGGGTTGGTTTCATGCAGAATGCCGTCTGCCTCTCCGAATTACCGTCCCCGTCACTCACCTGGTGCCAACATCATTGCCTGCAGGTCAAAGCCTGAAGTCCCCTCTCATTCCTTGTACCCTGGGGCTGAACTCACACTCAGTTTACAGCAGAAATGGAAATGGCAGTATTTAATCGGGGAGGCTCTTAAGAAATAAGAAATCTCTTTAAGACGTACCTGGGAACTGCCGTTAGTGACGCCAAAGCTTCAACCTCTCAGCTGGGTTCATTGCCATGGTGAGGGAAACACTTACCCATCTGCAGCCCCAAAATGTGCCTTTGGCCAGTGAAATGGAGCAACGCCACCCATCCCAGTGGTTAAGCACCTTCATATGGGTGTCTGGGTCAGTGTCCATGCTCCCACAGATGTTTATGTCTCTTATGCAAACTGGAGCAGCTTTAGAGGGAAAGTGGAGGAACAACCTTGTTTTGCCCACCTGTCTGAGAGTTTTCCTGGAGATGAGAGGGAAGAGGGAAAATTCCTTTAAACAACAGGGAATTTTGCCTTTGCTTCCTTAGAGCATGAAAAGCAAGTCCATTCAGAAGTTTGAATTAGTAACTGTAGAAACAGCCAGCTGGATATTTCAGAAATTTGTCATTTTGTCTGCCATAGATATTTTTTCAACAACAACAAAGGAAAGTTAACAAAAGACACAACAACATTTTTTGTCCGGCTCTGGTGGTGACATATTTCAAATTTCTCCCCTGACGGAGTGTGTGTCTTTGCTACCAATTTGTGGTGGGTTGACCCTGGCTGGACGCCAGGTGCCCACCAAAGCCACTCTATCACTCCCCCCCTCAGCCGGACAAGGGAGAGAAAATATAACAAAGGGTTTGTGGGTCGAGATAAGGACAGGGAGAGATCACTCAACCAATTACTGTCACAGGCAAAACAGACTTGATTTAGGGAAAATTAACTTAATTTATTGCCAATCAACCAGAGTAGGGTAATGAGAAAATAAAACCAAATCTTAAAACAGCTTTCCCCCACCCCTCCCTTCTTCCCACGCACAGCTTCACTCCACAATTCTCTACCTACCCCCTCCAGCAGTGCAGGAGGATGGGGAATGGGGGTTACGATCAGTTCATCATACCTCTCTGCTGCTTCATCCTCCTCTTCAGGGGGAGGACTCCTCACTCTTCCCCTGCTCCAGCGTGGGGTCCCTCCCATGGGAGACAGTTCTCCACGAACTTCTCCAACGTGGGTCCTTCCCATGGGCTGCAGTTCTTCACAAACTGCTCCAGCGTGGGTCCCTCCCCAGGGTTGCAGTCCTTCAGGCACAGACCGCTCCAGCGTGGGTCTCCCGCAGGGTCAGAAGTCCTGCCAGAAAACCTGCTCCAGTGTGGGCTCCTCTCTCCACGGGGCCACAGGTCCTGCCAGGAGCCTACTCCAGTGGGGGTTCCCAAGGGGTCACAGCCTCCTTCGGGCATCCCCCTGCTCCGGTGTGGGGTCCTCCCTGGGCTGCAGGTGGAGATCTGCTCCCCCGTGGACCTCCCTGTGCTGCAGGAGGACAGCCTGCCTCGCCGTGGTCTTCCCCACGGGCTGCAGGGGAATCTCTGCTCCGGCGCCTGGAGCATCTCCTTCCCTCCTTCTGCACTGACCTGGGGGTCTGCAGGGCTGGTTCTCTCACATCTTCTCACTCCTCTCTCCAGCTGCAGTTTCTGTGCCCCAGCAACTTTATTTTTTCCCTTCTTAAATCTGTTCTCCCAGAGGTGCTACCCCCATCACTGATGGCCTTGGCCTTGGCCAGTGGCGGGTCCATCTTGGAGCCGGCTGGCCTTGGCTCTGTTGGACATGGGGGAAGCTTCTAGCAGCTTCTCACAGAAGCCACCCCTGTACCTACCCCAACTACCAAAACCTTGCCACACAAACCCAATACACAATTGCATCCCCATGTCCTTCCTAAGTGCTTTTTTTCCCCTGTGATGTAAAGGCAGCTGTAAGGCTGTGAGGAGAGTCTTGGTAGAAGACTAGCTTGGTTTTAACATGATAGCCCAAGCTGCAGGCACTGCGCACCAGCAGAATAAGTTCTTGTCAGAAACAGCAACATTTGCAAACAAAGAAATTTTTTCAGCAAAAGGAGAGGAGCTGAGACAAGTTTGAGCAGGACTCCAAGCATGACCTGGTCAAGGCAGTGATTGTAGGTTTGCACTTCTATAGCAGGGAGGAGAGAGGGCAGATGAAGATTTCTAAGGTACTGACCTTTGTTGTTTCCTAAAAGATCATCCTAATATTTTCTGCTCAAGTAGAGCAGAGTCACTCCACAGCCATCCTTACCAGATCCCTGGTTTGAAACGGTACAAGCAAGACTCAGCCCCAGCAGACAGCAAAGGACCTTGACTTTCCCTTTTAAACTGTACCCTCCTCCAGTGAGTAATTAATTTTCTCACTCAGGAGGAGATTAAAATATCCCCATTACACCTGGTGTCATTCATGCAGGGTTAGAGCACCCATTTGCATTCAGACGTGTTTTGCCTATTGCAGGTTATGGAGGACGGTGGCTGCTGCTCACCCCAGCCTTGGGATGGAAGCAGGTCGGGTTTTTTCATTCTCTGAATCAAAACCTACAGTCCAGAGACTGTCTGCATTTGGGGGAATTATGTGGGCATCACAGCCACCTCTCCTGCCCGGTCACGCACCCACAGCTCCATGGAAAGGGCTGAATGCTGCAAAGAGCCCAGGGCACCCCTCCACTCCTACCATCAGCCTCATGGGGTGGAGGTACTGGTGACAATTTGGCTTGTAACTTCTGCTTTAGCAGGTCATGTCAGGGTAAGCCTGCATTAAAGCTATCTTCAAGACTCTTCTGGAGATTTCATTACAGCGTTAGGAAGTGTTTTAGTCTAGTTTCCCAGGGCAATGAAGTTTTTGTGACTGTTGTGTGTCTGTGCACACCTTAGTCCTGACTTTTCCGAAAACTTCCGAACCCATAGAGCAATTTTGGCCATTTGACTACGAGTCCTCAAAGATATTAAGTTGCTACCAGCTTGTGAATGTGGGTGGGCAGGGAGAGGAGTGAGGGTCCACCTCTGCAACTGCAGCACAAGCCCAGAGGCCCCAAGAAACAGCAGAAAAGCCCCTGGGTGAGAGACACGAATGCTCTGGAGACATTTCAATCAGAGCTGATACCTCGTGAGATGTGTGACACTCCTTCCACAAGGCAAAAAGCCAGGGGAAGACTCCCCAAGAGCTAAAGCTCATATGAACGGCTTGCTTGCTAAAGAAGAGTGAACCTGGCTGGTTGCTCATGGTACTTTGGGTCCGATTCCTGCAAACCTGTCCCACAGGCTGGTGGAGGAGCTCTGCCCTCCTCCCTGCACATGCTGGTGGCCAAATGATTCATGTCACAAGAGGGGAAATGCAAGAGCAAAGCATAAATGAATCACCCTCCGCCGCAGGTCATTTAATTCATTCTCCCTTCAGGAGGTAAGCGTTTTTGCACACTCTAATTAGATAGTTCATCCTAATGGCAGCTCTATGATTTTTTTTCTTCCTTCTTTACATCTTTCAGCGAAATAGCATAAAACCTGATGGATACTTAAAAAAAAAAAAGAACCAGTGCTACCCTGGAACAAGCCCCATGTACCATATGGCTGAGACAGGACAGTTGCAAAATCCTGCAACGTGCTCATTACATGCGTTGTCTATACTGTAGTGCTCTCTGCTCACTGCCTCCTCTGCCCTAGTTCCCAGACTTTGGGCTATAATTATAGAATAACAGCAACCGAAGCTGGTTTAAAAAAGATGGTCTTTTTCCATGGAAAAAAATCTGAACAATATAACAACAACAACAAAAAAAGCATTTTTCTTGGCAATGTGTTAATTTTTTCTCTTTTTTTTTTTTTTGAGAAAATGAGTACAGAAAATGTTTCATCTTCCTCCCCCTCCTGCCCACCTGTTTTTGGAAGAAAGCAGGGAGGAAAGAGAAGGGAAAAAACCTATGTTTTTAAGCTTGTTGTTCTCAAAAGTACTAAAACATTTCTACCAAAGCTGACATTTGCTAAGGAAATTCTCATTTTACCTGTAAAGCCCCTTTGAGTTCAGGAAAGTACAACTGCTTGTCAGAACAAAAAGAAGAAGAAAAAAAAAAGCCTCTTTAGTAACTTTCCTCCCCAAAGCTATTGCAAGGAGGCAATGAAAACACAACCATTTCTGGGTGAGGAGCCTGGGAGCCTTCAGATGCAGATCGTGCAGCCTGGGAGGTGAGGAGTATTTTCCCCATGGATAAGATCTGCTCAGATATTAGCATCATGGTGAGACTTCTGTATCAGGGCTGGCAAGGCTCAGTCTTTATGGTTTCAACCACAGGAATTGTGCTGGATAAAGTACATGGGCATTTTGGGCAGAACCAGGGTCCTTTTGGCTTCTTGCACCTCAGCGTGGGAGGTTGCAGAGCCAGCAGGGTCCATGCAGAAGCGCACATGGGCTGCAGAGGCTGCAGGACCGCTCTCCTGCTAAAAGACACCAAGCAACGCTGAGGTGCAGAACCAGTGGGAGGAAGGCAAGTATGGCCCCACGGGTATGAAAAAAAGCCTCAATTTTCCTGACTAAAGGGTGTCTGAGTGGCACTGTACGATGCACACAAGGTCTTGACATCCCTTCAGGAAGGGTTCAATGTTGCAAAAGAGATCGGGCACCTCGGACTCAGGTCTGTTCACCACTAACGGAGGAAGCTGTCCCATCACGCACAGAGTCCAAGGAATGCCATGGGCTGTGGTGCATGGCTCTGTCTCCGAGATCTCCACCATTCCCTCGCCAGCTGAAAACTGAGGCTTCTTGCTGGCATCATCTCTCATGTAGGAGATCTCAGCATACCCCTGGGCTACATTTACATTTCCATCAAAGTGACGAATTTATTGCAGGGGGGGGATGAAGAACGTGGAGAACTGGAGGCCAAATCTTTCATGCATGAGCCATGCCCTCATGTAAGGATGCATAAGGACGCAGCCTTTCCCCAGACCTTCAGCTGGGAAACAGCAGAGTGTCCATGCCTAAACCCACCACCACCAAACCCTACTGCTGGGAAGCCCCGTTACCTCTATCCAGGCTGCGAGGACAAGAGCCTTGCAATGAAAACAAGGCTTCTTGCAAAAGTTTCACCCAGCAGCTCCCACACTTGGAAGCACAATCTCACTGGCAGTGCCCTCATCTATCTGCCTCGAGTCCTGCCCTGCCTATGATAGATTATTTTCATTAACATTTCCCTGCTGTAGCTGCCACTGCGGCTGCTGTGCCAGTGACGCAGCATGAGCGCTCGCACAGGGGTAGATGACAAGTAGTGAAATGTTGGTGGTCGGGCCATAGAAAAGCTTGGTTTGGGCTGTCCAGCACTGTCCTGTGCGTGCTTGTGTTGGATTAATGTCAGCCTGTCTGCAGAGGAGTCTCAGATGGAAGAGGGAAGTGTTATTCTGTTCGGGCTCTATCCTGCCTCCCTCCTTCCCTGGTTGACCTGATGCCTCTTCTTCACCATGGGGATATGTTTGCAAATCCTCTGTGCGAGATTAACATCCTGCTATCTATACATGCCTCGCATTTCTAATGTCATTTTGCCCTACACAGACAGAGGATGCACTGCTGTCTGTGGGTCACTTCGAGGGATCACTGTTCTCTGAGGCACGAAGCATTTTGCAGCATTTGTATGGGCTTATTCTCAGGCATTTTGCACCGCCAATGCACTCCACTCCAAATTATCTTCTTAGAAAACTCAGTAAGTCAAAACACTCCATCAAAATATACCTCTTTTTTTTCCCTCAAGGGACTGCCAAGGAAAGCCTATATTTATTCAGGAAAAGTTTTTGGCTGAAACATTTGGAAGTCAAAACAACCTTATCAAGATGGTCCAGAGCACGTAGTTAAGTATTTAGGAAATAAGGCAGAGCCTGGGAGGCCACAAAAGCCCCCTGAGCCACACCATTACATCAGAGGATGCATAAAGGAAATGCAACAGCAAAAAAAAAGCTTGTTTTACAACATCTTCTTAAATTGCTTAGCACCCACGTCTGACATTTCACACCTGAGCTTCAGCCCTCCAGTCGAATGGGAGGTAAAAGCCTTTCAGTGAGATTACGGCTCCTAAACGGCTGATTATCTCAAGCAGGTATCAAAGGGCGCTGCTGAGAGGGGACCTGGCACCTGGCCCAGAGGGATGACACACTGCCCTGCTTTGATCAAGACCTCTGCAAAAGCCCCAGTCTCTTGGGAGAGAGGCTCCCAAAAAATCCTTCTCTTCACCGCTGGGCATCTTGCAGGTGACACGTCTTGTGTCACCAATACTGCTGTGCACGTGCAGCTTGCTCCCAAACCATGAGCTCCAGAAATCCCAACACAAAGGCAGGAATCCTGGGGCTTGAAGCAAACCCATATGGGAAGGTGCAACATCCATCTGAAGGTGCCTGGCTGCAACACGAGCTGTGCTGATCACAGGAGCAATCCCTGCTCCAGCCACGGTAAATACCTCCCGCTGATGGCACTGGCCTTGCAGCTTCCCGACAGAGAGCCATCCCAAAACCTAAAAAGCTGAAGGTCTACCCTGGGAAACTTTGGGTCCTGTTTTGTTTCTGAAACTGCAAAAAGTGGCATCGGTTCATGTGAACACACAGACTTTTTCCATTTCTCTGCTACATCAGTGTCTTGGCAGCATAGCAAAGAGCCCCTGAATCCCCCTGGAAAAGCAAAAAGGGAGACAGGAGAGTAGGGAAAAGGGTGGCAGTAGGGCAGGAGGGTCTGATATTTTTCCATGATCCAGAAAACCCTTATTCCCTATGACCTTGTTAGGAGGCTGGAAGCTGCTTTTTAGTCAGAGCTGTCAGACCGTGGTGCTGGCAGGAGATGGATGAGCCACGGTGCGGCTCTGCAGAAGGCGTCATGGAGACAGGCTGTTTTAAGGAGCAGCAACAGTGGGAAAAGGCAGCAGGAGAAGGCTGAGGCAGGACCGAAATGCCAGTGAGCAGCAGGCTGTGGGGAAGGGGACTCTGGCATGGCTATACACAAGAGACACATGTAAGGGGCTCCTCAAACAGCCATTGAGACAGCAGAGCTGTGGGGTACCTTCAGGCTAAGCTGACAGAGAAGGGTTTTGAGGGTCATGGGACCTGCTCTTGGTGCCTTTAGAAGCTTGATCCTGTCTCCTGCAAGGTGGTGATGGACCCTTGGTTGTAGTCCCCCGTCACTTGTTTGGGGTCTCTGAAGAGAAGTGAGATGTGTCCTCCAGCACGACCCCACCACGCTGCCCGCTGCCAAAACTTTATCCCAAACACCAGCACCACCATGCTCCGTGCCCACAAACAAAGATGCTGAAGGTTTTGCTTTCATTTTTACTGTGTAACATTAATAATGAATTTGCTTTGACATACCCTGCCCTCATAATGCCAAGGATATGATTTCCCCCTGCCATGTCACAGAGAATGGATTTGGGTACAACCCTGCCACGTGCACTGATGCAAAGCACAGATCTGGAGATTGCTTTATTGCTGCCCTGTGATCACTCTCAAGACCCCTGACCCTGCTATTCTCAGCTCTGCAATGATGCTTTTGTCACACTCCTGGTCTTTGCAGGACATCTGCAGCCCTATGCATGTCCTGATGCAAGCCCGAAAGAATTAGTGTTCAGGCATGGTGTTACTGTGCTACGTTAATTGTCACTGAAGCACCTGGACTGTTTTGTGTGGCTGGTTTTTAAATGGAAACTTGGCTTTGTTCATATTAGATGTTCACAGTCCAGGTACAAGCTGAATGATGCTTTGCCCTCTCAGTATCCCCAGTCTGTTCTGGTCAGGAGAAGACCTAACTCCAGCATGGACACTTGCTAGGGGGAAAAGGGAGTGCTAACAGCAGTGTGCTTTGGGAAATAAGAAAAATAATAATCTTTTTTGTATTCAGAGCACACACGACCCCTTTCCCAGCCCCAGGGACCTCCTGCTGCAGAGGCAGTCCTCAGCCCATGTCTGTGGCAGCCTGCAAAGCCGAAGCTATGGTCCTGTACCAGGTCCTGTGCGGGCACATTGGCAGTGGAGACATCCCAGCTGAGAGGTAAGAGAAATCTCTGGCTAACACCTGCCCTGGGATTTGGGAAAGCTGGGTTTGTTCTCTGTTGTGCCAAAGGTTCATAGAATCGTAGAATATCTTGAGTTGGAAGGGACCCATAAGGATCAACCAGTCACTTAACCCCTCAGCTCCTGGTCTGTAACACAGGGATATTGTTGTGCTGTTCCTTCTCTCCCTGGAGATCTGCGTGAGATGCTCAGGCAGCAGCACCATGGGAACCACACAGGCACACTGAGCAGTCTGGCATAAAAAGACAGCATATGTCCAAGACCCTGGTCCTGCAATGGGCTTCTAGGGTAAAATTCAGCCCCAGCCAGCTCACAAGTGATCCAGCTTTAGCTGGAGATCGCTTGACCCCACAGCATGGTTTGTTTGCATTTTCTGTTTGGCCTCTTGTTAACCCAAATGCAGGGCTCTTACCAGACGTCCTTTTAGCTGGGGAGCTGTATTTCTAAGAGGGTGGGATATGTGACTGCTTTGGTTTTACAGTCAGGAGGGGAATCAGCAGGATTTTGCTGAACAAGCAGGCTATGTCTATACCAGTAAATAAAAGAGACCAAGAGCAGTTGCGTGGCCGGATGGCACAACACAGGCCTATAAACCAAACTCTCTTCTCCTCCCCTCCAAACCCTAAACAGGGTGGCCTCAGCCATGCTGACAGCTGGGACTCATCCCTGCCCCACACCAGCCCTTGAAGAACCCCCGGGCGCTATGTGAGAGAGGATGAAGCCGTGCCAAGGAGCGTGATGACAATTTAACAGTATGGACCATTGTGAATCTGTGCACGGCTGGTGCCTGGGTTAGTGCAGTATTATGAATGTTGCCTTAGAGATTTGGGGCTCGCCGTTGGCGCGTGTCCTCTCGTGACATAGAGGTCTCAAAGTGGGCACACCCGAGCGTGAACCAAGGATTGGAGTTACACCTTGATGCCCAGGACTTTGCGGGTACGCATGCGGTTCCCATGTCACGGAGCAGCAGGATGCAAACCTTTTATCCTGACATACTGCAATGCAAAGGGATGGCGTATCCCCACAGGGTTTGCATCCCACTCCCAGCAGGCATCTCCCACCATGCCAAGCCTATGGTACCAGGGGCTGCCATACCCAGCGAGGAGCTGGACCAAGGCTGGCAACCACTTCCATAAACCACTCAGCAGCTTCCCTGAGTTCTGGCTCAGGATACAGAGCTCTGCGCCGCAGCTCCGGGTCTCTGCCGCTTTATATCTTGTCTGCTGTCTTTTCTACTTGAGAGGGGTTCCTTTTTCCTGCTCAGGACATCCAGCACAGGGTTCGGAGGGGTTATCCAGAATACCCTGGATGCACAGTCCCTGCACAGATTGCCTGAATGCATGCAAACTTATCCAAAACACACCTCATCTCACAGGGTCATTGCACAGGCACTTGCCATTGCTCACTCGTTCAGCGACCGTTTTCTCCAGGTGAACTCTGGGTGGATGTGGCCAGGAAAATTCGGATGGAGGGAAATCCAAATGGAGACAAAGCTCTCTCGGAGTGCTTTGCAACCCATTCGCACGGCTCGGAGGGGCACGCGCTGCAGCATAGCAAAGAACCAAGGACCTTGATGTCTCTCTTCGATCAGATACAGACAGTATCCTGTCTAGTTACAGAGAGCACTTTCTTTGATTAAAAGCTAATAAATATTCATCCCTCTCCTCCCCTGCCGTCCCTCTCAAATCCCCAGAGACAAAACTTAGACAAGCAAAACTGGTTCATTTGTGATGTATTCCAGTGCGTTGCTCCAAAACACTTGGAAACATTCCAGGTAACAATGCATGGCTGCAAGGGCTATGCATCATCAAGAAAAGAGCCAATACTTTGCATTCACTTAAAACAAGACTTAGGTCATAAAGGACATGCTCATTATTAATGGTGGGTGTTGGGAAGTAAAGTATAAAGTGTACACAGATCCTTATCCCTAGCTAATTCTTCAATAAATTGGCAAAGATACATCACTGTCCGCAGAGCAGGAGACAGAGAGAAATTAGATGTTAAGGACAGCTTAGCTTCCTAGGAATACAGATGTACCATCAGTTGATGAAAACTACAGGGAGGAGCAAGGGAAAAAGATGTATCAATGGTGAAGGTTGTCTCCTTTTAAGGCCAGGAAAACTAAACTCTTGCCAGGAAAGAACAGGTCTGAACAGATGGGGAGATCACGGCCAGCGTAACAGCGCAGGTACCACTGAGCCGATCCCGGTGAAACACAGACTACAAAACCAAGCCATTGTCACCCCAAGAGAAGATCAGAGGAGCCAAGGACCTATTCAGCAGAGAAGTGCTGCTGGAGAAAACCAGTCCTGGTGTTTGGGAGTTTGGAGAAATAAGCAATAGATGCAAAAATGTACTGTCTCAACACAGATTTAAACCACAGCCCTGCAGGGAAAGATCCTCTGAGGGCACTAGGCTATGGGCAGTGAAGAGCCTTCTACCTCTGGATGGAAGTCCATACTATAGCTATCTCTGCAGCTAGTGTAACCCAGTGTTTTCCCACCTTGTGGCTTACACTCTGAGTATACAGCAATTATTTCTTGGGGAAGGATTGCCTTCAGCCTGTATTGGTAGGGGGTTCAGAAGTGATATCACAATCCCAATAGTAATTGTAATTGTAATTAATAGTAAAATAGTAAGACTAAGATAATAATGATAATTATTTAGTATTATTATTACTGGAGCCACATCGAAGCACATGCATCCTCCTGCATCCTAGGAACATGGTCCCGGGACACGAGGCTCGGTCTCTTCTCTGGGTGAGCGGTAACATGTTGTCCATGTGCTTCTGCAACCCACCGGCCCCACTTCCCTGCACAACAGTGAGCTGGCAGCATCACCACCAGCAGGATCCACAGTCCTCAGCAGCCCGGAGACAAACTCTCCATCCTGTGATCTCCACGCTGTTTAAGCACAAAGGAGCCTGTGTCTGCTGCCCGGCCCCATAGAAACCAAGCACTTGTGTCTTTCCTTGGATACTAAGGCCTCAAGTTAGAGGCTGACAGCAGAAGTGGGTAGAAGACGAAGCATTGCAATTTTTCAGCTTTTCTAATGGCATCCTCCAGCTTTGCGGGGGCCGTTGGGCAAACAAGAAGCAAGCAGCTTAATGGCTGTATTTCAGCTGGCACGAGCACTGCAAAGCCCGTGTCGTGGGCCAGTTCTCTGCTGAGCTGAGATTTGTTTGGCACAGCGTCGCGGTGGGTCCCAAGGGAGCCCCCGGCTGCTCTCCGATCCCCCAGCTGGGTCCCGGCCAGACCCCGCAGAGCCGACAGCCGCCCCTGCCGCAGGGGGAGCGCGGCCGAGCAGGGCACCCCGGCCAAGTTTCGTCTTAATGCCAGCTCAGCTGATCAAGGCAACGGAGCAGGAAGAAAAGCAGGGTGCCGATCTCGGTGGGAAACTGAGGATCCCCATCGCCAAGGGGAAAATCCCCTCCTGAGGACTGTATCCAAACACCCGGCTGGCACCAGAGAGCACAAATGCATCACTTTCACCGCGAAGGGACTCTGGCTATTGGTTTGCAGGGCTACAACCTCTGGGGTGAGAGCAAGAACATTTTCTTTTTTAAAAAGGCAAATCTTGCCCTTTTAGGCAGCTTCCTATGGAAATGGGATGCTTGCACTGATATCTGTGTGAATATACCCTTTCTCCAGCACCTTCATGTCCCCTTCACCCACGTGAGCTGAAAGACCTCTCAAGCACAGTGACAGCCCCATGCTTTTCGTGAAAGCAGACAACTAGGTGGAGGAAAAAACCTGTTTGTGCTTCTTACATGTATTGCACAAAGGGGAAAGCTGCAGCTGAAGCTCAAAGCTGAAGGGGATGCACACCGGGGAGAGATCTATCTCCCACAGGTAAAACAGCCCTCGGGAGCAGGGAGTGAGTCTTGCCTCGTTCTTGCACTTGCAGGAAACACCATTGGTATGAAAATGTCAAAGTGTTCGGTGCCTTGCGAAATAGATTGCACCAATCCCTGAGCACACACACGGTCACACACACAGGGTGATCTGTCCTCCACAGAAAGGCATGGCCACGCCATCAATTTGGGATTTAAAAAAGGGGGGGGGAAAACCCAAACTTGTGATTTTTTGCTACTGTCAGTGTTCATGTTTTTAAACCCTTTTTAACATTTACTTTCCCTTCCTGTGTGGGCTTAGAGTCAGATTTCAGCACTTTTAGACCTCTGGTAGCTTCAGCCTATGTCTATTTGTAGGGATGTGCTACAGCATGGACCCTAGGTGGCTTGGAGATGCTCTGCGTGTCGCAGGCACTTCTTAGGGCTCAGCCAGATTTTCTGCACCAGGCAGAGAATCAGGTACATTGGGAAATTTGTGCTTTCCTTTCCCTCTGTGTATCCCACATTAACAGGTTTGCAAACTCCTTTACTCCTTTGCAGGACTCTCCTTGCTGAGGCAGAAGAGAACCTTGTAACAACTTCAAGAATACTGAAGGGCCTTATAGGGCTGCCAAAATGGGTACAGTTAAACCTCATGCTTAACTTCATCTTCAAGGTCCTCTTGCCACAGCAGTTCAGCAGCAGATAACGAGGAAAATCCTTCAGTAAATCTGGGTGGGCAAAAGTAGAGTTGGGAAAAAAAACCAGCTGGATCATCTCCCAGTTAACATCTTTTTTGTGAAGTCTCTATGTACACATATGTAGGTGTGTATGTATATATATGTCGTGTCATGTTCCAGTCTGTTAGGCAGGTCAGAGTTTCTTCACATGAGTAATTTGCACAGTTTTTTCTTAACAGAAAATATTGTGCTCAAGCACAAGCTAAAAAAATGTAGCTTTTCATAGGGAAAAATTAATCTTGGATATGGAGAATTTGCTGAAATATTCCTTAATGCTCCCAGATGAATTTTTGTATTTGTTTGTTGTTTCGCAAGACCCTAGCAATGGTCCTTTTGTGCTCTGTATTCGGAAGGGTTAGGCTTCACAAATAACATGGTTTAATGCATGATTTTTAATGAACTTGTTCATGTTTTATACCAGCACCAGAATCTGGTAATCAGCTATATGCTAATATACTCTTAAAAATACTGTGCAAGAAGTGACCTGCTTCCCCTAATGCCCAGATAATGAAGAAATGAGGACTTATGCCACCAGAGGCACTCCCCCTTGGAGCACATCTTTGGAGACATTCAGTCAAGGAGTCACTCCAGCACAGGCTCCAAAGGGAAGCCGAGTCATTAAAAAATGACATTTCTGTGCCGTGTGATGAATGATGATTGAGCTGCCAGCTCTCATCAAGACTGAGGACTCATCCCAGCAGAGCACTGATGTCAAGGGAAACAATCCCTTTGATTTAGAGTTTGGACCAGGCTTCAAATACAGCGACCGAGGGCAAGAGCTTGGTTTCCAGGGATTCCTAGGCTCTGTCACAGCACATCCTCAAAATCTTTCCACAAAGACCTATCATGGCGTAACTCCTTTGGGTCTCTTTTCACTGCTCCAGGAGTAGGTATGTTCCGGTCAATCACAAGCCCTACAACTCCAGCAGCATCAAATTCAAAATCTGAGAACCACAAACCACTGTCCCTTTGAGCTCGAACCAAGGTTCTTCTTGAAGGTGAGCATTGTAGGTCAGGGCATCTCGCTCAAAATCTGTATGTGCCTTACGCTAGGCCTGATGTACCCAGAAGAGGTACGGTTTGGCATAGATCCCAGCTAGGACACAATCATTCCCCAAGCCCAGATTTCTTGGGAGATGAGGACCATTTTATCCTTCACAAAGGGAAAATGTTGGAACACTGTTGTGTTAATGTTTCCCTTCAATGGCAGAGCTGGGTCTCCTACAACTGATGAGTAGGAAACCGGGGTGGGATAGGTTTCACCTAGTTAAAGACATCTGTGATGATGTTGGCTTTCTGAACACTCACATGGGACTCCCACTAGAGACAATGGGGGAAACGGTCCCTGCAAAGAGCATCTCTGTTTCTTCTGTTTTGGCGTCTTTTTTAGATAAGAAGAGTCCCACCCTGGGCCAGCCCTCCACAGAAAGAGAGCTGAGGAGACCAACTCCAACGCAGAGCTTGTACCTACCTTATAGGTGACCACATCTGGCCATCCCACCCCAAACCCAGGCTGTGCGGGTTCAGGCTCTGGCCTCTGGAGGTCCTTGTCCTATTTTGAGGCCTGTCAAGATTCACCACCAAAACCAAGAACCAGTTGATTCTTTTCTTGTGTTCCACCATAGCTAGGGCCCACCAAACTTGCTTTTATCCCAGCAATTCTTCTTCATGAGCCTGCATACCGCACAGTGCCAGCAAGCAACCAGCACATCAAACAGCACTGAACTGCCACTAGACACTCTAGATGCTGAGAAGTTATAACCAGCCCTTGTCTCATGTCCTGTCCAGGAAAATTCCATCCACCCCAAGAGGAAGACACATAAAACATCTTATAAGAGGGAAAGGGAAATCCAGCTGCAATAATTCTGGAGTGCCTGCAAAAAAAACCTGAAACTGATGCATCCAGAGTATTTAAGACACTCTTAACCAGTTATTTGACTTCTGCTTCCCTTCCATTGCAGCTGCAGGTGCCGGATCCCATCACATTTGACAGCAAACAGAGCAGGTCTGCACTGTCCAAGGAAATCTCTTTACTGTCAAGATATTGTAGACCCCCTTGGAGATTCCTGGGGTGCTTAACTTAGCCAAAGAGTGATACATATAAAAGTTCTGCATTTTCTAAATTGCGGGGCAGTGGAAAAAAAAAGCCCACAGCCACCAAGGCTCTCGGTTACTTTGAAACGGAAAGCTTTCCCCCTTTGCACAATCTCCCAAGTATGGCATGTGGCCTAATTATATAATTACACAATAGATCCGAATTGCTTCAAAGGAGCTATTGTGTTCCAGCAGGTACATAACAAGTTTATAGTATCAACTAATTACACTGTTATATAAGGGTCCAGAATGACTTTTAAAACCAACAGACAGATCTACCAGGCTATCAAACACATATTGTTTTGTTTGGGGATTTTTTTTAATACCTCATTATGAAGGTAACCTGTGCTTTCTCCAGCCCTTCTAGAGGGGATATAAATGGTAATACTATGCAGAAAGTGCTGGGCTTAATACTGAGTTGGTGTACGTCATCTCTACCGACCTCAGTGGATCATTTTAGATGCCAGCAAAATCCAGATAACGCACATAAGTCAGTGGCTCAGAGTCCATGCTAAGACTGTGGGGACACAATCAAATGTCAATTACCATGGTTTAAGCAGCTACTGCCCACTATTGTCCACTTTGTGTCATGCTGGTTCAAGTTCACATTTCAGCATCACTGGTGGGAAGGATGCAGGAGCACACAGCGATGGGCTCCGCTGAAGGGGACATCTGGTCTGTCACAGCAGCTCAGTCATATCCAGTTGTGCCTTTACCCCCGCTACCCACAAAAGACATGGAAATAAAGGTGGGGTTTACCACAGTGAGCCTCACCTGGCACTGACCCTTGCTGCTAGCCTCTCTCATGGGTGATTCTCTTGAGGGGTCTGGGTCTCACAGTCACGAAAAAATCCGTTTCCATTTACAGATGAGCATCAGGGCCAGGCTCCCTCAAAGCATGGGTACCACTTCATCATGTCACCTCAAGGATGGATGGCCAGGATGGAGTAGAGAGTCATGCAGAAGGCCCTGGGAAGAGGCATAGCACTAGAGGGAGTGATGGACAGCCTCTCATGCAAATTCCTGCCTGGCTATCCACATCTAGAAATTGCCCTATCCAGCAGGTACCTAGGCATCATGCTCAAAGGAGCCCACCAGAAGTCCTTCCCGAGCCTGTGCTCCTTTCCTCTCCTGTGATCTGACCCACTCAATGCACATCCATCATATAACCCCAGACAACCTCTCATGAGCCCTTACCCCTCAGCACCCTGTGGGGGTCTTGCCTGCTACAGCAGGGGAAAATTGAGCTGTCTTGGCAGTAAAGGAAGGTGAACTCGGGAATCTCCCCACCAACCTCCTCAAAGTTGCTGTGATGTGAAGCCAGCACGATGGGGAGGACCCTCTAACGCAGAGCATGCAACACGTGTGCGTTTTGTTATCATCTCTTCACCCTTCAGAGAGCAGCTGGGATTCCCCAGCTGTGGCAGGATGTCCGTGGAGCTATAACTTTGTAAACTCAGCTCAGCCTTTCAGGAAGAGATTTCTAATTTTATCCAGGCCATTCATCCACCCTTAATTTGCAATGAAAAAAAGAAGCTGTTGCAGGGTTATTATTAACTATTGGCCAAGACGGAATGAACTCCAGGCTTGGCTGACTCGCTCTTTGGTAGAGAGCAAGTGCGCAGGCAGCAGACGCGTCACTGTTTTGCTTCCCAAGCATTTCTGCTCCTGAGTGAGGATGTTTGATAGCCAAAGTAGCAGGAGAACCTCTATTTCACAGGTGTAGCTGTGTTCTCCAGGCTTCACCTCAGCCACCTGGGCTTGGAGACCTTTGGCCAGCCTGCAGTGCTTAGCCTTGCTTGTCCTCCACCCGCTCATAACCGCAGCACATCTCAGTGTCAAGCCCTTGCTCTGCTAAAATGAGTGAGAAAAGTCCTTATCGACCTCACTCAGGCTCTGAGATCAGATCTCAGACGCAGCGGGGGGTGTTTCACCATCAGCTTGTGAAGTTCACGTGTCTCCACTCCCTTCAGCGGTGGTACCTCTGAACGCTCGCTGAGGACAAGATTTCTTGCAATACAGAAGGCCACATTCAAACCCCTCAGTCAAGCACATAAGATGATCCTGAGCCTTGCTGCAAGGTCAAGGAAGCAATGTGTTAACCTGCCCCAGCACTGGTCCCCAGGGCAGAGATGTAAAATGCCCTAAGCTGGAGATCTAGAACCAGGATAAGAGGATCTCCAGCTCTACCTTTGCATCCAGCTATGCCATGCCCGTGAATGAGTCTGCCTATGACGTGTTTGCAAGAGGTGATTAATGACAAGTCTTCAGCAACTAGAAATCTTTTTAATACAACAGGTAAAGTAACAAACAATAGAAGAAAGCAACAGCAAGAAATCCACTTCTTTATTAGTTGGGCTCATAGCCCAAGGATTCAAAAAACCGCTCTTAACCAGAAATGTTGCAAATGTTGTTACCGTTTCCCTAAAGTCTCCTAAAAAAACAGTTACTCTTATGCTTGTCGTTGCAGGATTTGCCACTTGCTTCATACTTTTCCCCAAAATCACCCTGGGAAAAATGTTCTTGCTAACCCAGCAGGTATCCCATTGCTCCACCTGCTTTTGCTTGCGTCGAGAGAGGATCCATGCAGCACTAAACAACCCTTCACCATAGACATAAATCAGTTTGCACCCAACATCTACTGAAGAACCTCATCCCAGAATTTCCTGCCAACCCCCCGTTAAATGAAAGGGGAGAGGGGAGACAAACCAGGTCCCAGAAAAATATACCCTGGACATGTGAGTGTGTAAAGCTGTAAGGCATGGGGACTTCCATGGTAACCCTGTGTATAAACAGGACCAAACAGCTTGAAGTAGCTGCTTTCCTTGCAAGGCCGATGAACAAAGTATCTCTGTAGCTTGGCCAACACAGCAAGCTCCAGCCAAATGTAAATAGCCTGCAGGGCTTTTTGGCACTTTGCGCTCTATTTTGCATACAGCTGGTAATGTTTTAAAGGCCAGGCCCAGCCAAGGGTAATGCTTCCAAGAACAGAGCAGGAAACACTTTGTGTACAGAAAAGGGTCTCAGGAGAAATCAGTGAAATCTTAAGACCTTTTGTGTTTCTTTCTCCCTCCCCAAATCAGTGTGTTTCATTTTTACACTAAAAATTTCCAGAGCTCCAGGTAGGCTGCCTAGATGCGACCGCCGTGTTTTGTGCTCTGAGCACTCGGTAAGAGAGGTATTAGCTTGGATCCTGCAAACACATAAACACTTGCTGTGTGTAGGCAAGTCCTGCTGAGCGTATCCGCGACATCTTTCAGGGGAGAATTTGCTGAAGCCGGCTGATGTGAGTGCAAAGCGTGAGAGATGGCATCAAGGGAGGATCAAAATTGTATCAAAGCATCTAGTGACACCCTTTGAATCTCCCATAGTACCAACGCCAAGGAAATATCACGATATTTTCAATTGTCTGGATATCATTCAACCTTTAGGAAGACATTAGCAGGACTTAGGGCTTAGGATGGGTTGTCATGATGGAGGGAGGCAGTCTCTACCTCGAATACTACTAAACTTCTGCTCTCCAGGTGCTTGTCTTTGCTTGTGGGATGGGATTTCCCTCTTGATAGGAGGCTGAGGAACTGGGACTCCACTATTTTGTTCAGCTTATCGCCTTAGCACCACCATGTAGGGTATGAAAAGCAGAAATTTGGCTCTCCTGCAGCCTCTCCCGCTCCTGCCTGCTGGAGTAGAGGGCTGGGGAGGGGAGGCAGATGGGTCAGGCGGAGTAGAGCCACACTGAGCATGCAAGGCTGAAACAGGTAGTCACATAGGATTAACAGTGCAGTAGAAATTTTGTTATCCTTTGCTATCATGTGTTTAAAATCACAGCGTACCAGCATGGGCATTTTGCCCACCTGGCCCTCTCCTTTAAACTTTATTGTGTTTGAATGTGTTTATATGTCAGGACCATCATGTCCTAGAGGGAGACTGTCCTTCTGTTAGCTGTCCCAGTCACTTGATTATTCAGGGCTGAAAGATGGGCGCTGGCTGAGTTAGCAGCAGCCGTCAAAACTGGCAGCGAAAGGGAATATATGTCAATAACTCAGAAAAGTGAAGCAGGCACGACTTGGAGAGGAGTTATTGATGCACCCTCATTAAGTGAAATAGTTCTGTTTATCATAATTTAGTGTCCTTTACTTTGTATCTTACAGATGTCTGTCCTTCCACAGGTAATTCATATGTCCAAAGGCAAATCACTGCCCTCCAGACAGGGCTGGAGCACAATAGAAGGATCATGCTGCAGAGCAACCTCCGGGGACAGATGGGGCACTGTGTGCTGCTGTCAGATGTAACAAAGAGCCACGCTTTCATGTCTTTGTATTGTGGCTGCACATCATGGGCCGGCCAGGGAACAGAGAAATGGGGAAAAAACAGAGTTGGGATCTATAATGAAAACCATGCATTTGACCTCTCTGGCTGGGGACACAGACTAAATCTCATTGGCTTTAAAGATGGCAAAATCAGGTTCTCCCCACTCAGGGCTTATCCCCCTTCCCTCTGACCAGCTTTGACATGTGTGCACTGGACATTCATGGGATGCAGAAACTCTGGTATTGTCAGATACCAAGGAACCAAACCGTCCTTGGCCACAGGGACATGATGATATGCAAACACGCAGTTGTCCAGTCTGGGAGTTGCAACACAACCAACTTTATATGAACTTCTTTTCAGCCTTGTTTCCAAACTGAAAAGCCTTCTGGACCTCCTGGGTGAGCACCTATCCTCCTCACTCCAAACTTTCTCCTTTCTTTTCCAGGCCAGACAAGGAACAAATTCCCACTCCACCTCTTGCTTTCTATGAGGGTTACACAGCCTAAATTGAGATTAGCACTCACAGGGAGAGACCCATCTCTAAAATGCCCCCACCTCTCTCCTTGAGAGAGAGGGAATGAGAGAGAAAAACAGCAGCACAGATCTCAAGAGGACATCCTGGAAGAAGGGGAAGAAAACACCTTATCCCAAATTTCAAAATGTCTTTGTCCAGTCCCAACAAGTGATTGGCACACATGCAAATGTGTCTACATGTGTTCTTGTACCCAGTAACTTTTGAACCTGTTAGTCAGATGCAGGGGAGGATACCTCATAGGCAGCTACAGTACATGAACAAAGGCAGAGGAGAAATTAATTTCCTGGAATCGATTTGTCCTTAATAATTTTGCAACCCAAAACAGTTGATGGCATGGTTGCTGGCAAGTCCAAAGAGTGTAAGAGAGGTGATGGGTTTATTCAAGGAAAATGGGAGCTCTTAATACAGGCAATTAAAAAAAAAAATCAATCAGGAGGTACTAATCCACAGGGAAACTGGAGACAGTGGTGCTCATAAAACTACCCCCTGTCAATACCTACCTACTTGTCATACGTGAAGAGTCAAACTGTGGCATTGCAGCTGTGATGGGGGGAAAACTGGAACCTCTCAGACATGCAAGTTTGAATCAAGGAGGAAGTCCCTTGCTTCCCAGAGCAGGTACTTATGGGCTGCACCAGTTATGGTTCAAGATCTCAGCAGTCTGCTGAGCAGGTCGTGTCCTGAACTGCTGAGAGAAGTTGGAGTCAACCCCACCTAAGGCCTGCAGAGTCACTTGGCTTGAACCTGGAGGAAGCTGAGGAAGCCAACATGTAGGCTGGGTTGACCCTCACTGATGTCAAAAAGGACTTTAGCCTGGATGTCTCCAGGGAGCTGGGGAGGAGACACTGCTGCCCAGCATGAGCTGCGATATCAGAATCCAGCCCTTTGTTAGTCTGGGGGAATGGAGGTGGGATGGCCTTGCAAGACAAGCAAGCACAAATGGCTAACAAAGCAAGATAAATATGGGACATAAATATGTGATGGTGCAGGAGGCGGTACCATAAACTTATTTTATTGCCACTTGTCTGCAAAGGCCAACATAACTCACTCCCTTTGCCTCGCTCTGTCATTCATGAATAATGAGATTGCCCAAATACATGCCAATAAAAACCTCACACCCTGCACTGAGATGTGTGAACACTATCCTGGATAAGGAAATAAAGGAACAGGGATTTTTAATAATGATCAATCCCCTGCTCTCCATATCCTGAATATCTGATGTAGCGTTTACTGATTACCAATACAATCCTATCCTTCATTTTAGTTCCTACACAGCTGCTCTCTGACTTAGCCCCTCTCTTAAAAGGTCTTCAGGAGCTCCTTCAGGAGTGATATGAGTACAGCTGAACTCCTGCAGGCAGAGGTCCACGATGTTTGGTGAGCAGCTCACAGCAAGAGTAGCCCAATCTCTGGACTGAACAGGTCTGCGCAAACGCAGTCAGCGCAGTGCCGTTACCCAAGCAAGCATCCTGGGGGCTGAATTAGTCTATCCTGCCTCTCCGCAAGGTTAATGTGGCTTTTGACTTGTTTTGGCTTGCAGCAAGCGGTGCAGGCATACTTGCAGAGCCAGGCTGTGCCCAGAGGCACTAACAAGAGCTTGACCCATGCCTCCAGCGGGAGCGGGGAATCTGCCTCGTGATTTTGGAGATACATATTGAATAGCTAGCACCTAGTGCCTCGGGTACTGGCAGATGAGAGGTTAATGCTTCCTACCCTTTTGCTGAACATCAGCTTCTTTTCACCTGCCCCAGAGAACAGTGACTTGGGGTGGTGTCCCCCTCCCTCCCTGCCCTGGCCAGCCACATCCCCACAGCCCGCTCCAGCCCCCGTGTAAGCCAACATCCACCAGAAAACGTGACAGTGGGACTGACTGTGCCAAAGCCAGAGGGGAGGGAGCTGGTTCAGGCTGGTGGATATGCGAAACCATGGAAAGAGGTTTCTCTCTCCTCCGGCAGGGCTGCAATCCCCAGCCCATCGCTCCCATGCACCGATGTGTGGGCTTGCCAGAGCCCACATCAACGCAATCTCTGCCTCCCAAGGGGAAAGCCACTTCAGAGATGGGATGTCTCTTCCCCTGCACTCATCACAGCCCAAACCCTGCCAAGCAGCCTTCGTAGGAGGCAGAGCCGGGGTCACGCACTCCCTGCCTCCCCCTCTCTGCCAAAGGGCAGAGCGAGAAAAAGATAGTGAAATGGGGAACGTGGGTCAGCAAAGAGAGCTAGAGCTTTTTTCTAGAACCCGCCAGGGAGAATTGCTATAACCCCACGCACAGGACATCGATGGGCAGTAGGATGCCTGCTGGATGATGCACAGGCAGAGAGCTGATCCCCAGAGCTAATCGTCTTTCCTCCTGTTATAGACCAGCACTTCTGTGTCACCGTGGTCAAAGGGAAAAAGGAAAGCAGACGATTCTCGTTGCCTTCCCACTGCGGGGTGACAGCCGCACTTCCCCAGCTTGCACGGGCTGCATCACCCAATACCATTGCTGCACTGCTCCATCTGGGCTGAGAGCTGGGAGCTGTAAATCAAGGTGTCCAGTGGTAGTCGTACGGGGATAAAGCATCCACAGTAAAATTTCTCTGACAAGTAGTCACAGCTGAGATATCACTTGATGGATAGCAGCAAAATCCCCAATACAAGGTGATGGATTCTCTGTGGCTGCGAGCAGACTGAACTCTGCTGCGGCTGTCAGGGCTTTAGGACATCTGCCACTTCAGCAGGTACGTGTGAGGACGTATCCGCCCCAAACCCTACACCACTCTCAGCAAGAGTAGCACAGGTAGCTTTCTTTTTCCAGTTGCCGCCAGTTAAGGAGAGCTGACTTTGTCATTAATCCATCAAGCACAGAGGCATCAGTTTTAGTCCCACCTTTGGCACTTTGCTCTCCTCCGCCTCCTGATCCATGTAGGTAAAAAAAAAACAGGTAAGTAATTGCCTCACCTATCTAGGGTGATTTCTCCAGGGCAGAGCCTACATCAGTGCCAATCACAATGGGGCCTCAAAATGGTTTAATCTCTCTAGATGGGTGTATAATGAATTACAGTAGAGTGTTAAAACAGTGGAGATGGAAGGACCATGACATTTATGCCAGATGCCAGGACATGGGGCACTCACCTTATTAGATTATGTGCCCTCGAACTGGAGCCAACACCAACACTGAGCTCTGTCACTTCCCTGCCCCTCAGGATGGGCTGGTTCCCAGGGGTGGGCTCAAGAGATACAGGAGAAAGCTCACGTCCTGATTAAAGCCAAGCAGCCCAAGGGTTATTTTCAGGGTGGTGGGAATGTCCTCCATCTCCTGGGACAATCTCCAGCCAAATCAGGATGTACAGCCACCCTGTAATAAATACCCATCCTCATTTATGACATGATCATAAATGTAGCAGCAGGAGCTGTAACAGAGAAAATAGTACCAGATATGGCTTGGAAAAAAATAATCAGGGCAGGGTTTTCCATTTCTCTTTGGTTTCCTGGAGATACCAGGAATTTCAAGAGATGAGGTATATCTCTAATATATCCTGGTACTCTGCATGCTGAGTATCAGCCCTAAGAATTATTTGGGCCGTAAGAACTGAGGTTGTCATAGGCAGCTTCCCAGAACTAAAGAATTGCATCTCAAGTCCAAAACCACTTACAGTATCTCAAAAATAAAATACAGGTGCCTAAATCCACTCAACTGGAGTAGATATAGGGTAGGGTTTACTTTGGTTGGTTGGTTTCTATCTTGAAATGTTTTAAATAAAATATAAATTGTGGTTTTAGTCAAAGATTTCTGGGGGAATTGTTGGGACTTTGGCAAAGGTTCCTGCTTGTGAGATTTTGTCAACTCTGTGCTGAGCAGGACTCACTGGTGGTTCTCGCTGGCAAAAGGAATCAATACACCACAGAGTCCATTTCTCATGGCACATAGTCTGGTTGGGTATTTCAGCCCACAGAGGGTGAGAAGGAGCAAAATACAACCCTCCAAAAGCTACCACAGCTCCACACATGTCCAGACCTGTGCACGGAATGTGCGACTTTGAATAAGTGAGTCTTGTCACAGGGACACCTGCATTTGCAATGCTGCATTATGGTCCATTTTTTTTCCCCTCCAGCCTCATGTGCCACACAGAACTCAATGGCCTGACGCTTAATCCTCCGTCTAGGGACACCAGTACCTGGTACTGCCTGGGCAGAGAGGTATCACTAGAAGCCCCTTCTCACCTAGGTAGAGTACCATGACCCTGACCTACTCACGTCAGCGACATGCCCACGTTGCTCTTGTCAGACCCAACACAGAATTGTCTCGTACATTGGGGAGGAAGATTCCTGACAGGTAAATGAGCCCCATTTTTCAGCTCAAGACTTCAATGCTCAGCAGATATGTTTGATGAAGGACAGGAACTTATACAAAACCAGTTGCTTCTCACTAAAAATTATGTTTAAACCTCTTTTCTGCCTGGAAAAGACCAAGTGTCATTTTGTGACTGGCTGTGGATGATGCATAACTCAAGCATGCTGGAAAACCAGTCTGGTCTGCACCAAGGGAGAAAAATGTACATTACAATTGAGGGCTTTCCACCCATATCTCCCTTTCTGCAAGGCCCAGCCACAGAACAGGAGAAGATTACTGTGTTATACAACACAGCCACACACCACTCAGAGTTCACATGCTATGGTGATACTCGAGACAGCCTGCACATAGCAGAAGGCTACAATAAACACTACTGCAAGACAATCCCATTCATTTCAGTGAGATTCTTCTCAAAGAAAGCAAAAAAATTCAGAGATGAAGGAAGAAATACCCAGACTAAGATGACATTTGGATCAGGTCTTATTTTAGGTTCTGTTTGCAGGAGCTGTTGGCCACGTTTACATTCTGCTATAGATGCACCACCCAACATGGCACACGTCTTTCTGACCGAGCAGCCACCTGGGTGGGGATGGGTTGAAGAAAGTCTCAGCTGCCCACACAGAGGGTTTCATTGTCAGAGCAGCCAAAGCACACAGTGATGAAGGGAACTGTGCCTGCGTTTGTCGCACAGGGTGTCTGTGTCCCTACAAGTGACCTGGACCATTCACCCCAAAAGATTCCCTTTGACAGCATTTGGATGATGTCTTATTTTAGGTTCTGTTTGCTGGAGCAGAGATCTAGGCTGCATTGTGCGATGCCTAGATGTCCAGATAAGGGACATTTTGAAGAGCGTGGAAGTCACTATTTGAATACCATGAGCTGCTAAGCAGTATCTAGGAGCCACAATAAGTTACCAAGCCTCCTCAGCTCTCTTCCTTCCCTCCTTTCCCAAGTCAGGACAAACTTTGTGGAGGACTGAACTGACCTTGCACTTCCATCCGCTTGAATTCTACTCTCGCTGTGCCCTTCCCTGCTTAAGGTACCAATCAACAGTGACAGCACATAATTTAAGCTAGGGGAAGGGTGACATTTCCTAAGCATTTGGACTTTCTGAGATTTGATACAGATGACAAACCTCATCAGGTTGAAGATCTGGGCTTTCTTGTGCATGATCCTAAAACAGTTCAGGTGGTTTTGAGAGCTACCCCACTAATGCTCCTTATTTTCTAAGCTCATCTGTGGACTGCCACGTTTACACATACCTTAACAGATGGACTAACACCCTCTGGAGCAAAAAATAGTTCCTGCTTCGGCCGCAGTAAGAGCTATACAACTGGGAGCATAACAGACTCGCATCCTTGGCAGAGGGGGCGCAGAGGTGAAATTGTTAGCAGGCACCAAGAAGGGGTTACAGCACCTCGTGTCCTCAAATAGTGCCCACTGGTGTGACAGCCACCTCCTTGGTGAACACCAGGGTCTGCTCAGGGAGCCAAGATGTGTGGACATTTGAACAGGGAGCTGCTCAGGCACTCAGGAGGATCTCAGCTGTGCTTTATAGCAGGCAATACTGGAGACTTACATCCTTTTGACAGACATTGAGTTGGACCTGTAATCCAAAAGCTGTCACTGCTATAGAAACTGCTACAAAGGAAAAAAAAGTCGCGCGGCTGTTACCCTTTAGCACTTTGGCTTTATCTTCACAGTAACTTGCCTTCCTGCTAATATAGATTAGATCAACACTGACAAGGAGCATGATGGAGTCTAACAACGTCAGACAGTCAGAGAGCTGCTCTGATGATGTTTAAACCATGCAGTCCAATGTTTGGGGGTTTGGGTTTTTTTGGTTTAATGCAGAGGACTGGGCCAACCGAAAGCAAATGGCAATAAGGGAAGTACCTGGCAATTTCCAAGCATCTTCGCCTATATCTGTATTTTTTCCCATGCATTTATATATGCATTTAAAGTCTGCAGCCAAAGTGGGAAATTCGTAGAAATTCCTCTTACCCATTAGCTTCTTACAAACGCAATCACTAACTCCATGGTATTTTTGCCTGCACAGGGTCACATCAGCAGCTGGATTACATGGAGCTACACTTGGATATCCCACTGCAGATGCAGCCCTGAGCCCTTTCAGTGGTAGAGATTGGCCTGTACAGTAAATTCACGCAGGCTGGTTACCAAAGAGGGAGGATGGTCGTTCCTTTTGAGCATTAAAATTGTCCTGGGCCCTTTGAGGGGATCTGTCTATCCTACATTAGGTCAAACCCTCTAATGAAGTTGAATATTTGCTGCCTTCAGAAGGGTTAACTGCAGTAACCAGCCTTGAAGACACAGCTGCCACTTCCCAGCTGGTGGAAGAGGTTATCAGAGATGACCATCTCTAAAGTGTCCATTTAGTGGAATTTGTCTAAGCTGGGCTTCTGAAAATGCTTCTGTGCTTTCTTTGGATTTTAGCCACTAAAGGGAAGATCCAGGTTGGCACTACTGTACTGCATTTAGCATTATTTTGATGTCTGGCTGCAGTCTGTTTATAATAACCGTTCATGAAAGATGTGGCCCTGATCATATGTTAGAGTTATTCTGGTGTTGGCCAGTGGAAGGAAGATTAGGACTGACCTTGGAAACGCTTCTTTTTTATCCTTCTTTGTTGTTACTGTGCCAGGCAGCCTTTGTAAACTCACCCAACATTTCTGCCCCATCTCATTTCAAGATGAAGATTGCACTAGTCCATCTTTCTAAGATGTGTCCTCTTTCAGTGCTAGGCTTTATTATTGTTGATAATTTTCCTGTATTGTCAGGTAAAATGCTAAAAGGCTACATCTTGGGGGAAGAAGGGGCAAACCTCTTGCATACTCAACAATTGGTGTAATTTAAATAAAAGATGGGGCTGAGGAGAATTCCAGCCTAATTACACATTACAATGGTGCTGTGCTGCTTCTGGGAGAGCAGCCAGGCATCTGGAAAGAGGTTCAACTCGCAGCAGGGGGGAGCTGACAGGACAAAGGAGAGAAGGCTGGGGAATAAGCGGAACAGAAAATACAACTAGAGGAGGGTGGCCCAGCTTCAGCCAGGAAATGGCAATATTACCAACACCAGGCAGCATGGACATTGCAGCCATGTGGCCAATCGCGGAGGTAAATCTGGGCCATAGCAGTTTAAATCCAGATGTCTCAGGCTGCTCCTTAACCTTGCACCAGGAGGACATGCAATTCATAGCTGAGCTTCTCAATTGCCATGGGCCACCTTGGAGGCCTTTTCAAAAAGTCATCCCAACATACTGCCTAAGAGTTCTGGTCCCTTTGGGCCACCTTGGAGGTCATCTCAAAGAGTGACCCCAACACAGTGCCTAAGAGCTCTGCTTCATCTCCCATCAATGCAACAGCTCTACACATTCCACTGGAACTGGCCTTGTCTGCACCTCACTCACTTTCAAGACACTGTTAAAATCATCTCCCAGCTTCTCCCCCTTGGACAGATCACCACTCCTTCTTGCACAAATTCCCAGGGCAGAGGTGGGACTACAGGACCACCTTCCCCACATTTCCCCTGCATCCATGAGGCTTCCCTGGCTGAGAGCAGCAGCTGGGAATGGTTAGTAGACATTGAACTCATGTCCTTTGCAGACAAGGGGTGGTCTTCTCTTTCTTGGCATACAAAGCAGCAGAAGAGGGTGCCCTGGCAGCTGCTGTTTGAAAACACTGCTTAAGTGACTGTGAAGAGCCAGATGGACTTCAGCCCTGAAGACTCCAGTGCCCTATTTAGCCACAGAGTGGGGACTCAGCAAGTGACTGCAGATTTTGCATGCAGGCTGTCTCAGTATTCTCCAGCCCTTGGTTTGGAGGACTCCATCCAGGCTGGATCTCCAGACCCATGCAGACCTGCCAACAAACTGCCGGAACAAGCTTGGGGAGCTGAGCAGCGAGGAGCCAACCCATTTCACCAGCCTTCAGACGATAACAATCCTTCCCAGCCCATGAGCCTGCGAGCAGGAGAGGGGAAAGGTTCCAGATTTCATTCTTAATCCTCCAAGTTATTCATACTACCCCCGTTCCCCAGCATGAGGAAGGGCAACGTTCCCTTATATGGTCAAGAAAAAGTGGAGAATATCTGCAATACATTCTCACATCTGTGCTCAGCCGAGCCTGGCCAGCATGTCCCTGTGAATGCAGAGGCCGTAACTGCCAAGAGCTGTGGAGCAAAATGCCTCCGCCCTGCTGTGAAAAGGCAGGCAAGGGGGATAAACAGATATGGGTGGAAACATTGCAAAATGGATCACATTAAGCAATGCTGCTCATGGGTTTATGGTATCTGATCTGGGATGTTTTCCCGTGCAAGCCTGGAGCCCAGTGGGAAAAGGCAACTTGCAAATGTGAAAACAACAGTAAGAAAATGCTGCAAGGCCAAGTGCTGGAGAAGTAACTAAAACGGGGCGTGTAGACCCCCAAAGGACCCAGAAGAAAACTGGTCCTGCTTACTAAGACAAAAAGGTGCAGGTTCTTCTAATCAAATTCTCCAACATCTTCTTGCCTGATATGAAGGTCAAGGTTTTAAACTGTGGAGGCTTAGAAGAAAGAAGGAGGGTTCAGACAGGCTCTTCAGGTAAAAAGGGACAAAACCATTGGGGAGATCCTTCCAACAGATAGCATTAGGGCTAGAAAGAGGGAGATGTTTCCACGACTCTCTGTTGGTGGAGAAATAAATGCCATTTTCAAATTTTAAATACCAATACCTGTGCCACCTCATGCGCAAGAGCGTGACCCATCTGAAAGGTTGCCCAGGCAGTGTCTGCCTAATGATAAAGTTCTTAACCACGTTGATTTCTTTCATCTAGATGTCCTACTTTCTTTCAGAAAGGATCAGATGTTCAACAGATGGGTTTAGTTTTTGCAGGACACTCATATGCACATTAAGGAGAACTAAGCATGTTTTCAAGTGTAATCCCCAAGTCTGAGAGGCCTCTGGGCTAATAAAAAGTCAGCCTGTAGTCCTGAAGACTTGGCATGTATTGCATCCATATATAGTGAAACCCAGAGCAATGTGGCCACATCCAAACCAGACTCGAGCATTCCTGGGGTCATGCTACCCCAGGGCAAAACAGTGCCAGGGTGCATGCTGATGATGAAAATGTGCTTGGTTGTGACCTGTTGGTCTCAAAAAAGGGTCTTACCAGGACACGAGGTGCCCTGCTCTGCCCTCCTACTACCTTGGCCTTGGCTCTGTGGCCAAAATCCCCCAAGGCAATGGTGCAAGGAGAAGGCCATTAGGCACCAGGGCAGCAACCTGGGCTCAGAGATATCTTGGGTTTCCTTCCTGCCTCCCACCTCCAGCCCTGCCAGAGGATGCTCTAGGGCCAAGGACCAGGCTGGGATCAGAGGCTGACAAAGTTGGGCTGGGGCTGAGGAAGGAGGGTGAAGCATAGAGAGGAAGAGACAGACACAACTTCATCCTGATTGGCCCACATTTCTTTCTTCTGATGAACATTTGGATTTGACCTGGGATGAAAGAGTGGAGAAGAATGTTTAAGTCACTAGTACCTGGCTGAAAAGGAAGCACACAGTTGCAGAGCCTGGCAGTGCGGCTCACGAGCCCCCTCACCAACTCCAGCCCCAGAAGCTATGGATGCTCTCGAAATCAGAGCCTTTCTGTGTCAAGCTCCATATTTGAGAACTAAACAGAGGCACTTTGCTTTTCAAAGGGGCCAAGCACCTTTTGTTTCTTTTTCCCCTAATGACTTTTGTGGCTCCTTTAACACTAGAACACTTTAAAAAATCCTTTAAGATGAAACTAATGTTTGGGGAGTATCCTGTTCCAGAACACAGCTTTACACACCAGAAAATGGTCTGATTTTCAGGTAAAACCTTTCCTCCCATATAGCAGTTTCTGCAAAAAAAGCATCTTAAAAGCATCTTGATACAATACACCCAGCACTCACAAAAAAACCCACTATCTCTACATCCTAGAGACTGTGCAGCCTCAGGAAAACCTAAAGCCCTACCGTCGTGATGAAAAATACCCCAGTGCTTTGATTTTCTCCTGAAGGTTGTATGAAGAGACATTGCTGGCAGCATGCTCTGTGCCCTTCTCCAGGTCAGCCCTGCTCTTCTTATAAACATTTCGCCCCTTTCCGCCAGCTCTGTAGAAAAAGCATCCCTGTCCAAACACATGGAGGAAAAACTGCTTTCCCCATGGTGAAACAGAGGTGATGGGACAAAGATGCACAGGAAATGCTGGGCACTGGCTAATTGAGCTCTATTTATGAGTAGGTAATTAGGTGCAGCTGCAGTACAGCTCTCATAGCTGCAATGAGAGACAAAACACGTTCCCATTGCACGGATGTCCCTTAACTCTGTGCTCCTCCGGGGACAGCCTGTCTGGAAACAGCCTTACAGCATCCCTTGAAGGGGGATGGAGGAAGGAAAGCAGACTCCAACACAGGAGACTGCTTCCAGGTCCCAAGAGTGAGCTGACACGGGAAGGGAATATCAAGACTGCCTGTATACTATCACTGCTGCGCAGCTTGGACATCCAGGCTGTTGTTCAGACACCAGGTATGGAGCGTTTGGATGTAGCAGTGAATAGAAGCACCTTTTACTGCCAGTGTCATGATGTTTCTGTGCACTGGAGGTCAGGGGTCCTGTGGTCTCTATCTCCAGAGTGTGGCTGGGATACAGCCAACAGCAGGTAACAACCTTCTCATGAAAAGAACACTCGGGAGGCAATCACCCTTATTAAATGGACACAGACAGGGTGGTTTCCCAAACTCGGGTGGCTTTCTTACCTGTTCTGCCTCCTCCTTGGTGGTGGGGAGACCGGATGTTTGCTGTGCTCACTGCATCCCCTCTGCCGCGGCATCCACTGGGGCAGTGAGTACAAAATCTGTCCCCTCTCCCTTCACAGGCTCCCACCTCCTATTTTTAAACCAAATTTCCCCTGGATCCATCAATTCTATTATAGTCAGAGAGGATCCTAGCAATGCCATTTTGACATGTCTGTGTTTCTCGCAGTGAATGATCCATGACATATCTCAGAGCCAAGCTCCACTGAGATGCCCTCTGAAAAATCTATCACATCCTGGAGACACCCCCTATTTTGTATAAATAAATATGATTTAATTACTCTGTGGGAGTGTCTGGAACTCCTGCAAGGATGAAGCTCCCTTCAGCTGAGTGCCTTGCAAACACATACGGAGACAAGTTCCCTGCTTTAAAGACCTTCACCCAACCTTTTCCAGCTGATGGGGTGAAGAGGCGAGAAATTCTTGCAAATGTGGAAATGCTCCCCAAAAGTAAGGTGGAAGCGCCCTCTTGTGTCCTCCTAGCAGGCCAAGAGGGTTTGTTATGGAAAAATAGATGGATGCCCGCTCCTTTTCAGACCTTTTTGCACAAGTGGGGAATACCATCGCTACCTAAAAGGTAGAAGATGGGGGAACAGGGATTTGTCCCAGTGTGACAGCGTAGAGGGAAGGACCATGCAGAGGTAGCACGATCTGCACCACACCATCAGGAAACCCAGTACAGAGCCCACCAAGCTTCACTGACTTGTCCTCGACCAGAGAGGTGCAGGGAGGAAAGTGCCAGATGGAGGACAACAGGGAGGGGATTTGGGAAAATAAACTGCACAGAAAGTTAATTTTAACTGGAAGGGTTTTTTTTAAAAAAGCAGATTTTTGCCTTCTAGATCCTTTCCAGAATGGGATGTGATTGAGAGACTGGCTTAGGGCATCTTCCAAGGAGCTTTTACTACCTGAACAAGCCAAAGTACTTTGGTGCTTCCCACTCCCCAGATGTTTTCCCTCTGCTTGGTATGATGCTTCTCTGAGGATGAGGACAGCGAGGAAGTGTAGGGCACCAAGAGCATCCATCCATGGAAAGGGGCTCTGCCCAAGGTCCCTTGACCCTGGACACACATACTTTTGCAAGCAGGACCCTTGAGCCTCAATAAAAGAAATACCTCTGAGGCTCTGTGCCCTTTGCTCACCCAGCTGCGGGTGAGATGCACCAGGGAAAGCAGGTGGTGGATGCAGGTCTCCACGCACGGGCAGCTCTGGGTAGGTGGTTTAGGACAACCCCCACAGGAAAAAAATCTATTTGGAATAGATCTATTTGGAAACAATAATTCAACAGTCCCCCAAACTCTCCATCCTCAATGGACTGCCTTCTTTGGGTGGAAAAACTCGCCCAATGCACTTTGGGGCTACCCTTGGCCATTTCACAATAGATGCCCTGAAATTAGGGGAGCAGTGAGCCTCAGTCCTTCAGGGCACAGGGTTTACAGCAGCCAATACGGAGGAAAAATACTGATTATGAAAAACACATGTGAACTGCATGACAAACACCACATTTAGAGTATTTACCTTTGAAGACGTGAAGACGAGACAGAACAGGGCTGTAAAGAAGGAAATGAAGCTCAGAAATGGAAAGAGGTCACAAGCAAGGAAAGGGGAGAACACAGCTTGAGCCTCTGCAGCTGAGGGTTTATTCACAAAACAGCTGTCCGCAGGTAACCCTGAGTTTCCCGTACAGACAGCAAAAATAACTGGTTGAGCAAACAGCAGCCAAACCTACCTCCCCCCCGACCACCGTGTGTGATCTGTGCTCGCTGACTCCTTTCCACTGAAAGCCTGCGGTTCCCACGGGGTTTTGTCTCGTCAGGGGCACGTTAAGCTCCCGAGGGCACACGCTGTACCGCGCCTGCCGACACACTCGTCCGTATGTCCCCACGTTGCTGTAGACAGATGACTTCTCTCCTGGTGGGGACGTCTCCGGGGCTCCGCGCGTCTGACAGCTGCGGGATGTACACAGGCAGCCTCTGAATCCTTTAATGCACCATTTCTCATAGCTGGAGACCACTTTCTGTATTTTCAGTAAATGGTGGCACCATGGGCTGGGAGGTTTCAGGCTTCACAAATCTTTCTCTTTACAGGAAAAGAAGGGCTGGAAGAGATCTCTTATTTTTACCTTTTCTGCTTTTCAGAGACTAGCACATCACTGTTAATAATAACAATAATAATAATAATAATAATGAATAAATCTCACTCGGATCCCACTTTGGTATGCAAATGCTTCCTCCTTATTTGCATCTTTCCAAAAGACCATGGAGATATGAAGCCAGATCTATTTCTTAGCAGTCACATCAACCTGACAATGTGAAGACCTTCAAGATAAATACATAGGACTTGGGAATACAGCTCTTCAGTGAGGATTTGCAGGCACTAAAGTGTTATAAAATTCATACCCAGCCAGTTCACCTATAGCCTGCAAGCCCTCGCAGCCTGCCACAAAAAAAAACCAGCACATATCTGCACCTTTCAACCTACGGTTCATTCTAATATCTGATCTTGAAGTTCAGACGAGGCCCGGCAGAAAAAAAAAAAGCTGTTTATAAGGCTAGAAAGAGCAGTTTGGAGTCCTGACACATGCAAGACTAATGCAATTCTGCCCCATTCCCAGTCCCCTGGCCCAAAACCCTTTCCCTGCTCCTAACCGCGCACCAGGAGGGAACTCGGCCCGGGGACCGAGGAGGAGGCGATGACAGCTGCCAAGCGCCCCAGCCAGCTGGAAAAAGGCTGAAGACGGAGCAGGGCTGTCGGACTGGTCCCTGGGGAAGTGCCCCATCACCCCCCCAGCACCGCTGGGTCGTTACGCAGCCGTTATGCTCCAGATACGCTCAGAGCCAGACACCCCCCCCCCCCCAGCTGAAAGCGATGGAGCGACACACATTTTCCTCCGCCAAGAATCGGAGATGAGTAGAGCCGGGCTCGCCGCTCGCATCCAGCGTGGGTTTCGGCAGCGGTGCGGTGATGCAGGACTTGAGCTGCTTCTTGGCCCCTTGCCCAGAGTGCCGAGCCTGAGGCCGGGAGCATCTCCCCCTCACCCAGATTTACGCTCGCTCGCGTTCCCAAGACAGATCCTAACAGATTTCCCACGCATCTGCTGCAAGGCTCCTGGTCGCGGCTGGCAGGCAGCAGCGCCATTCGGCCAGCTCCCCCTGAGCTGCTCTGCTGTGGTCCCTTTCCTCTGAGTCAACACTTTCAGGTACAAAACTTTGCTGTGCCAAGAGCCTCTAATGCAGGCATGGAGGGAAAAAAAAAAAAAAAAAAAAAAAGACACCCTAATGGTCACCAAACCTTTGCACATCTTCCAAACAACCCACAAACACACTGCAAACTGTACACAAGGGCGCGTTCGCCACGCAGGAGAGGGCAGAGATGCAGAGGGGCTGCTGTTGCCTTTCCCCTTCCTCTAGCGTCAATCAGGGTGGTGTGTATTCTCCAGCTTATTAAGAAAAAAGGGGGAAAGCAGAAGATTTTGCACTGTTTTATGGCTGCACCCAGCTCTGATATATGCCCACAGAGTACAACAGCACAGAATATGCATGCTGTGTAGTTTGCAGACACACACAGAGCCTCACAGTGTCTTAGAGGCAGCCAGGAAATATTTCCTCCTCACAAGAAATGTATTTTTGCTGGTTTTAATTTTCAGAGCTTCCCAGGGGGGAAAAAAGATACTTTTCAATGAGAACCCGAAGCCTGAACAATCTGCGGTTTCGCATTTTGCTGGGGAGGGTGAAGGAAACATCCACCTCCAAACACTTTCATAAAACTATCTCAGGCAATCACCCCCTTTCACAGGAAAAAGCCTGTGAACAAAAAACATGATCAGCCCGAAGGGATACTGCAGTCCTGTACAGTCAGAATAAGATGGTTTATACACTAAAGATTGAAATGACAAAGTCTTTCCTTGAGAAAAAGCAGTGCCTGAGACAAGCAGAATGCTCAGGGTGAGGAGACTCACACAGCTTTTAGTTTCATGGGCTTATTTGTACTCAAAAATTAAAGGTAACTCTAGTTCTCCCATTTTCTTCTTTCTTTCTTTCTTTCTTTCTTTCTTTCTTTCTTTCTTTCTTTCTTTCTTTCTCTCTCTTTCTTCTCTCTCTCTTTCAACATTTTGTCCCACTCCAGCATTCATTTTTCACTGCCACATAAATGGGCAGTTTCTCTTTTGTGATAAATAAGTGAAATGAAGTGTTAGGGGATGTGGCTTGTATCCACAGAAAGGCATAGGAGAAATCAGGGAGATTTGGGGAATGGTCATTTGCCTTCGAGACCAGCTCAGGAAAGCCTGGGACATTGCTCCACAGGCACAGCTGCAATGGTGTATCCTGCTCTGCAGGGGAAAACCCACGTCCCCCTCCTCAGCACCAGTATGGGGGCCCCGTGGTGCAGCCGGTCACATCACTGCGTGCAAGAAGGGCAAATTTGGCTCAGGATTCACCCAGCTGGAGACAGCCATGGGGAAGGGTACAAAATCCACCTGGGAACAGGGCAAAGCAGGTTTTAAGCAGCAGCATTTGGGGGAAACGCGTCATGTCCTAAAGGGCAGAGCTGACACCCCTGCAGTTAAGTTGCACCACGAGAGGCTGTAAGCATTGAGAGGAGCCCATCTAGGTGCAGCGTCTGGCCATAGCGAAGATGACTTCAGGGTGTTTCATGCACAGGGGGATGCTTCAATGTGTCCTGGGGAAGCTGTTGTTGGGCCAGGTAAGGGAACACGACCAGAAAACTTCAGTTTGTCGAAGCAGAGGCCATTTCTGGGAAGGGTTGGTTGCAATAATAGTCTTGACTTGAAAATGTATTTCAACTGTCTCACACAATCAAATTGTTTCTTTGGCATCTTCAAAGCGCCATGGGACCTGAGAGCTCATTCCTTTACCTGGAGTTTAAGTGACATTGCTCACCTCAAGAAATCTTGTAGCTCAAGCTCAGGTTGTTTTCCACCCACAAACCCCATAGGGTTTTGCACAGGCAATGCCAGTGATATTCTCAAAATCAGACTCTAAAACTCTAAAATGAAGGCCATCAGAAACCTGTCCTTTTCAGTATGTTGGGACCAGTGTTTCATTTTCTTACAGCCTAGGGTGAACTTCACCTTTGCACACTCTGCAGTGGTGGGTGAACTTACTTATGGCGATGCTGATGTCCTGAGGGCCACATCTTAACTTCAGTGAAGTTCAAGGTGCCCCCAATTTGCTGCATCTCATGTCAAGGTCTCTGCAAAAGCTGAGGCCAAGCAGGAGCTGGACTTGGCCTTGGATGTCCCCACATCCTCAACCCTACAACCTTGGCTGTCTCTGCAACCCAGCCTCCACCTGAACCTGAGACTATGGAGTCTGAAAAACTTCAACTTTTGGATCTTTTTCTTTCCTTAAGGAAGCCAGAGGCCATCCTACTTCTTGAAGTTGGAAATCACCGAATTTCCTGCTACAGTATGTCCAGCCCTCATAAAACCCAGCCACTACAGAGGTGTCCCAAGAAAATCCAGTCTCCCAAGCTTTCCACCCTGGTTCCTAAAATGAAAAAATTGGAAAAAAGGCTAGTCAATCTGCAGCAGGAAGCATTCAAAGGGTCTGGGCATCCCTGGAGGTCCTTGCAGCAGTTTTCCCGTGCTTCCCCCGCAGACGATGCATTTGTGTTTCAGCGCACTGGGGTGAAACTGGAGCCCCACAGGCACGAGGGGCACAGGCAGCCCAGGGCGAGCACGCACGTGAGCTTCCTCCCCAGCACACGCCGATGCCGTGGAAGCTCATTAAAAATGGGCTGAGTGATGCGCCAGCTGTAAATGCAAAGACAGGTCTTTTCAAATAAGCCCCATTAGTTCCACATGTGCGTTTGATAGATAATTTTTTGGTTACTTAACAGGAAACCAATAATTATGGAAATGACTGCAAGGATCCAGATACTCTCCTGGAGAGAAAGAGGGAGAGCGGAGAGAAAGCAATACCAGAGACTTTGCAGGGATTTTTCCTCCCCTAATGCACCCATCCTTAGTAAACTGCTAGTGCAGAGCCCTACCCAGTAGACCAAAGGAAAGAAATCGGCTCTGCCAGCATCAGCTCCCTGGAGCTGTGCAGTGCCTTCAGCTACAGGATTAAACTCTCGCTGTGCAGCCACACACACAACCCTGAGGCTGCGCAGGCAAACAGCTCTCCTTACCCCCAAAAAATGGGGAAAACGTGCTGGAGAGAGGGCAAAACCTGGCTTTTTCTTCCACTGCCTGTAGCTAGTTTGCTGTAAATTCCCTGACAGGGGATCAAATCTGGAGGGCACGCACATCACAAGCAGTATTTTTCAGAAAACCATTTATGCATCAATCTGTTTATAACAAATAGCAGATCTCCATTCACACCCAAATTGATTTATTCCCTCTCGTGCTCGCTCGCACCCTGCGCCATCCCCGCACACAGCCATCTGAGAAGCAGGGCACACATGCACGCAGCAGAGCAACACGGGCTAGGCACATGGGGGGAAAGAAAGAGGAACGCGCACGTTTTTAGAGGGAATACAGCTATCAAAACAACATTACACAACTGCAAAAAAAAAGAAGAAAAAAGAGAGGTGGTTATGTAAACCACTGTCCCTGTCCGGTCAGCACAAATCTCATGTGGGCTTAGGTCAGTCCATTTGACACAGCTAGAAATAATTGTCTGTGTTAACCATTAGTAGTTCCCAGTTCAAAGTTCCCCGCTAGCTGCCTCTGCGCCCTGCCTGTACTCCCTCTGCCTGCCTCACATGCTGCCTGCTGCCTACTGCCCAGCCAAGGCACAGGCAGCGTTGCCCACTCCTGCCCGTGTCCATTCTGGAGAGCTCAGCACCTCGGCAGGGGATGCAACACTGAACGGCAGCGTCCAGCCTGGATGCCCTGCTCTGCCCGGGATGGCCAAACCAAGTGTCCTCAGTGTCCCCACAGGGTGTCTGACCGTAGCAAACAAAACCAAAAAGCAGACCTTATTGTTCCTAGTGTGGTGGTCAGGAGATGTCCTGGGCAGGCAAAAAAGCTTCGTAGTGCCTGGAAGAAAACTCCAACCCCCTACCCTGGAGAAGACCTGTGTTGCAATTGCAGGACAAGGAAGGATGGATGACTCTAACAGGTAGAGTTGTGACCCTACAGAGGAACATGCCAGTGGCATCACTTTGCTGCCCAGGACCATAGAAGCATCTGGAGGACTTTCCAGCTTTGTCCTCATTTTCTGCAGTCAAATTCCCATTGCTTGAGGGAAAAGGGTGTGACTTGGTCATTTATCACGATGAGGAGAGAAAGTGCAGCCTGGCTTCTTAAAACTTCTCGGCTAGCTTTTCTCCCAGGGTGAGACCCTATAGAGGGTCCATGGGATGGAGGCACACGTAAGTAACATGGTTGTTTCCACCTTTCTGGAGGAAACAGAGGAGGTATTTGTGGCTGACTGCTCTTTCTAGCTTGGCACACTAGGCCACCACATTTTATTTAGAGTTAAGGACATCTGGAAAGGCCCTTGCAGGAGCACAGTCAGTGCTGAACAGTTTGCTCCCCTTGGACAACAGGAGCAGAGAGGCCAAAAGAAAATCGGTGTCCCAAAAGGGCAAGGGTTGCTTGGGCTGGTGACTGGAAAGAACATTTGGGGGCCACAAAGGAACATGAACAGAAGGGTCCTCGCAGCACATCTTTACCCCATCTCCTCCACCTGGGGAAACTGCTGAAACCCAAAAATCACATCTCATCAAAGCTTCCAGTTTCTACAAAAGACCTCTTCCGACTTCTCACAAGGCAAGACGCAAACACCAAGAGTCTTCAGATTAATGATTTCCCTTCCTTTGTTGTGGGAAGAAAAAGTGTTTTGGGGACTGGTACATTCAGTCCCTCCATCCTCTAACTAGTCCCTCACTGCCGTGATTTGGTACCTGGAGGCAAGTCAACCTGATTCAGGCACCTCTCTATGGAAACCGGTGGAGCTACTTACAGCAGCGTGAACATAATGCAATGAGAGGAGAAGCAGGCAATAGGACTTGGAGGACTTTGTCCCAGACATTCGGGACCAAGGGGACCAGACGGTGCAGCTCAGCAGCGGGCAGGTGTGCGCAGCTCTAACCCATTTCTCTGCCTCTGGACTGGGACTCACCTCTTCTTCTCAGCTCACAGAAACTGCTCGGCATGAACAATTAATTCCCGTCTTCCCACAGATGCTTGCCAACAGAACAAACCCAGTGCACTGCTAATAGTGAAGACTGAAATCACTGTGAGCTGAGCAAGGCCCCCAGCAGAGGCAGTAGCTGAAGAAACAGCCTAAGGCACTGTAATCCTGGCAAAAACAGTTTCAAAACACACTTTATCTAATGAGTGTGCCTTAGTGCTATGCAGAGAATTGTTTCATGCAGCCTTTTTCTGGAGAGAGGAGCTGGATAGCAGTAGTCCCCGAAATAATTCACGGGTTTTTAGCAGCCTCTATTACTCACTATTGGATGGACTGCAATGTTCATTGTTTCATTCTGTCAGCCAAATCCTTCTTCTCTAAATTAAATAACTAACAAGGATGCATCCGAGTTTCAGAGCTTTGTTTTGCCCATACAACTACAATCCTTCTAGCCTCCATCAGATTTGTCTCTTGGTAGCCCAGCAGCTACTAAAGTCACTGGTATTTTCCCATTACAGGGCAGGGCATCCTGCACAATCCTCCAAGAATTGAATCTTGTTCAGTGGGAAACATCTAACAGGTCAGGGAGACCCTGGGAGCACAGGAGAAGGGTGAAGCGTTCAAGTCTGACACAAATCTAAGTATGGACTAAGCCAGGGTTGTGCTCTAGGCTGGTCCTTAGGCACTGCTGCAATGAACATGACTGATAGCGTGACAAGAGTCAACCATATGAAATCAGACTCACTGTATCCACAGAGTAGAGAATTAAAATCATTAACGCTGCTCAGTTGTTTTTAGATGCTGGAATAAAAGCTCTATCAAGAGGTTTTGTTTCAGTAAGAAGTTAATCAGAAGACATGGAGAAGCGCAAGTTATTATTTCATAAAGTAATGACAGAGACAGTCAGTTTGTTTATCCAGATCACTGCTTTGCCCTAACTCACTCACTCCTCGTCTCAAAGGTTTCTTGCTTAGCTTAGGCATTTCTGGGTAAATGATTTTCCAGCTTGTGGTGTCAAATGCAGCCCTTCTTGTTCATTATAAACCAACACACTGTTATCTGCTCTTATTTGTGCACTGGCTGTGTTGCTCGGTCAACTTTCTGATGTGCGCAGAATAAATCCCCAGAAAGAACTTCTTAGAAACCCAGTTATTGTTCGGTGCAAAAGCGGCTCTGTTTATGGCCATGATGCCTTTTGAGAGGGCTAAGAGGTTACCTTTGCCAGACTCTGACTTCAAGCAGACTTAGACGTTGCCTAAATCGGATCCCCTCAAACAGTCCTGCCCTTTCTTGCCCCCAGTAGTGAAGCATTTTGATTCATTTCACCTGGACCCTGTCTCCCTGAAGGTCTGGCCTGCCTTTCATTTTTGCCAGGAGGACCAGGGTATTCCTTAGAGCTGCTAACACCCTGGAGAGATGCTCTCTCCTGTGGCTCATGCAAAACCTCCCCAGTAAAGCCACAAGCACAGGGGACCACAAGCTGAGCTGAAAAAACTCGGCGGTTTGGAGGATGAATATATGACCTGTGCCAGAAGCATCCATTTAAAAATCCCCATGCAGAGGAGCTCATTTCTGCTCCACCTGAGACAAGGTGGGGAGATGGATACCAGCAGATTTCCACCTGAATCAGAATCTAGCTTTGGGTCTAGGTGGCTGTTGGTGCCCCGGCTGTGATATGAATTTACCCAGTGTTTTTACGGGGAAGAATGAGACCTCAATAATTGGCAACAGGCTGACAGGAGCAGGGAGGAGGCTTCATCTCCTCCGCTCTTCTGTGCCAGCTCTCCAATTCACACCATCCCCATTTGCACATCAGCTTTTAATATTTAATTGCAGCTTTGCCAAGGGACTTTGCCTCCTGTCTTGTAAAGAAGGGGGAGAGGAAGGAGCCAGAAGCGTGGTACTGAAGAGCCCCAAGGAGACTATCGAATGGCAGATCTCGGGTGGAGGAAAGCGCTCTAGCATGTAAGTGATTTTACACAAAACCCCTCCCAGATCACAGAAGATGGAATGAATTAATATCAGAAAAATCCTGTAAACCCTTAGCAACTTGGGGATGCTGTGCTGATTGTGGGAACTGTTCAGGGTGGGCTGAGAAGACTATTTCTATCGACTGCCTGTACTGTATTTAAGGAAAAGGGGGGATATAAATGGAAAACCAGGGAACACTTCCCCCCCTAACAGGCTCGTTCTGCCACAGAGTAAATCCCTTGAGGGCTCTTCACCTGGAATTGTTTAATGTTAGACACCACCGCAAAAATGGAAAACAATCCCTGGACTGTGGGAGGTGGGAGCCTGTGATCTAACAAATCTGTCTCTTCTCTAACATCATGGGTAATGACCTGGAAAACAAAAAAAGGAAATTTCTAAAGCAACTAGTGAGAAATACATCTCCCTTCCTCTGGTCGTGATTTCAGATGTCTTAAAGGCATGAGAGGAGAGGCAGAGATTCATAAACTGCTGAATGATGTCCCTGTCCCCCAGAAAATCTGCCCCTCTTAAGTGCATCTGGAAGTGGACACCCCCCAACACAGGTGGATGGTGGCTCTGGGCACAGACTAATATTCGGGCCAGTGCAACAGAAATCCCTTATGAAATGTATTTTGCAAGCAACATGGCTTTTAAAACAAGTACTTTCAAAATCTAAATACAAATATCTAGTAATCCCATAGTTCAAATGTCTGTGTCAGTAATTAAAGAGCAATTACATATAATTTGTATGTCCCTAGAGCTCTGTCTAATTCAGAAAGTGAACCTCAGATGACCTAATGTACTTCCAAGTGTCAGATCAGGCATTGCGAATCCAATGCCTGAGACTTCTGCTGCACATTTCTGATGCCTGGAAAACAAGAATGTTTTTTGGCAGAAGAGACCAAGAGGTGCTTAATTCTCCAGTTACTGCCTGAATTCAGAGCTGGTTCAGGTCTGTGCAACACTGGAAACATAAGAAAATTTTAACCAATAATGCATATGCAAAATTTCCATCAAACAATTTTTAAATTATTTAAAGCTAATTCTTCAGGTTCTTTCCCTCTCCCTGTCACAGAGATGAACTGGGTGATCTAACAGAATTATAAAAGTGGTAGGCAGAGGTGGAAAAGACCCATTCCCTGCATTAGGAGTAATTTAATTTAAATCGTGTCTTCTTTAACCCTATTTTACTTTTTCAAAAGTGAATTTATGTGATGAGGTTTGCAGATGTATCAGCGAAGACGGCATTTGTTCCGCAGCCCTTTACTGATGCACCGATCCCATGAGTGGAGGTGGATGCACTGATTGTTGGCCTCTTTTCCCTGGATCATCACGTCCAGCACCGTAACCTTTACTCTCTCACTCCAATGCCAGCAGACAGAGAACATGGAAAAAACTGAGAAGCTGAGGCCAGCTCAGTCCTTTCCTTTTCTGTGCCATTATCCAAGGAGCAGTCCAGAGCGCAGAGCAGTTTCTCTGAGAAAATCTGTGTCCGTCTCTGAACTGGTTGCCAGGTGGGTGGTTAATCTACTGTTGTAGTTCACCTTAGATCTGGGGGGTTCCAAGGTGGACTCTCCCTCTCCCACCTCCACAAGAAACAAACCTCACTCAGATAAGGTCTTTCCCAAGGACAGCATCTCAGCATGTCAGGTTTTGAGCTAGACACAAGTACTTTTCTGTCATAAGTGCTCTTAGCTTTTATATATATTACCAAAGTATTATTTAGTCTGGGAAGGCAAGTCCTGATTTAAAAGCCAGATCCTCTCGACAAACTTCCCCAAATACAATGACACAGAAGAATTTGCCTTCAACCCCAACGACTGGAGCATTCCCAGATGGATAATTAAAGCTTTTAATCTTGATAGTCTCTAAGATGCCACGAGGGAAACCAGAAAATGAGGGAGAGATGAACTGAGGAGGAGACAAGAGGGGTGTGGGCATCTCATCCCCTCCCGGTTTCTTTCAGCTGTTTCTAACCAAAATGCTCCAGGGAGAGTCACATTTCAACCCAAGCCCTTTAAGGGCTAATTTCTCTTCTGGTTACAACCCATAACTGAGATCAGACCACAATTCTGCCAAGAGTGAGACAAATAAGATTAGCAACAGTACCCAAAGTGCATCTCCCTCAACATAAGAGTGACAGAGCAGCTGTCAAGACTGTCTCTTGAACTTCCCCTTGGGACAGTTTAGTTCTGAATATCCCAAACTTGATCAGTTTTCACTGTACAAAGTCGTCTATCTGACAGAAGCTTTGGAGAAACCTGAAAGTGCACTCGCCACAGCAAGGAAGAGAAGGAAGGTGGTTTCTTCTGCAAAGGTCTCACTCATCACTGGTGTTATATTAGGTCAGGTACTGACTTGATAAATCCCTTTACATTAGGTTAAAGCTGAATAAATAAACAATGCATTGACCTTCTAGAAAGTCTGACTTCATCTGCAAGCCACAACTGTGAAAGTGCAATAATACACCACTTTCAACCAATATAAGCCCCCAGCACATCCACCACCAGTGGGCAGACAGGGTGCTCTAGGGACACATCTGCATGGAGCTTGGGAGGTGAGGGCTCACACTGGATCTCGCGGCACTGCACTGAACTAAGCCATTAGACAGAAAGCCAATCCTCTTTGGGGCATTTTTTCACCTCTCTCTCACTCTTCAATATTGCTTTTGAAGTCTATTGGGTTTGATAATTTCCAGAGGGTAGGGGAAGGCAGAAAGAGCCTGTCTGCTATATAGAAAAATACATTCAGACTAAAAAGGGATTAAGGTGCCATCTCCTGTCTTCCCTACAGGTACCAGAGCATCCTGGACTGTGAAAGCAGCATGTCAAAGCAAGAACACCCCAAGGTGAGAACCAAAGGCTCAGACAAGGTGGAACAGAGCATGTACTAACAATATAATACTCCAGATCTTGGCAACTAAAGACCGGGGAAAAAAAAACCCACAGTATTTTTATTTTTTTTTTCCAGTATCTGGTGCTGTTTTGAGGACATCTCAGGGCAGGTCAGATCCAATTTCCTTTTAGTATGTACAGATAGACTGACACATAGAAGATGCTCCAGGATGAGATGGAAGCTTCATGTATAACATTCAGATTGCTCTGGAGTGAATAAATTGTAGGGGTAGAGACTGATGGAAGACCATCAAGACGTGTAGGACCTGGCAGAGGATTTAGTACCAGTTAGAAAGTGAGGGAAGGATCCAGCCTGAGGTAAATGCACACAAAGTTATTAAGGCACCCAGACAGCCACACTGGGCTGACAGATATGACACTGAAGAATCTCTGCCCTCCTGCAGCAGCAGCTGGAGGTTTTTGAGGTTACCCTGTGTCCCTCAAATAACACTTAGCACCTACCAAATAAGGTAGGTGCTTAGTGTCATTTCTGTCATTCTACCCTAGGGTGCAGAAATCACTTTCCTGGTGCTTTTGACTGTAATGGGACTTAGACATCAAGTTCACGAGTAGATTTTGCTGACAGCTGCATTTAGATGTCTACATTTCAGCACCTTAAACTAAATTCCCCCCTAACTAGAAGCTGTGACTAATGTTCTCACATCATGGCAGAGGTGCACCTCCCACCTACCAGTGTCCCTTATATCATAGTTTGATTGCAAACTCATTGGCATAAGGTACAGTTCTCAGCTCTGTGTTTGCCTGTTGGGTCTTGCTTTGTGATAAGGGCCTCTTACAACCTGGAATAACAATGATAAAATCACACACTGGAAGCCACATACTCTAAACTTCATCCAATTTCCCTGCTGAAGACAGGGTTGATTCCCACTGACCAGAGAAAGCTGAATTGAACCTCATTGAAAAAAGGCAGAATCTGAAAATTTTTATTTTCAGTACAGGTTTTTAGGATGAAACTGAAGGTTTCCCATGAAATGATAGAGAGGGGGGATTTACTGACTGTTTGGAAACACAGTTTCCTAAAGGAAGAGGATGGAGATGGGGATAAAACAATGATCCAAGAGGGAAGACAACAAGTGGTCATATTTTTTCTACTCCAAGGCTTCCTTGCATGACCACGGACAAATCAGGAGGGTGCACTGGAAATAGGCAAGACAGAAACTTCTTCCACACTTAAAAAAGGGCTAGAATGTGTTTCGATCATGTCCCTGACATTTACTCCAGAGAACATAGAGCAGAAAGTGATGAGACACTCTTTCATCCCAAAAAGCTAGAAAGTCAATAGATGTGACCTTCCTGAAGAGCAGGAAATAAAAATTTCAGAAGATTTATTACTGAAGTTAGATATGAGCCTATTTTGATGTTTGTTTGTGTTTTTTAGCTCATGGAGAGAAGATATCTGTCACAGACTAATGTCAGTACAATGGGGAAAAAACATGCCTTATTTCAAAACCATCCCAGCGATATGTGCTCAAGCAAGTCCATGGAGCATCTTCCCATCCCTAACATCAGTGCCCCAGCAAGGAATCTCAAAGGAATCCTGACCAGCTTTGACACTCCTAAAGCCACTCCACAGTGTAAGAGTTTACATTTTGCTCCACTGAAGACACCAACTCCCAATGGCATCTTGAGGAAGAAGGAGCCTGATGCCAGAATCATGACAACAGTCGGACCCCTGAGCATGGAGACCAAACTCCATAAAGACCCATCCTTCCCTTCCTCTCTTCAGAGCATCCAGAAGAAGGCACAGCGGAGTCCTGCCACCATCAAATGGATGGAGTCTCCTGCAAAGGTTAGTAGGTGCTCTTCTTTGAGAGCTCCTGGAAATTTATTTTCTTTGGGTATCCAGAGTCATCCTTATAAGCAGTTGGGCTTCATGGTGGTGCTTCATCATCTGCTGATGCCAATTCCCAGGCCCGGGGACTGCCCTGTGGAAGTCTAACCTTCCTTAGTTAGGGAAGGAGGAGCAGGTTTATGGGGGAGCCATGTTGTGACATTGGAACTACCATTAGGATAGAACTTGCTCCAAAATGTGGTGGGGGTGAGCAACATAGCCTACTGCAGAAAACCCCTTGGCACATCACCTCCCTGCAGCGTGGAGGCCACCTCTCTTTCTGTGTGGTGGGTTGACCCTGGTTGGATGTCAGGTGCCCACCAAAGCCGCTCTATCACTCCCCCTCCTCAGCTGGGGGGGAAGAAAATATAACAAAAGGCTCGTGGGTCAAGATAAGGACAGTTTAATACAGTGATAGCAAAGGTCGCGCGTGCGAAAGCAAAGAAAAAAAACCAAATGATGTTATTCTCTACTTCCCATCAGCAGGCGATGTCTAGCCGCTTCTCGGGAAGCAGGGCTTCAGTACGCGTAGTGGTTGCTCCGGAAGACAAAATGCCCCCCCTCTGTCTCCCTTTACTTAGCTTTTATATCTGAGCTGACGTCATATGGTATGGAATATCTGTTTGGTTAGTTTAGGTCAGCTGTCCTGATTGTGTCCCCTCCCAAGATGTTGCCCTGCCCCAGCCTGCCATTGAGGGGAGGGCAAAAATGTTGGGGAGACAGCCTTGATGCTGTGCCAGCACTGCTCAGCAGTAGCCAAAACACTGGTATGCTATCAACACCTTTCTAGCTACTGATGCAGGGCACAGTGCTATGAGGGCTGCTGTGGGGAGTATTAACTCCATCTCAGCCAGACCCAATACATATTAGAAGCTGGCAAACACCCCACCAGACCCTCAAACGCTGGGTCTCCCTCAGGCCAGGTTCTGCAATGCCACAGCATCCAGTGGAAAAGGGGTACCATGTGCTGTGACAAGTGGAAGATAGACCTGACTCTACTGTTAAATACCAAAGCGCCAAAGGAGCTGGAAATGGATATTAGTGCCAGTTCATGCAAGGAGCTAACAACGGCTGGAATCAAGCAACATCTGCAAGCAAGCACAAATTCATAATCACCTACGGCTTAAACTTCCTTCCAGCCCTGTTACCTTGCCCAGACACAACAACACATCTCCTTGGCCCAGTCCTCTCAATCCAGACACCAATCTTTCTTTCTGTGCTCGCACATAATTTATCTCTAGTCCCATCCAGCTCTGGGTGATTTAATGGTATCAGGGGCACAGGTCGTATGTTCAACAAACTATTCCTTGCCATGATCCTTCTCCTGGAGGGAAGGAGCTGGTAGGAATGGGCAGCCTAGTTTGGAGAGAGACCTACATCAAGGAAACAAGAGAGTGCCATGAAGTTGTTATCATCTGGAATATTAATTATGTATGAGATCCTGCCTGAAATGGTCATGTCCATCTCACCACTGTATGATATCACACCAGTGATTACTGCTCCGCAGGAGGGACTGGTCCCTTCACTGGGAGTATAGCAAAGGGCAACACCAAGCATTACTGGGTTTGAGACACTAAAATCATTGTGGGAGCTGGTAGAGGAAATGGCTGGATACTCCTGACTCTGAAAAAGCAGCAACGGTTCCTCAAAAAGAAGGATGGGTATAGAAAATATCACTTAGCTCTGGAAACCGGGGAGGGGGCGGTGGGAGAGAGGCAAAAACGTATGAAGCACTGTCCTTGGAGAGAACAGAGCAAAGCCAAGCCTGGGTCAGGTCTACAGGAAAAAAAGTCCAAACCACACACAATATAAGGAGGCAACACCAGGGCCACCTTTGCCTCTGGAAAGTCTCTGGTGCAGTCGCCTTCCCCACAATGGGGCTTTGTGCAGTTCCTCTCCTCTATTTATGAGTATTTACCTGTTTCCACGCTGTCGTTCCCACACAGGAAGGGAAGCTGTTCCGTGACAGCCAGGCGATCATCTCCCCGGTGCAGGATACAGCCGATGACTCAGCCACGGGCAGAAGCTGTGAGTTGGATTTATTTTGGTTACCAGTCCATTGCTACTCTGCTGCCAGCTCCACAGTTGCAGCTGGGAAGGGTCTACTCGGTCCTTGTGCAAAGTTGTATTTCCCGTGTAATCCCATAGCAGAGACTGACCAGGCAATTCTGGCTGGAGATCGTGTGGGTACTGGCCATGTAGGAGCGTGGCCAAGGATAGGGAGGGCAGAGAGCAGACAACCCCACGACTGCAGCCATATCCCTTCCAGCCCTGAGCCGTCCCATTGCACGGAGCTGGCAAATCCCAACACAGTTGGGATCCGGGCCAGTGATGAGTCCACGCTGACTCTCCCTCTGCTGTTAACCCAGCATTTAAAAATAGCTGGTATTACCAAGGCAGAAGTACGTCCACGTTTAGTTTGGGATGAGTAATATCTCCCTGCACCTCAGCCTTGAGGATAGGAAAAGGGAGAGGTTCCTCTGTACCTAGTTAAGGAGTCTTGGCTGGGCTCCTTTTCGAATTGGCAGTGATGGTGTATCAGACACAGCCATCCTTGGCTTAAGATAGGACATGTAAGCGATCCCTAACGCTATGATATCATCGGGACTAAAGCAGGTCAGGGATCTTTCAAGGCAAGAGGCATCTGTGAACAGTGAGAGATTCAAGCTGAAGCTTTGCATGGGAAAGGGTTGAATTTTATCAAAACTCACTGTCAGGAAGGTTTTGTAGATTTGGAGCAGAAAGAAGCAACTTTCCAACAATCCCATGAGTGGATTTGAGACTAAGGGAACCATCCTGACTGCTTTGGGCCTGGATCAGGAATCCAGGGATCCCATATCCCATCTATCTAGGATTTGTTCTCTTTTCTTTCCATTTCTTCATTTTCTTTCACAAAAGGGGGGGGGGGGGGGGGGAATCACATGTTGTCTGTATTTGAGACACTGTATTTAATTACCCAGCTGCATGGGAAAAGAAGTCTCTTACATGAGCACACAGACAAATAAAGGAGCTGAAGCTTCCACAGCGTTGCTGGGATTTTTGTTTAATACCGAAGCACATAAAGTCACCATGCTGTCTTGCTGAACACAATCACAGTATCAGCTGCAGCGTGCCTTTTACAGTGCGAGGAATATCTTTTCTTTTGGCTGACGTACGATGAATCATGGTCTATCTTAGAGCCTTACACCACTCTCCAGCCCCTGACTCAAAGGCCTTGCAATAGCAAAGACTTCACGTTGTCGCCAGCATGGCTTCTTTGGTAGGGCTAGGGTTCATGTGGAATGGGGTCCTTCTAGGGAGGCAATCGCAGCCAGGGAGCTGGGAATATGAAGCAACCTCTGATGTAGGTGCCAGATTTGCTCAGAGACAGGAGTTGTAGTGTTTCCTAAAAAGTCCAGGAACCAGCTGTCCCTTATCTCTTCTGGGACATGAAGATGTGTCTGGGACTATACCTGGGCTGTGCTTGGTCATTCCCATTGAGTGAGAGGGACATCAGTGCTCCACGAGCCCAAGCAGTGACCAGGGCAGGTCTTCTACAGGACCCTCCTCACCATCACCCAGGGACTGCCCCACAGCCCTTCCCCAGGGCTGGGGAGGGGACACCCAGCAGATGCAGTGACCTGGGATGGGGAAGGCAGTGTTGAGTGGTTTGAAGCCACACAATGTTGTAAGGTTCTCGGGTCTGGGACATTGTGATCTGGAGGACAACAGCTTGGCAGTTTTCAAGACAGCTCTGCCGACTGGCATTTGGCTTATGAGCAAACACATGTCCATGTAACAAGTCAGAGCTGAATAACGACACATGAAGTCAAAGCACTGGTTGCTGTACCTTCTTCCAGACACAGCATAGTCACCTCTGAGACACTGCTGGAGTCCTGAGCATTGCTGAAAGGGGACAGCCACTACACCCCTTAGAAAATCCCCTTTCCAGGCAGCTAAACCAGCTGGGCTACATCCCCAGCCATGCTGATGGTATCAGATGATCTGGAGGAAGGTGCCACCAAAGATGTCACCAAGATACTAATTAAAGAGGTCCAAGCGGCTGTAGTTAGCAGTAATGTGATTAAACTGAGCAGTGGAAGACTTACACGATAGAACAAAACACTTACTAGGGAGGAAGACTGTAAATCAAGGAACCATTTTCCCCAAAGGGGAACGGTTGAAAGCTTGAGTCCTTTAATATTAAAGAGGAGAAGGCATCAGCTAATTTGCTGCAGGTAGAGTCTCCTGAGTACTCTGGGTTTAAAAATTAACAACTTCTAGATGAATTTTGGCAGTGAGAGAGAGGAAAATCATGGCCAAGAATGAGAAAAGAGTGGCATGCAGGTGGGCATGCCGTTCCCTCAGCTCACACACATACATATATGCTTGTGCATGTACGTATTAATATAGCTCCATTATTCAGTGCTTTCAGCTGAAGGGCACACGATGATGTTACCTCGGCGCAGTGCAAAGACAAAACGGGAGCCTGACATGACTGCAAATTACAGAGCATCCAGACAGCCTCCAAAATGCATTTCATTCCCTCCTCCCCCTCCCCTTTCTATTCTGTACTTGTTTCGACCTCTACTCACGGGGGATTTTTCAAAAGCAAGGAGAGGAGGCGAAGGAGAGGGCAGAAAACAGTGGGTTCCCCCATCTTGCACGCAGGGAGACCCAGGCTTGGTTGCAACGCTTCCTTGGCAGCGCATGGTTTTTTTCCCCTGCTCTCTGTAGCACCCACACTTTCTTCTGCAAGGGGGTGCGGTGCCATCTAGCGACAATGAAACCATCCCACTTAGAGCCCCAAAATTGGTTCACCGCAAGGATGCTGCTGCACAGCTGCCACCCAACACCGTGCCTCAGCCTCAGCGGTGGAGGGAGGCTGTCACCCTCCATCTCTCCGTGACCTGGGGCCTTGCAGCCAGCATCCCCTCTTCTGCAGCAGACGGGTTTGGGTGAACGTCACTAGTGAACTGGAAAGATCGGAAAGGTGGAGGAAAAATGCTGATTTAAGATAAAAGGCTGTGCTTGTGCTCACAGACGGCTCTGAGTTCAAGGCAACTCTGGCACCAGCAATGATAGAGGCTCCTGCAGTCAAAATATTCCTTAAAGGCTCATTTTCCTTTTAACAGTTGCTTTTCATGAGCATGACAAGCGGGAGTTGAATGTTGGGACTCCTGTAAGTGGCCAGTCTGTCCAGTTCTAAGCGCTTTGTGCCTCTGTGACTCAGCCAGGAGGGAAACTTGGGGTGTTTAAGCATGAGATCTCTCTGCCCCCCTGACTAGAGCACCCCACATCACAGAAAGAAGGGGCAGAAGCAAGTGTCATTCATCCCCTTTCACCTCTTCCAGCCCCTGTGACAGCCAGTCAGAGATGCTGGGATCACAGGCACCATTTTTGGGGGCTGCTGGGGGAGTGTGCAGTGGTTCCAAGGCAGCTGTGGAGAGCAGGGGAGCCGGCCAAAACCAGGACACCCTATCACACTCTCAGTAAGGCCCAGTGCCCCATTAATTAGAGGGGTTTTTTCATGTCCTGCTTTCTAATTAGTTGCTGTCTTCCAGACAGCAGGAGAAAAACCCTTCCCCAGGAGCTGTGCAGAGCTCAGATTGTGCAAGCTTGCAGGGAGATGCTCACAGGAGCAGTTTGCAGGGGCGCTGACGGGGGGGGGCACGCGTGAAAGTCACAACCCGTATCAGACCAGGTCCTCCACCTAGGGATGGACAGAGAGACAGCAGGAGAATGAACAGCCAGCCATGCGTGCAGTCAGACCACCCCCCCACACACACGTATGTATGTTGTATGTTGCAGTTAGACAGGCGAATGCATGTTGCAGATGAAGAAAGAGCTCCACGTAAATACATGCCTGCACCCTGCGTGTTCCTGCTGGGCACATGCATGTCACAGGGACACACACACACGGACACACACACAGGCTCGTCATGAGCTGCCGACTGAGCCCATATGCTCTGCCCTTCACCTCCTGCCTTTATGTCCCTCCACCCACATGGAATAAGTAAGATACCGCCGTCCCCAGCCTGCCGCTGTGTTTGCTGACACCCCTGCCACCCAGTTCATGCCCCCTGAGCAAGTGGGTGTTTGCTGACAGCCCCTGCCACCCCCAGCTCTCTGCTTTGCAGCCTGGCTGGTGACCAAAGACCTGTCTATCACCCTCCTAACAACATCCCTCGCTTTCCTGCTTCGCATCATTGGATATACTCAGCGCGGACCACTTCGGTCTGCACCTCCTTGGCTGCATAGTGCTGCCTCGTTCGCAGCCGTCACTCACAACGTACGGAATTCTCCTCAGCACGCAGCAGTAACAAGGGTGGCTGTATTTCCCTCCACCCCCAGAATGTTAAATTTCAGCCCATTCTAATTTAGCTCTTTTCTCTGATCCTCGTTTATTGAAGGAAGCAACAAAGAACACGGAGACCACTTCCAAAGGAGGGGTGACGATCTTCCTAGGCATCAGGTTTAACACTTCGTAGCCTTGCAGGATGTTTAAGGAAACTGGGCTATGGTAGGAAGGAGCCAGGCCCTTCCAGGAGCCTTAGTGAAAGCAGATGGTCATTTGGAGCTGGACGTGATGTAATGTGATGTGATGTGATGCGATGTGATGTGATATGATGTGATGTGATGCGATGCGATGCGATGTTGGCGAGGAAACCTCGTCACGTGCTGAACTGCAACCTGGCTAATGCGTAGCATCTTCTCCAGGGACTGATACCTGCAGACCCACAGGAAAAAGAGAGGGGCAGCAGCCCCTCCAAGCACCCCTGTGAAACTCCAGCAAAGGTGTTCAGGAGGAGGAAACAAAAAAACTTAGCATCTCAAACTGGAAAATCAGCAGCAGTGAGTTGTTTGGCCCTTTGGAGCAAAGAGGATGGAGCCCCTTTGGGGACCGGGGTCATGCTTCACCTACTCAGCACAATGTTGCTGAGATCTTTATGTGAGCAGTGAGCCCAGTTGAAATGGAGATGTGCCTGTGCAAACACATTGCAGAGGGGCTAAAAGACCTTGGGGAAGTACCCCTACCCTGTATTTCTGATGGTGCATTGGGGAACAGGACGGCTAAGACAGCTTCTGTGCTGGCAGATAGCATAGATAAGATTTTTGCCCCAGGACCATCTGGTCCAGCACAGCTCACATCTGTGCATCTGATGTGCACATCTGAATGCCGGTTCCCCATTGCACCACAGCCTGGAAGCATCCCCCATCCCGTACTGGGTTACACCAGGGGTATTTTGAATGAATAAGTTCTGAAAATAAGTCAGGCCCCCAGACTTTCTCAGGCTCCGTGGGATTGCTAAAACTCATGATTGACTCAGCCTGGTGGAAGACCAATATCACTCTTCCCTAAAAATAGACCAAGTGGTTCATCCTCTCAACATAGCCCAGCGCTCGGTGATAAAACCAGCTGCCAGAGACCACTGGGAGGCAGTGAACAGGACGGCGGGTGTGGGGAGTGGAGCAGGGCTCCTCACAGGATACACTAAGGGCTGCCCAGCTGTGAGTTTCACGTAGATTTTCCACTGGGGCTGTCTACGGCGTGACACAGCTGTTGGGACTACCGAGACCTCCCTGTAAGTAATTTGGGGGTAGATGAGAGAGGGGTGAAGTGTTGCATGAATATGAACTTCAGAGTGATGCTCGAATGCAGGGCAAATGAGGATGCTTAGCGCTTCATGCTATGAAAACGGTGTTGCAGCTCATGGAAAGCCGTGGATTTTATTTTGTTGGCCCAGAGTTTGGTAAATCCCACCCTCTGCTGCAGAAGGTGCTGTCTCTGTGTTCCACGGATGGTGGCTTTGGTCTGATTCAGCACCATCTTCTAGGGCACTTGGGCATGTTTAAAGCAGAAACAGAGCATTGTACGGGTATGCTTTTCCCTTGTCCTGAAATATTGAAGTTCCTAGCTTTGAGGCTTAAATTCATGGGGCCAGATCTCAGTGTCTACTCTCTCCCCCCAAAATGCTGTTATTTACCATGACTCTGGTCACTGTGACCAGCAACAGGGGAAAGAATCTGTACGGGATTCGGTTGAGCCGGATGGATGCTGGGAGTAGAGGGGACATCTTCCAGATCTAAACCGTGTTCAGGACTGGTAGGCAGTAGGCAGCAAAACGTGGACTGTTCAGAGGGAAATGAGCTTTGCTTCATCTTACATACCTAGGGAAGAGGAGGCAGAGTAGGATTAGTTAAGGGGGGAATTTCTTTCCCTCCCTCTTCTCTCCTGGTCTCCAGGGAGGGCTGAGCAATGTGTTTGTGACCCTGAGCCAAATAAAGGGCTTCAGGAGCCTGTTAGGTGAGCAGCATTAATATGGCGATACCATTCCCTATTTGTGCTCACGTATGGAAAGTGACTCCAAAAACCCAGCACGACTGTAAGATGGAGCAGAAATCTCCTCCTGTGTGTGCGTGTGTGCGTCTCATACCTGATTATCCATTTGCTGAAGCCTTTTAGCTCTAAAGTCTGTGTCATGACTCCAGGTCCAGGTCTCGGTGCTGCCCCTTAGTCACTGTGTGATGGCCTGACCCCAACAGCCTGAGCTGAAAGCAATATTTTCCTGCTCATGCATTTGGCGGTGGTTAAGGTTTCCTTCTGAGATACACGTCCTTCTGATTGCTGCAAGAATGACAGAAATTCTTTAACTTTTCCCAGTTCCCTCCAGGTCTCCAGTTTTCACCCAAATCTTTGCTGGAAAATATCTGAAGTAGCTTCAGGTTTTTATTAGAAAACAGGGATTTGGGGAAAGAGACATGGAGCTGATGCATCAGGTACAGATAACACTTGATGAGAAGAGGCAAAATATGAAAACCCATGGTCTTGTCCAGGCAAAGTGGTAGATAATCCACTAGTGGCAATTAAGGGATCCAGCATAGGTAGAAATTCATAGGATCATCCTACAAAGGCCATTTTCAGTTCTTGAATAGATGCAGTATTTTGCAGGATACAAAAGCTTCCTTTTGGGGAGAAACCAGGCAAGGATGCCCTAACCCTATTGCTAGGGGATGAAAATCCTTCTTCAGCACTGGCAAAAGCTCCAGGTCTGGGTCTGAACACGGTAGCAGGAATCTCTGCATTAAGTACTGTACAGTCTGGTATTTTACTCTTTTAAAGCCAACCATTTCTCTCCTCCCCCATATTTTTACTGGCAATTTGCCTCATTCAGAAACAAATGGAAATGCCGGGGAAACTTAATAGCTACAAGTGGGTTGGGTTTTTCTCTTTAAAGCATACTGCTAAATTTTTTTTGACTGTGGCTGTTTCTTCCAAAACAGTATTAAGTTTTCTTGGTTGTCAGTGATAAAGAGCTGACAGCAGCATGGAAACACCATGATAAGAATAGAAAGCAAAGGCAGGGTCTCAACAGCTCCTCAGAGCCGCGTGGTATCCATGCAATGCCCGTGCGTAAACACCATGGCATGGCGAAAAAAAAAAATATGCTTAAAAACGCATGCCACAGCCCTGAGCCCGGCTGTGCTCTGCATCCCAGGCGGGATGTGGAGCCGGTGATGCTCTCAGGGCTCATGCCTGCGCAGACATTCCCAAGGTATCTCTTCACGGTGGCTTCCCTTAAAAGGTCTGGTATTCATGGCATGCGGAGAAGCCCTCTCCCCAGGCAGAGGTTATTCCAGTGGGTAGCTTGGTGTTGCTTTCCCTGGGAAAGGGGATTTTAGAGGGAGGGAAGGTGCTCTCATCAATGGTCATCCTGCATTGAAGGCTGCAAGCGCTGAGATACTGGTCTACGGGAGAAGGTAGAGCACACAGAGGACATGGAGCCTGGCAGGGGGTTAGGGACAAAAATAGTCCTGCTGCCGGCCAGCATTCAGGGACAGGTGAAATAGAGAAACAGGGGAATAAAAACAGCTCTCGTTGGATGTCAAGCAGGGGAGTTTATCACCATTTCAGTGAAAAAAAAACTGTATAAATAACAGATAAATAGTTACTGGAGGGTATGAGAACGGTGCCGGCGTGAGCGGGGCATGATACACCATTCCCAGCATGACAGAGGGCAGTGCTGGATACCGAGATCCCAGCGATACACAGCCTGGGGGAGCAATTTATTAAACATCTGCTCACCCTTTATTAACCCTTTGCAAATAATAGAGGAGCATGGAGAATGAGGCACTGCTGAACGGATAGCCGGGGCTGCATCCACCTTGCCTAGGCACTTTGTATCCCAAAAGCAGGGGGGGCCGACTCGGGTGATGTTGAAGACCCTCTCTAAGGAAAGACAACCCCACAGCAGTTGGCCCACTCAGGAAAGCCACGTCCCCAACCAGCAATGCCACTCGCAGCTGTCTCTCAGCAGAACTTCTTGGCATTTTTTGGTACCAGGAATAGAGTCCTCCACATTCCTGGATTTTTGCAAAGCCCAGAAATAGCCCCGAGCTGCCTTGGGGCAGATACTCAGCTTCGCCTGAGGCTAAATTCTCCCAACTCTTCTCTGGAGCCGTTTAAATTACCTGGGGTTTGTGGTATTGCTCCGGCAAAGAAAAGTCCAGCTGACACTGAGGAGCCAAAAACATTTGCAGAAGTGACTAAAGATCATGAACCTTCAGTTTAGAGGTGCTGGAAATTGTAGAGATCTGATTTTGAAGCTCAAGCGCAGGATACGAGACAGTCTTCAGTAGCTGTTTTTTCCTTCATCCCCTCCCACTCCCTCAGATCTGCAAATGCAACTTTATACACATGCAAAACATTAATTGACTATAATTTAGTAGACAATTCCTAAAGCATGAAATGATATTTTAAATCTTATTTCCTCTTCGACACAGCTGCTTTTTAATTACATTATTTTATTTTACTTATTTGTTTAGCACCTTCCTCTGGTTCTGGCGCTTTTCTTTTCAGCCTATTTCCCACGCCAGAATTCATATATTAGCTCTATGCACCAGAGCTGCTCAAGTGATTGCAACATATGGCTTGCAGACGGCGCAAAATCTTTCTTAAAGCTTTTCAAAAGAGAATGATTTATATTTTTTGATATGCGTTAGTCATTACATCTATGATCTATACCAGAGATGCCCCCCACCTCCAAATCAGGGATCCATTGTACGTGATGCTGTACAAACTTATTTGAAAGGACAAGTTCTATTCATGAAAGTTTGGAAGCAGAAAAAAAGCGTTGTTAATTTGTATGATTTTTGTTAGTTATCTAACTGTAATCTGTGGTGTGCTTACATCTGAGTTGATTAGGCGAGCCTGTGAAAATCTCAGTTTCCACTTTAAAAGATTGATTCCTAGCCTATGTACTTACAACAAAAAGGTAACTTGGACCAAAACAGTCAAAAACCAGATGACTTCTTTTAAAAAAAAAACATGTTTACAATTGCCAGTCTCTCAAATAATTGGCCAATCAGTGGCAAAAAGAAAAAGCTTGAATTTCAAATCCTCACTGTCCTTTGTAGAACTGAAAATGAGAGAAAACACTGCAGTTTGCAAACAGAGCAAAGTGTGATCGGGGAGTCAGGAGGGAGTACCCGTAAGGATAAACAGGATGTTTTAGAGCATCACTGGTCCTCACTCTTTACTAGAGGCTGCCTAAAATCCCGTTGATGCTCCCCGCTGTAGCCTTCTCTGATCTTTTTTCCCCTTCCTTTGGAAAAAATAGCACATGACATTTTGAAATGCATTTAAAGCCTCAAGAGTGGGTCAAAGAGGCCAGCGAGAAATAGCCAGAGATGCTCTCCCCTCCCCAAACCCTCACCCTCTCAGGACTACCCTTCCCCGCACACCCTTCGCTGCAGCATCCCGGGACCACTCACCCTTTCGGCCGCCTTCAAACTGGGGCAGCGAGGAGCCTGCCCCGCTTCCCGCACCACCTTCGGCGTGCGTCTCCTCTGGCAGAGCTTCCTCATGGACCAGGACCGCCAGTGCAGGGGCTGGGGGCAGAGATTTAAACCTTTCCCCGCTGACCGAGCACCCCCAATGGGCTGCCAGGCTCCCGGATTAAGCAGCAGCACTGGTTTCCCAGCCAGCTTTTATGGGTGCTTACCCATCCGCGCAAATTCCCCCAGCCCAGCCATGGAGCGGCGCCGGTATTTAGGAGCCCCTTTTGTCAGGGCACTGATTCTCCAGGGTGTAAAGCTGGGAGGAGGATGGGGTAGGTGTGATTCAGCCCATGCAGCTCCTACATCCAGGGACAGAGGCTCTTAGAAATGAGGTCCCCATCTGCAGGGACCGGTTTCCAGCTTCGTGACGGGGACGGTGAGTTGCTGAGTTGTCACCGACACGCACGCTAGGGACAAGCAGGTGGGAATGGGGACACACATCCAGCCACACAGCCTGAGTCAAGGGACGGAACTGGTAGTGATTGGGAGTAACCCACGACCTTCCCAAGCAGGGAGGAATAGCAGAAATGGCCCCAAATTCCCAGGAAACAGCCAGCCCAGAGCAGCACAAACCCAGGAGCATTTCCATGTCGGTTCACCTCCATCCCCTTGGAGAACAGAGTCCCTTTCACAATGTGAAGAATTGCTCTTTTCCTGCCCTGATTCCCCCGGTGCTAAGAAGCTCCAGGACACGGGTCCCTTTGCTCCCACTAGCCTTTGAGTATTGGGATTTGTGTCCCACACCGTGGGATGCTCCGAACATCTTGCAGCACCCAAGCCGTGGCACAGCCAAGGGGTGAGACACCTCTGTGGTCCATGGCGTAGGACGTGCCAGGTCCAGCGGCTGCCGTGACAAACCCAAAGCTGATCTGCAAAGGAGCAACGTCAGGCAGCCACTGAGCAGCTGATGGAGGATGCCGAATTCGGCTGCCTGGGATGGGATGCTCTCCGGAGCACCGCTCCCTTCGGCGAGCGATGGAGAGGGATGGGACGTTAGCACAATTTGCACCACTGGGTTATCCCTTTTCCTCCGGCTCGTGCAAGCCCCGTGCAAGCCCCCAGCTGATCTCAGACCCCGTTACACAACCCCCGGTTCACGGACTGCCGTGGGGCACCCACGGCGACACAAAGGGCTTTGCTTAGCAGCTGTGTTTGCTCAGGGCGGCTGATTTTGGGAGCAAAGCCGATGACATGTGGTTGGCCAGGCGACCCGGGAGACTGGTGCTGAGCTTGCAGCTTCCTTTTTTAATAGGTGACTCAGGCGGTCGGTAGCTCACTGGGGTTGGTGGTGGGAGCCAGGCTGCGAAGGAGTGCCAGCGGCAGAGGTGGTGGACACCAACAGGTGGGTAGCGTTGTTTCTTTATAGGATAAAGGGGTTTAAATAGAAAGCCGAGCAAGCCGGAGCTGCTGTGTTACTGGTGAGATGGGGGTTTTCTCAGGAGAAGAAGGGGGAAGGGGTTTTGTTAGTGATTTGTTTTCCACTTGTTGGGAGCTGACTGTCAGATGTAACATGATTACAGTTCAAGGGACCTGTAATATTGTCTTTAGCAGGAGACAGAGCAGTTGAGTGATTTATGGGCTATAACTGAATAGGAAGTGAGTGAATTTTTGCATGAATATTTAAGAGCCTTTTTCCCCCTGTTCCCTTGCCTTTTCCCCTTGTGTCTAGAAAGATCAGTGAGTACAAATGAATATGAGGAGTGATTTTTCCCCCATTGCAAGTTTCCAGGTCCCACAGCCCTCCCTGCCCACCTGGGGTGCAGCTTATGGGGCAGAGAGGCTGTAAACTGAGCCCGAGCTGCACATATGTGGAGCAAGGGAAGAGCTAAAGAAACCCTGACAGCTGCTCCCGATGGACAGTCCTAACACTGCAGCCCCTCACATGAAATGTGCAGATTCATCCGGCGCCAGACGCTGGCACGAAGGACATTTTGCCGACAAATCCCAGCGGGGAGGAACATTCCCCGTATCCTTCACTTAGACGGCAGCGCTGTCGGCCGCGGTGCCAGCCGCTGGGTGGGACGGGAGGAGGGGGTCCTCAGGAGATCTTTCCTTCTATTTTAGCTCACAGGGGATGCTTTAATGCTTGAAGTATCAGGTTTAAAATCCCTGGGGCCGCAGTCAGTGCTAGTCAATCAGCGCCACGCGGGATGCATCATTCAGCGCTGGAACGGATGCCGAACGTACCAGCAGAGCCCTTTTGCTCGGCAAGGCAGAAACGTGGAGCCCAGCACAGCTCTCGAACTGGACTTCCATGCCCTCCGTCTCATGCACAACAAATAACACCCTAAGTCCAGTCTGTATAACATCCTTTGGCTCTGCTTTAGCACCCCCAGCTGGGAAGTTTCCCCCTCCCTCCCAAGGGATGCTGCGCAGCGGCACCGTGCTCACAACTCTTCAGATGTCCTAAGTGTCGCTTGGATGCCGTTAACAGCACACATGTGACAGCTCGGCTTTCTCGTTAGTGGAATGAACTGTTGTTCTTTTGCTCTTATCTATAATTAGCAATTTAGAGGGTGGCAGCAGCCTGTTTCGTCAGGCAGAGCTGCGTGGTGAGACCAGACTTTCCGCAAGCGCAGAGCCAGCCGCCTGCCCGGAGGGTTTGAGCAGCCCCCATCTAAGGCAGGCAGTTTTGTGAGAAGCGATAAGCAAACAGAGGGCTGTGCATAGCCTGTGCACTGCAAAAATGTCAAAAAGGGGAAGAAAAAAAAAATTAAAACAAAGACAGCAATAAGGGGAAGGCTTTAACAAAACCTTACATCTAATTATATCCATCATTAAAACAGAAGCCTTGTGGCCTTTCATCCGTCCAAGCTAACAGATGAAGGACTAGGCAGCACTAAGGCTGTGCTATTTTCCACTGCATGGACTGGAAATCTTCCTTCAGCTGCATTATTCGTTCTTGGCTGGAGGGGCACATTACACTTCTTTGTGCAGCATCTCAACCCATGGGCCCGTGGGCCAATACAAATTATACCAGCTCAGTGGTAATACCCACAGCCTGAGGTGGGAGGAGACCATTAAACGTTACCAGCCCAGCTCTAGGACATGGGGATGCTTTTGCTAAACACTTAGCACCGAAATGGTTAAGCACAGCAGTGCTTGTGTCAGCCCTAGGCAGGGTCCCTGCCTTGCTGTGAAGTGCTCCCATCTCCTAGAGGTAGTTTTTAAGGGAGTTTTTTCAGCGTGGCCATGCCCTTGCCAAGGGCTTGTATTCATTCACCCAACCAGAAAGGCTGCAAATCTGTGCTTGGTTTTCCTTCTGCTTTAAAACTAGCAGGGCTGACTCTCCCAAGATCTCCCCACTGCTCTTACTGGGAGGCTTAGCGAAACCTCATTACCTTGCAAGGAAGAAAGCTTCTGTTTTCCAGACTGATTGGACCCCTTTTGCCTTTCCAGTAGGTAATTCAGCAATGTAGGAGAAAAGAAAGAGATTCCCAGACGAGATTTTTCAAAGCCCTCTTCAAAGCTCTCTGCAGATAATTCAGCACATGCTGCAAGGGTACAGCCATAATACGGAAAGACCATGAGATCTGAGGTACCTTTGCTGGCAATTACTTCACTTTCCATTTTTACAGAGTAGGCCCCTTCAAATCTGTGCCTCGAGCCTCCAAATGAAGGGAGAAGACCACTGCAGCAGATAGAGGGGTTTGTGTTAGCAGATATTGGCACCAGCTCCTATAAAAACAGTGTTTCGGCCACGCCTTGAGCCTCTCCTCCCCATTTCCAGGGTGCTGTTTGTCTCAAAAAGCCAGGGACCTAGTCAAAGTTTGGGATCTCTTGAGCAGAGTGGGGAAAAACTGATGCAATCAGAACATGGTTGCAACCTCGCAGCCTATCTTAAGATGCAGCAAGTCTTCCCCAGCAGTGCCACTGTCTCCACTGGCTGTAGACGGATAATTCCTTTTGACTCAGTGTTTAAGCTGTGGACAGCAGAAATCAAGGAGAGAGGTCCCATATTTACACGGTGACTTAGGAAAAGAAGCATTAAGGAAATATCTTCTGTTTCCTCCCCTGGTGTCCTAGTGACCTCTGGCAGAACCAGGCAGCTAAATCTTTATTGCATCCCACTGCTTCCTCATGTATCCAGCCTCAGATCTGCATCAAAATGCCTGTATATCTGCAGGAGCAGCTGGAACCAAGGACAAAATAAACCTTGGGGTTTGGCACCTTCCAGCAGCACACTGGCCAGTATCTGACAAGCTCACTGGGGTCCCTCTGCTCCTATCTTCGTGGCTTTTTGGTGCCTTCTTGTCCCTGTAGGAACTGGTATTTCATTTGAAGCACCAGCTCCCAGAATCCTGTTAGTATATAACATTAGCTGTTGTCACTTTAAAATAAAAACAGAGTAAATGTCCTTCAGTATTTCAGAGGAAAAACTTGAACTCAAAATGCAGAAAACAAAGAAAAAGAGTCATTAGGTTTGTTATTTACAAAATCTCATGATTTAGGGGCTGAGATTTGAGGACAAAAATGCTAGAATTGCTGCAGTGCTTCTAATGTGCACATATTAAAAAGTACATCAGCCCTTTCCTGGCTGTGCAATAGCTGGATTTGTGGAGAGAGAGCCCATTGTTCAAACAGAAAGCATTGCAAATACCGCACTAAATCCGAATGCAGCAGTGCAAGTCTGCAGATAAAAGGAGAACCTTCTCGTGTTTTTACAGCGGTAACAGAAATTACAGCTCTGACTAACCTGGAGGACTAAGATGCACCATATAGGTGTAGAGCTCTATATAGGTCTGTGTTGGGAGGTGGAGATGGTCATCCTGCTCACACCTAGCAGAGTAATGCAAAAAAAAGAAATTTCTTAGCTAGAATTTGGAGTTGCCTCTTTCTTTGAAAACTGAACCCATCTGCATTAGAGCCATTAATTTTGACACGACCCTCTCTCGGGGGATGGACACAGCTCTCATCCTCAGAGGGAGGACAAGCCCCCGCTGTTTAGGGGGATGAGGACCAATGGGGAGGGAGTACAATAGATGGGAATGAGGGAGCATGGCCCGAGCATCATCTGAAAGTACATGACCTCTCCAACCATCCAGACCCTCCGTGTACACCTCAGGAGGTCTGGCTAATAGATCCCCTCCTCCCAGAGTAGCCATTTCTCCATGAACCATAGGGACATCCTCAGCTGTAGTCATCTCCATGGGAGGCATCTGAACAAAGGTAGGAGGAACGCTGAGTATCTTGAATATCTCAGCAATGCCATGATGGGTCCCGGCGGGGGCCCCGTGGGAGCTGGTGCAGCTCAAAATATCAGATCTCTAAACTAAGAGCAGGGTTTGGTCCTCTGGCTCTGCCAAAAACTCCCTGCTACATCCTTGGGGAAGTCTCGTAGCCTCTTCATCTCTCCGTTCCCTGAAACAGGCTCCCAGGCCAGAGGTAAAGACAAATAGGTGTAACTGCTTGTGAGGCACAGCGATAGGAGAGCGGTGCAGCCACGGAGCAAAAAAAGTGGGAATTGGTTCAAGCTGGACATGCGTAGCTCCTTCACGTCCTCCGACTCGCTCATGTTTGGCGATGGCCTTGCCCAAGGATGCAGGAATGGGTCCATGCTCTGTGCCCCACCAGCAGGATGGTGGCATCAGGTCACTGCCCGACACGTTACTCTCATCCAGGCTCAAAGTCCGTTTCAGCCATGAAAGAGGTGGAAATGCCCATGTTTTTCTCCCTGAACCAAAAGGGCATGATGTTAAGTTTTGGGGGAGCGGGGCGGGGGCTGCCAGGGGAATCGGTGTGGGGGTGGCAGAGCCCTCGGTAAGCGATGCTCACGCTCCAGGCTGGCCCTGCCCTCGCGTCTTCGGCGCATAGCTCACCGCACACGTCTGTCCCTGTTTCAGATGAGAGGACGCGGTCATTTTTAGACATATCGGACGACGCTAGCCACATACCTCGCCAAGGACGAGGGAGGTCCTCGGCGCCCTCCGTGAAGGAGCTGTCGGCTCTCTATCTCTCCCAGACAGCTGCTGCTGCTGCTCACGCCGGCAGCCCCGCACAGCCGGTAAGCATCGCGCCGCCGTCCTCCCCCTCGCAAATCACCGGCGGCATCCAAACAATGTCCTGTCCCAGCAAGTGGCTATAAGAGGGTGAGAGAGGAACATGTCTGGTTTCATCAATCGGGAGAAAGACAGCATTTGGTTTTCCAAAAATGACCAGCTTCCCCTTGTCATTTGCAAATATTGAATAAATGTTATCAGAGGTGCTGATATGTATAAGCTGCATATACATACACACACACATATATACACATTATATTCACACATGCACACACATACCAAACACACACACACGTCTACGTCCACTAGCCCATAGAAATTTTTATTCATACGTAAGATTTCCACCTTATTTGCAGATACATATTTACACACTCACATCCATGGAAGAAATATTCGGCACACAGCAACACATACATCTCCATGCTATACCCATTCCAACACACACGCATATATATATATATATGTCCATATATATCACACACAGGCATAACTTTACAGTGCAGCCTCCCTCTGTTCCTCTGTTTATAGCTCTTGGTCTGGGATCCAGGGTTTTAATCACCCACTCTGGACTGATCATCGGGTCATAGGATAATTCAGGTTATAAGGTTTATGAAGCACTGAGCTACATTTTTCCCATTTCCCCAGCTCCACCGGTGATCCAGGAGTAACACGGGATGTGATTTCACATCTGGACCTTTCCTGCAGGCACGTTCGTGCTCGCTCCCGCTCTCAGTCTTTTGCAGGGTCCCTGTCCAGAGATGCAGTCTCTCAAGCGTGTGTCAGGGATCTGTACTGGCGGAGTCCAAACTAAAGCAGTCCCAGTTGAAAATAAATGAGTGGAGACTGTAATTGGAAAATTACAACTGGTTAGAAGTCTAAGGAAAAAAAAAAAAAAAGCCATTTCGGAACAATGCATTACACAATCCGTAATTCAATTACAAACGTAGATCAGTTTTATTTTTAAAATATTGAAGTATAAACAAAAATATAGGCTAAATCAAACTTTGGAGAAATCAGTGCTCGTTTTGGTTTTCCCCCAACTCTAAACAAATGTGTTTAGGGTTTTGTTTGTTGACTGAGACTTTTACAAACAAATATTTTTGATCAACCTGGAATAAGATTGTTTTTCCCAGCTGTACAGAACTGCCAGTGAACCAAAAAAACCCCTCGCTTGTAATTGTTTTCAGGTCTCTGTAGTTGACATATATATATATATATATACACACACAGATAATGTGTCTTCCTATGCAGTTTGATGTCATTTCTTCTCGTGTCTTTTCCAGAGTACTGTGAAGGACAACTCCACTCACTTTCCCCACAGACAGAAAAAAAACAAGGTAAGAAATGTTAAAGATAAGCACCGTTATCTAACCAAATATTTGTGGACTGTGGTGGAGTGTGATTTAAATACCCGCACAAGGCAGCAAGAAGCACTTTCATACTGAATATAGCTATCAGCTGCTTGGTTGCCCTTCCCCATGTTCAGAAGTTCTTCACAGATCCAAAAAAAAGCTTATTTTAAAAAGTGCATTCAAAGTACATTGGCTCATGTGAAAGATTTGCATTTTACACTTGCTGTAAAATATGCTGATTTTGGTATTCTTGTGTTGTTTGTTGTTTGGTTTTTTTTTTACTAATGTTCAATACTTATTTTTAGCCAGAACAATCTGTGTGTAACAGAGTGAAATAACACCGCGCGCCATTGCTTTGAGCAACAACTAATAATATTCCGGGCATAACTCTACAGACGTAACTCCACAGGCATGCCAAGGGTCAGCAGATCTGTTTACTGAAAGGAAAGCCACCAGGATTACAGTCTCTTTTAGATAATGATTACAGGCCTCAGCTACCTTCCCTTTGGATAAACGCCAAGCTAGTGCAGGTTGCAGGTATTCAGTTCAGCATTTGGCACCCAGGCTTCCCAAGCTAAGGAAAAAAAATGCAGAAAGTGATGCTCAAAGGTAGGCTAAACAACCACAGTCCACCCCGTCACGACCGTACCCTCTGTTCGCTTCTGTACCAGCGCTGCTGCCAATTTTGAGTTGAGCTCAGGCTGACTGAGTCTAAACAGGTCTAACTTTTGCTGGCCCCCAGCTATGGGCATTACCCCAACCTCTGGTCCCTCAGCCTTGCTTTTTCCTCCTAACAGAGCACAGAATTTGGCCTGCTGATCCCGGCAGTTTGTAAAACTTAGTTAGTGTCATGCCTGTACAAGTCTGCAAGTCAAAAGAGCTTTATTTAAGTCTCTAATTGTGTAACTGCGCATCTATTTTTATGCAAATGTTGACATGGGGTACTCTCCTGAGTCCAACAGAAGAAATCATTAATCAGACAAAAGCCCTTCCCCAAACCCTCCCTCCTGTGCAGTGGGCAGCCCACGGTGCTGCCAAAAGCCCATCGTGCTAGCTCACTACCCAAAAACAGGCTGTCTTCATCAGCTCAGTTAGATACTTTGGTTCCCTCTCCCCATTGTCTTCTCGGGACCTCTTCACCAATAGCTCTTTGGCTTTCTCCTGCACCCATTGCCTGTGTTCCCAGACTCTCTGCAGGTCCTCACACTGCCCTGGACACTTGGGAGCAGGGAGGGAAGTTGTTAACTTTTAGCTCGCTACTCTAAGACAGCCTTCTTCATCTTATTCTCGTGACCACTCTCTCTTGCTGACAGCCCAAATCAGGTAATCTCTGTCGAGCTGTAGCTGAACTTAATCCTGGAGACTGTAGACTAACCACCGCACGTGCCTGGATTAGAGACCTTGCTTTAGAGTGCGTTGCTGTGGCACCGGAGCTAACACCGAGCCTGGAGCGTGTGCAGTGGTGTGATGCTTTGGGGTGCTGTGTGCTACTGAACCAAAGGTATGGAGCTTAGTAGGTGCATGGATTTCCCTTGTTGGCTGGCTTTTTCCTTTGCCGTTCTATTAACGGCCATGGGGTTGGAGGGTAAGAGATGACGCTGACGTTTAAAACTGTTTCCCTAAAGATGTCAGAAGCTCAGCAATCATCTAAAGTTGCCATCAAGAAAATGGAAGACGACTTACCTCCCCCTCCCGCCCTTGGCTCAGTCCAGGTCATCGCTCCAGGGAGCCAGGATCTCAACCCACTCCCTGTGCCTCCTCCAAAGCAAGCCTTCTCCAAGTTCTACCAGCAGCGTCAAGTGAACGAGCTAAAGAGGCTCTACAGACACATGCATCCTGAGCTCAGGAAGAACTTGGAAGAAGCTGTGACGGAGGACCTGGCAGAAATGCTTAATACTGAAGATCCCAACGCACAGGCATCTGTGAACCTGGACAAAGTTCTTCCAGGGGAGGTTCAGTCCATGCGCTGGATTTTTGAGAACTGGGCACTTGACTCCATTGGGGACCATCAAGCCACAAAGAAGCTGGCGGAAGAAGAGATCATTCCCGGTGGAGATGTGAAAAGTACTTCCCTGAAGTTTGAAAGCCAGTCAATCAACGGGGACAATCTGTCAACATCAGCCAAGGTATCAGAAACAGACCTTGCCAGAGGGGATGTGCATACTGCCCGATGGCTGTTCGAAACGCAGCCACTAGACTCATTAAACAAACTGTATTCGGATGAAACCGAAGTGCAGGAGGCGGTTCTCAAGGAGCCTGTCCAGGGAGGTGATGTGAAAGGTGCCAGACAGCTCTTTGAAGCACAGTCCCTGGATGCTATAGGACGCTGCTGTTCAGTGGAGGAGAAAAGCATCCTACAACTCAAGTCAGAAATCCAGGAGCTAAAAGGCGATGTTAAAAAGACTGTCAGGCTCTTCCAAACAGAGCCCCTCTGTGCCATCAGAGACAAAACTGGGAACATCCATGAAATCAAGTCTGTCTGCCGAGAAGAAATTCAGAGCAATGCAGTCAGAACGGCTCGCTGGCTGTTTGAGACTCAGCCCCTGGATACCATCAACAAGGACACTTCCAAAGTGCAAATAATCCGTGGGATTTCGCTGGAAGAAATTGGAAGGCCAGATGTCAGTGGAGCGAGGTGGATATTTGAAACTCAGCCTCTGGATGCCATCAGAGAAATCACAGTTGAAGAACAGGATTTCAAGGCTTCAACGGATTTTGTCACAGGGGCAGATGTCACTAAGCAGCGAATGCTCTTTGAGACCCAGACTCTTGACTCTCTGAAAGGAGAAGCATCAGAAAGTGTTGTAGCCAAAGAACAAGTCATCGGAGGTGATGTGAAATCTACACTCTGGCTATTTGAAACCCAGCCAATGGAAACCCTTAAAGACAATTTTGAGGTGGGACGTTTAAAGAAAGTAGAGCTTTCAGCAGAGGAGAAGGGCGATGTGAGGCAAAGAAAACACGTCTTTGAGACCTGTCCCCTTGGCAGCATCTCCAAGGCATTTGAGGAAGAAATTCCAGCCACCAACATGGAAGAGGTAGTGAAAGGGGATGTGAAGTCTTTCAAGACCCTGTTTGAGACTCTCCCCTTAGACAGCATTAAGCAGGCTGATGCTGAGCCCATCACCAAAGAAGAGGAGAAGATTCCAGCTGGCAACGTCAAAGCCAACCAAATCCTGTTTGAGACAACACCTCTGTATGCCATCAAGGATAGCTTTGGCAATTTCCATGAAGTCACCTCTGTAAGCAGAGAGCAAATCATCAGTGGTGATGTCAAGAACTACAAATGGATGTTTGAAACCAGGCCCCTGGACCAGTTTGATGAAAGCACCAAGAAAGTGGATATAATACGGGGGATCACAAAACAAGAGGTGGTGGCCGGTGATGTCAGAACAGCCAAGTGGCTCTTTGAAACTCAGCCCATGGATGTCATTCATCTCCGAGCCATGCAAGGTGAGGAGCATCCCTCGGTGAAGCGAGAGATCTCCCAGCGGGGGGATGTGAAGACCTGCAGGTGGCTTTTTGAGACCCAGCCCATCCACACCCTGTACGAGAAGGCTGAAAAGAAGCAGGAGGAGGATGGCGGTGTGCCCCAAGCTGATGTGAAGTCATACACATGGATGTTTGAGACTCAGCCCCTGGACTCCCTGAAAGGCCAGGAGGAGCAGTATTTACAGATCAGTAAGGCATACAGTCAGGAGGAATTACAGGGAGTTGATGTCAAAACTGTCCGGCACCTCTTTGAGACTGAACCCTTGGGTAGCAGTGTTGTCGGTGAAGCTGACCGCAAAAAAAACATGCGGTACTCCAGTCGTGTGGAGATACAGTCTGGGGAAGTGTCCAGAGTGAAGGAGTTCTTTGAAGCTAAGCCCTTGGATACAGCCACCAAACCAACATCCCAGAAGGATGATGGGACAATTGAAGCCGGATCTGTGCACAAGTTCACTTGGCTCTTTGAGAACTACCCCATGGACTCCCTGAAGGATAGCTCTGAGGGCATCCAGGAAATCCCTCCAGAGAAGGACATCAAGGGGGGAGATGTTGGAGGCAAAAGGTTTGTATTTGAGACCTATTCCCTTGACCAAATCCATGACATAGTGGATGAGACAGAGCTCCAGAAGATCCAGAAAGACACCATGAGCAAAGCTAGTGTCAAGTCCTGCACAATGCTCTTTGAAAGCCAACCCTTATATGCCATCCAGGACAAAGAGGGGGGATACCATGAGGTCACCTCAGTGCAGAAAGAAGAAATCATGAAAGGTGATGTGAAAGGTGCCCGGTGGTTGTTTGAAACTAAGCCTCTGGATCAGATCAAGAAGGAAGAAGAGGTGTTTGTGATTAGGGCTGTCACCCAAGAGGACATCAAGAAAGGAGATGTCCAGGCTGCCCGGTGGAGGTTTGAGACAGAGCCTCTTGACTCCTTCTCAGGGGGAAAGATGTCTGTGCCCAGAACAGTAGATGATGTGCAGAAGGGAGATGTTCAGTCCAACAAGCAGCTCTTTGAGTCCCAGCAAGTGGGCCAGAAGAAGTACGTGAGGATGGTCAGTGTCAGTGACGTTCAGCGGGGTGATGTGAGGACATCCACTTGGCTTTTTGAAAACCAGCCTGTGGACTCCCTGTACGGGGATGCAGAGAGAGGATCATCTATCAGTACAGTGCAGAGAGAGGACAGCCAGAAAGGGGATGTAAAACGCTGCACCTGGTTGTTTGAAACCCAGCCAATGGACACCCTTAAGGACCCAGAGGCGATGACCAGTGTTGGGGCCCAAGAAGAGATACCTCGCGCAGATGTGAAAAGTACAACGTGGCTCTTCGAGAGCACACCCTTGGATAAATTGAGTGCTTCTGAAGGTAGCATAGAAACAGAACTGAAAGAAAGGACCATGAGGGAGACTTTAGAGACGCTCTGCACTTGCCAGGCTATTCAGCACGATGGGATCCTCATCGAAGCCAATGATATGGAGAGTGTGAAGATGGTGAAGTACCAGCTCAGCAGCCCAGGTGCTCCAGAAATTCTGAAAGAGGAGATTGTGGGAGGCCATTTGCAAAGGATCATGCTGCAGCTTCTGCACAGAACCAATGTGGAAGCACAGAGTGTGCTGGTGGAGGAGGACAGAGAGGGCAAGATCAAAGTAAGCCCATTGCAGCTACTGGACCAGCGTGAAGCTGTTAAAGGCAAAGAGGACTTCAGCGGAAATGTAGCTAAGGCTTTACAGGGTCTCCTCAGTCAAGACGCTTCCATCAAAAAGGGGATGGTCTTACAAGAGACAAAGTCAGGATCAGTGAAGATGACTCTCTACTCCCTCCTGTTCCATTCTGTCCAGCAGAAAGTTGTCAAGGGGGATGTGAAGTCAACAATAGGGAGCCTGTTGGCTTCTTCTCAGGAGCAGAAAGCAACAGCAACCATTAAGCGTGAGGACAATGAGAAGGGAAATGTCCAGCTTTTTGCAAGCTGCATTGAGAAGGGAGATCTAGACTATCTGAAGAATCTCCAGCAGGAGTCAGAGATACAATCCCTCATCTCTTCCCAAGCAGAGCAGGGAGCAGATGAGAGTGCCCCACAGGTTGTGCAGGGGACTAAGATACATATCTTACCAAATAAAGAACAAATAGAGAGAGTAATTGCAGAGCCAGGGGCTATGGAGGGAGCAAAAAAGGTATTCGCATGTGAAAGCATGGGCAAAGAGGGTGCATTAGAGAGAGAGGCTGTGCGTGCAGCAGGTGTGACAGGCACAACTGTGCAATGTCTTGGGAAGCCCCTGCCCACAGTGATGGGAAAGGAAGAAATTCTGTCGGGAGGGCTTAAAGTGACTACAAAGTCAATCCAAAGGGTTGCAGATGTCAGCAAGAAGGCAGAGAAAGAAGCAGCCACCACTGCCAGTTTGAAGGAAGCCAAAGCTATGACGCAAGGTAAATTTCCAACCCAAGTGACGGCTCAGAGGGAAGAAGTGGCTGGGAAACAGCAGAGTTTGGTGACTGGGGAAGCCAGCCAGCTGCAGCCAGAAGAAAAGGCCCTTGGGAGCGATCTTCAGGCTGCAATGCAAAGCCTGAGGCTAGCAACAGCAGAAGCAAAAAACATTCAACACCACGTCCAGAGCAAGCTACAGAGGAACAGGGAGGAGGTCCACACGGCCTGCAGGCAGCAGGCAGCCAGCACACAGGGGACAGTGACCCTTCAATCAACCGTGCGCCAACAAGACTCTGCATCCACCACACAGGAGAGCACCAGCACTGCCATCAGGACCACCACCACTAGAGTCCAGGAGGCATCCAAGACCCACACAAGCGTGTCTCAGAAGAGCATAGCATCACACAAAAAGGTCAGTGCTTCAGAGGAAGTACAGGGAGGACAACTATTGAGCCAGGAAAGCCAAGTCATGCCTAGTAGAGATTTTAGCATTAAGGATGGCCTTTATACTGCCACACCCGTGAAAACCTATATAAACCCTTTTGTTGAGTCTGATTACAAAGAGCAATCAGTGCAAGAAGAAAGAGATGTTATTATCAGAGGGGATGTGCAGACAGCTATCAGAGCACTGCAAAGTGCCGCCACAGAACAGCGCCTGGTAGAAAAGGAGGATGTTGTCCGAGGTAATTTAAAAGCCACACTTCAGTCGCTGGAAAAGTCTAACGTTAATGTCTCCAGAGGGGATTTTAAAGCCGCTATGATATACAGAAATGCAGGGCAGTCCTATTCTGTGTGTAAAAAGAAAAATGAGACTCCAGTCGTTAGTAACCAGACTGCTGTAGTGGCTTCAGGGTCTCAGGCTGATAATGACTTTCCTCCTCCTCCCTCAGTTGCTGTGATGAAAGCAGAGCATTGCCCACCCTCAACTAAAGCAACAAGAGAAGGTGCCCTTCCACTACCAACCAGCAAAGATGAAGCCCCAGGATGTTCTGCACCACTCCAGACCCCTCTTCTTGCCCTCCCTTCTCTGTCCTGCAAAGCCAGTGATCAGAGTCCTGCAGAGAAGCCCAGGACGCCTCCAAAACCAGAAATTACTGCCCCACCCCGGAAAAAACCTGTTCCCCCTCCAAAACCTGAGCACCTCTTACACGAGCCACATTCTGCCTCTGCAAATAACAGCACAAGCAGATCGACCAAACCCATCCCTCCACCCATCCCTCCAAAACCTTCGGGCCTGAGGGAGATCAACAAGCCAAAACTTCCCCCCACAGAGCTGGGATTAAACTGCGTGGAAGTACGTGAACAATCAGGCCATGGGGAGGTTCAGGCAAAATGCTGCGCTTCGGAGACATCTGTGAACAAGCCTGTCACAGTTCAGGGTATGAGCCCTGAGAAAATGCTGCCAAAAAAGACTGCCAAAACCCCTCTTCAAATAGCAGAGGAACGGTATAAGGCTAGCAAATTAGGACAAGGAAAGGTGGAACCAGAGAGTGCTAAGACTTCAAAGCCAATAAAAAATGGAGTGGTTAGTTTTGAAGTCGAGCATGGAATGATGAACGGGAAAGCAGTAGCTCCAAGGCAATGCCCAGGTGAGGTGGTTCAGAGGCATGTAGAGCTGTGCCAAGATGAGAACGGGTGCTCTTCAGTATCACATCCAAGCTGCCCCGGTAGAGCTCAGACACTTTATGTGTCAGGACAGACTGGGCCAAGCACCTCCCACGTGGGCCACACGGCTCCTCCAAAGAGAGGAGATGACATTGCACAAAATGCCTCATCCAAGGTGGAAAGGGAAAGTGTGTCTAATTCTTATGGATCGTGGGACAGTCAGAGAGTTGTGCAGCAAGTGAATGAGAGGAGGCAAATGTGTCATTCAATGTCCTTCCATCAGCAGTCAATGAACTCCTTCGAGGAGCAACAGCAGGGGAGTAGTGGGCAATTGAAATGTCCTGATGGAGGGGCAGAGGCACCTGCCCAGGAGAAGCCAGCAGTTGTTATGAGAGAAAAAAACAAGAGAGAAACAGAAGATGAGCGTCGGAAGAGGCTTTCAGTACACAAAGAGGAGATCATGAAAGGCAATGTCAAGGAGGCTATGGAGATCTTTGAGAACCTCAGGAGACAGGAGGAGCTGCAAGAGATCTTGACTCGAGTGAGGGAGTTTGAGGAGGAGACAAGCAAAGTGGACGTGAAAGCTCTGAAGAGCTTTTTTGAGAAGGTCCCTGACTGGGTTGTTCGTCAGAAGGCCCACCAGGCCAAGCAACAGGACAGGGCTGAGACACTGGCAAAGGAGGACACTGACAGTGTCTCCTCAGTGGACCTGGTTTTTGGGGACCTGGAACGAGCAAGTGCTGAGATTATCCACCTGAAGGAGCAGACACTTGCCCGGCTCCTGGACATCGAGGAGGCCATCAAGAAAGCTCTTTATTCTGTCTCTAGTCTCAAGTCTGAGTCAGACATCGATGGGCTCTCAGGGCTGTTCAAGGAGTCTCTGGGGAACACCCAAAGCTCTGTGAGCAGCAGCAATATCCGTAAAATCAGTATTGTCTCAAGCAAAGCCAAGCAGGAAGGAATCACACTGGAGACAGGGGAAGCAGCATCTGTGGAAGGTACAAAGGTGGCAGAAAAGACCGAGGTAACGAAGGCAGAGCTAGAGGTCCCTCACCTCATTCAGTCTCGTGTCAGCTCTCCCTCCTCACCTTCTTACATCTCCATCGAGTCTGCTGCCAGAAAACCGGCAGAATCACCCAGGACAGCACATTCCCCCTGGGACACCCCTTCACCAGACTGTCCTGACGCTGCAGGAAAAAGGGATGCTTTTGCGAAGGACAGCTTTAGCTCCTTTAACCATCCATCAGCAGGGTCTACTGGGCATGACGTGACCCCCTTTGAGAAGAGACCAGAGCCCGTCCAAACGAAAGTTGGGCTGAGCTCAATGAAACAGCACACCCTTGGCAATGCCAACCATCCGATCAGCGAGAAGGAGAGGTGCCATTTGGACACCTCCAAAGGCAGCTGCCACTGTGGGATGAAAGGCGGCTTTTCAGACTACTGCTCCCTGAATGTCCCCAGCCCGCAAAATCCACGGAGGCAGAAAAGCATCTTGGAGCTGCAGACAGGTCCTGATGGGTCCAAGCTCTATGGAGCCACCCGGACTGTCATGGAGCAGTACGAGGAAATGGACCAGTTTGGAAACAAAATCATCACTTCGTCCACCACAGTCACCAAGCAATCTGAGACACAAACATCTTCCACGTGCAATGTGGCGTCTCATCCCCAATATGAGGTATCTGCCTCACCTGTGTTTCGGAGGTACTTGAAGAGCCCGGGCGAAGACTTCCACACCAACGGCAGTTTTCAGGAGCCGGGAGTGGTCTTTGTCACCTTTGGCAACTCCAAGCCAAAGAAATAGGAGATTCTGGAGAGCAAGAGAGAACTGTATAAGACAAAAAAAGAAAGTCCACAATAAAAAAATCTCCTGGTTTATCCACGTTACATACAGGGATTCATCTACACCCTAAGGACTTCTCAGGGTCATCGTCTTGGTGTTTGCGTACAGACAGGACAAACGCAGTCTGCCTCGACACTGGAGGAGAACAGCCCTCACCTGGCCAACCCAACAGACTTGGTGCTGCACCACAACCCGGAGCCCTGACACTGTTAGAAGCACAAGGGAAAAATCCATCCATGGGCAACTTAGGGCAGCTTCTTCCCCCCAGAGTGTTGGGGAAGTGGCTGGGGGCGGTTGTATCAGGCTTCTCTGAACTAATGCAGAAGAAAGGATAGGTAGGATCAATTAAAGAACCAACCAACCTGGTTATTGACGAACACCTTTATGCTAGCTTCTTCTTCTAATTTCAATATAGACTTTCCAAGAAGGGCATCCTAAACACACATATACACACATGCTCATATTGATGGGTGAGTTGGGTAGGTTTTCTCGTAGCAATTAACAAAAGAAAAGGAAAAAAAAAATCTCAAATTGCTGTCACTGTTGGGGTTGGGGGAGGTATTTATCAGTTTATTTTTCAGTCCCTGGAGAGTACTCGATGCTACTGAAAATTGTCAAGCCAAGACCTACAGCGATTATCAGTGCCATTCCCCCAAAGAAAGATGTTATGAAAGATTCTCTACTTGAGTCAGAATGGTTACTGCTTTCCTTTCTTTATTTTTCGAATTGTAATTTATTATTCAATACATACAAAAACCTTATTTTAGATTTTCCATGCTTTCATACATGTTTACTGTTTAAATTCATTTTGAGACTTTGTAAAGCAATTTTCTTTTTATTATGACTTTGTTTTGTACATTCTCAACTCAAGATTTTAGATATTTTGTGGCTTTTTTTTTTTTTAACTTCTATTGCTGCATTCTAAAGGTAAACATTACCTCTAAAAATACTTTTGTGTGGTTGAGTTTCTTTTGTTAAGTGCTTGGTTCCTTTCAAAGTACCTAGAAAGCATCCCTCAACGAATTAGTTGAATCACATATTGAGAGCATTCTAAATCACTGGAGGGATTTCGACTACATCTCCTTTACAACGTGGGCAGATTAATGGCCCTGCGGCAAGCAGCATTCATACTCTTGTCTGAAAAGTGAGTTGAGTCCAGGATGATATGCACCACCCAATCCAGGACCCTGTGCAGGTGTGTGGAGACTGGGTAGGATGTATACGCCAAGAAAGGTCCGAACACTTGCCTGTACCCATTTCCTCCATCTGAGAAGGCAGCAGAGGTTTTGTGCCTCCATAAGCCTTACAAGGAGGGACAGTTGATGAACCAGCCATTGCTCAGTGCTGTGCCTCAACCTCACATCACAGGTTGGCCTCAGTTTGGGAATGAGGCGAGTAAGCACGGGCTTTGCTCCAGATGTGGGAGAAGGCGAGGAGCCTACAGAGTGACTGGATGGTTTCTCAGGGAGCTGTGTCCTACTGCCTGGCTACTGACCCCTGAGTCTGACTGTAGACCTTCTGGCTGGTCTATGGCAAGCCACTTCACCTCTCAGTGCATCAGTTTACTTTTCTGCAGAAGGGGACAGTAACCTTATTCAAAAAACCACCATGTTTCAGTAAGATATTGTGGTTAATGTTTTCTTTTTTTTCCTCTGAGGGAAAAGAGCTCACATCGATGACTGAAGAGCAGGACAGTGGGAAGGGACTGTTTCAGCATCTACCACTTCACACCCCTGAGTCCATAGCTAGGTTTTTAAACAGCAAATAACGTCTCACATCATGCAGTACCTTGTTCAAGGTGTTGCAGACCAAGTAGAAGTTCTGTTTCAACCCCCAGAAAAGCAGGCACATACCCAGAGCAATTTGGTTTGCCTCTAGGACCCCAAAAATTTGGAAGTTAGGTATGCCAAAAGAATATAATTATCAGTTCCACCAAAGAGTACACCGAAGGTTGAGGTAGAAGAACAGATCACCATAAACTGAGTGTATGGTTCTCTCGTTTCACAGAATTAGAAAAAATAACTGCTTAGACTTTCCCAATTGTTTTAGTAGGACCAATTGTAGAAACAGGGGAGAATTAGTAATTTGGAGCTGCTCTTCAAAATTTTTCCAACACTGCTTTCTTATCCTTGATTGTTTCTCATCTTAACTCGTTTCAGGATGCCCATAACACATGTTTGTTTCATTTCTTTTTAAGGACAGCTGCAGAGCAGTTTTAGTAAGTTGCAAACAGGTTGCTCGGGCAATGAAAATTATTCCACAGGAACTCAAATAAACCCAAATAACCTGTACTGCCAGTGCTTAAAAATACTGATCTTATTGTTTGTGTTTCTGGTTTTACAGGATTTCTAAATGCCTCAATGAGCCATTTATGAGGCTAAGATCATTTGAGATGTGTTTCTTTCATGGTATTTCCATCAGCCAGGAACTGAAATATCATGAGGGACAGATGCTGCATTATTTCAGGGCCATACATGGCTCCTTGAAGCACTGAAAGAGCTGGAGAAAAAAACAAATGCAAAGATCTGAAACTCAAATACAAGCTGACGGATCAGCTCATATTCTCAGACTTTGCAATAATAAACCAGCAGAGCACATACAAACTTTCAAATCCCAAATGACTTGTCATAGTTTTTCTGTGATCTTTGGATACAAGGCATGACATTGTTCACCATTCTTTGCCCTAGTGGGTCGCTACATTCTTACATGGTGCTAGGTAGATATTTTTGAGAGCAGAATGGCTGGGAGAATTACCTGGGCCAGTGGACAGAGGACAGATGGCCTTGTCTTGACTGTATGTCCTTGAGTGGTCAAAGGAAGAATTCAGCTCCAGATCCGGTTCTCTTGCAGCAGTAGATACGAAATATGCCACATTTGAAGTGCCTACATCAAGCACTACCCTTCCCAGCTCCATTTCAGCCACTGGTCTCCCTGAGGATACTCAGTCTTAGGTTAGAAAGCTTTGCGGTCACCATCTTCTCCACCTGTCAATAACACAGGCATGTTCAGGCTGACCCCTCCTACTATAAAGATTTTAATTCACCTACGGAAAAAAAGGCAACAACTGATAAGCCAGCTGCAACTTTCAGCATGGCAGTAATCAGCAGTGTGCTAGAACAGCCTTTTAGGAACACTCTGTAACTGCTTTTCACAGAAGACTTAAGATAATTTCCTTGCCCACAGTGCCATTCAATTGCTACTAATCACCTCTCTATCTTCCAAACCATTAGGAAGGCTTATTCCTGGGGCTGATAAAAATACCTCTGAAGAGCAAGAGTATTTGCCATGCATCAGACCGTGAGCACTTAAAATAAATCCCCTGGTGAAAGAGACCTATAAAAGATTATCCCACTTTGGAAACACACTCCAGGAGTACATGCACTCATTCCCATCTAAGAGTAGAGAGATCTGGTTTGTTTGCTAAACAGCTCTGCTTCCTTCCTTGGTATGAAAAAAGGAAAGCATTTTTTTGTTATGCAACAGAGACATGTCAACCGTTACTCTTTTCTCTGCCAGGACACACACCTTCGTGCTGTATGAGAGCGTGTCACTGTCAGAGGAAACGCCTGGCAGAGTATCTAGAAGTAACTGAGATCTGTGCTGCCAAATACAGCAAAGTTGATCCATTGACTGAGATTTACTATCGCCAGGACTGGCACTTTGCTCCATCATCACAGATGATGCTGTGTTCGTGCAGCTGCCCATCACCACTCACTGTTCTTTGCCAAATAGCCTGTTCATTTCCTCCAGTGAAATGACATCCATGCCAAAGGTGCAGAGCTTCAATTTCTCTTGGACCGACCCACTAACACAGCATCACTTTCCACCTGGTTTCTGCTACCATTTTCCACTTGAAGGATCTACCTTATCTTTGCACAAAAACATATTTCTGCTTCACCTTCACCAGCACTGCCCTCCCATTGGCATCAGCACAGTTCTGTAATCACATTGGTGAAATTCATCTTGTCTAACTGACTGATTTCATCCAACTACATGGGCCTGTTTTAGGATAGATGCATCACCTCCTAGATTCCCTTAACCGGACCTCCACTGAGTACACTGGGAGTTTAGACACTCATTACATATGTAGACACAGAACTACGGTCCTCTCTCTGGAGAGGACTGGAATAGCAGAGGTATGCTGAGATCATTGGAGACTGAAGGAAAGACAGGGGGTATAGTTCCCTCTAGAGAGAGGGAACAAACCCAAAGATGTTAAACTCTTCTTCTAAGTGTTGTCATAGCAAAACAAAGATGACCTAACCCTACTGGTATGTTCAGCCAAAATGAAGGTAATTAAAAAAAAATTGGTGTCTGTTGCAAATAAAAGACAGGGTTCTTGTTCCCTTGTCAACTCATCTCTTGAGATACAGAAACACCTTTCACGTTTCGTAGAATCAGAATCATAGATTCACAGAATGGTTTGGGTTGGAAGGCACCTTGAAGATCACCTAATCCCAACCCCCTGCCATGGGCAGGGACACCTTCCACCAGATCAGGTTGCCCAAAGCCCCATCCAGCCTGGCCTTGAACACCGCCAGGGATGGGGCAGCCACAACCTCTCTGGGCAACCTGTTTCCTCTGGTCAAAGCTAAAATCTGGCCATCAGCCCACTCCATATAAGAGCAGAAAGTAAAGTTGCCTTTTCTCTGAGCTGACAACACTGCAAACCAGGGTGACCACATATTGAACGGGATCAGAGAGCACCAGCAAAACTCTATCGAATCAAACTGTGGCAAATTACCCCTAAACAAAGAGGCAGAGAAGCCCTCATGTGAGGGAGTATCAGTACTCAGAGCACTGACCGGGTCAGTCAAGGTTGGGTTAGGCTCAGCTGTGCTCCTTTGGGAGCTTTGGACAGACCTGACTTGCAGATGGACTCACCAGGGAAGCTGAGCCTCTGCTTTGCACCACAGTGAAAAGGAGTGCACAGAGATATCCAAATTGCCACCAGCATCCTCTGGATTACTTGACCGTGAAGACGACCTGGAGCTATTTCAGCAGCTAGGCTGATGTCCAAGATTCTTTATTCCCATCCTCTCTCCACTAATAAAATAGCTCGTCTTGGCAATGCTTTCCAGAGAGATTCTCTGGGCTCTTCACATAAAGTGGTGTTTGGGGAATCAGGTCACGGCATAAAATACAGCCCACAGAGTAAACCACTAGGTTTATGGAGCTGTGGAAGCTTTAATGCTGCGATGTGCTTCCTTTTTAGGGTTTGGACTATGTGATCTGTGTGAGCAGCTATATGATATCGGTGATTTCAGGAGCTGCCCGACCAGAGTTTTTGAGTCAGAGCCTCTGAACAATGTTTCTTACCTCACTCAAGGCTTTTAAATGATTCAGCTGAGTGAATCATTGGCTCTAATCAAATAACTTCTCTCATCAGGGGTTTAAAGGTGTCTTGTCATTCTGTCCTGACTGAAAATTAATGCTGACCTATCCAAGATGACAAGTAAATTGAGTCAGACAGGAATCTTAACTCTCACAACAGATCTCCAAAAGAACATCAACAAGAAAATCCAACACAAGCAGAAGATCCAGCAAATTAGCTCGCAGCTGCATTTCCAAGTGGTCATGATTCAGAGTTATTTAACTTCAGTCTCTTCTTCTCCTTCTTCAGCCCATGTTGAAAGAAGTGTGTGCCTCATGCCTGCAGCCTGCCTACGCCATGGAGCGGGTGGTCACTGACAAAGTCTGTGTGCACCGCTCGTGTTTCTGCTGCCAGGTCTGTGGAAAGAAGCTGAGGTGAGTGGTAGGACCCAGGTGCATTTACTTTTAAGGGATGTCCAAGTAGTTTCCATCACAATAGTCCAAGGGTAATTCCAACAGGGCAGGCTTCAGGAAATGAGAAAGGGTAGACAGTTTCCCTAATGCAAGCTGCCTCTCCATCACTAGAGTCTGAAGACTGCCCACCTCAAGCTTGTAGACATCTGTGGGTCAAGAATCTGCATGGTGGTGCAAGCGTGAGCTGAAAATACAAGAAATATTTACAATTTGGGAATGATGATATAGAATTTAATTGGAGGAATCATTTGAGTGCCTCACATGTTCATGGAGTCAGGTAGGTTGGAAGGTACCTCTGGAAGTCTCCACCCAGCCTCCTGCGGGTCCAAGGAGGGCAGGTAGCTCAGGAACATGTCCAGGAGAGGTTTGAATGGCTCCAAGGATGGAGATTCCACAGCCTCACAGTTGGGACCCCTCTTTCAAGATTCGACCACCAGTGAAAAGGTTTTTACTTATATCTCATCCCAAATTCCCATGTTACAACTTGTTCCCATTGCCTCTCATCTTGTCACTGCCCACCTCCAAGAGCACTCCAGCCCTGTCTTCTCTATAACCTCCCATAAAATAGACACACACAGCTATAAGTTCCTCCCTCTTAACCTTCTCCTTATAAGACCTAGCTAACTCAGCTCTCAGCTTCTCTTCAGATGACACATGTTCCAGGCCCCTGCCCTTTGCTGGACTCCTTCCAGTATGTCAATGGCTTTGTTGCACTGAGGAGCCCAAAACTGGACAAAGTACTCCCCATGTGGTCCTACAAGTGCTAAATGTGGTCCTACAAGTGCCAAATGCAGAGGAACGGTCACTTCTCTCGACCAGTTGGCTGGGCTCTTGCTAATGCAACCTAGGATGTAGTTGGCTTCTCTATCACAAGGGCACACTGCTGGCTTGTTTTCAGCTTGTCAGCCACCAAGACACCCCAGTCTTTTTCTGCGAGGCTGCTTGCCATCCTCTTGCCCCCCCCCCCCCAGCTGTACAGAGACTTTTTCCCACCATAAAGTTGTTGTATTATGGGAGCCCTGTGCAGTTTTACCCATATGGTCCATACTGTGCATACAGGGGAAGAGATGAAGTGCTGGTATGAAGCCCGGCCCATAAATGAGGAAGGGATTGCACATAACCTGGACTACAGCTCCCAGAGGTACTGCAAGGAAATGTTTCATTTTTCATGTTTTGGTTTTTGAAAGAAATATCAAACATATCCTCAAAAAAAATGACACTACTTTTGAAAGGTTTCATTCTTCAAACCCCCTCCCTTCCCCAACAGTTTCCACCGAAGAACAATTTTGCTGAAAACCTGTCCATCAGTGCCACTGTTAATCCTTCCCTCCCACACAGCTACTAACAGCTATGCCAATGTGTGTTTTCCAGCTTGCAAAACTATGCTGCCCTCCATGGGGTGTTTTACTGCCAAGTCCACTACAAGCAGATGGCTGGAGCTAAAAGCAGAAGTGAGACAGAAAGACTGGAGCACTGGCTAGGAGACCAGCAGGTTCAGCAAGTCACGATGGTAGGTAAAGGACCGCAGCCCCAGGACTGGTCTAACAGGGCCAAAAAGAAGACTGAAACAAGAGAGAAACTCACACCCTTCGATGCACGGTGCAGCTTGCGGCTGACCGAGCACAGGCAAGAGCTGAACAACAGGTCTGTCCTCTTAGGGAACAAGCTCAGAACGTGCTGGCCGCCTTCAGAAACAGCCTTGTTGGCTGTAGACGGAAAAGCTGGAAAGGGATCGTGTTCCTGGGAAAAACCCACACTGAGCCTGCAAACCTACCAGGCTGCGGGCAGCAGGGCAGGCAGGAGGATGCTCAGGGGTCAGGAGGGAAAATCAGCGGAGGAGACAGCAGTGGAGAAGGGAAGCTTCTTACCTGGTGTCACCTATACCAAGGAAAGAAAGCAAGCGTGTTCCTGGCCCAAGACCGGAGAACAGAAAGACAGTCACAAGATTGGGGATGGGGACATGTCCAAAGGGAAGCGAGGGGGCAAGGTGTCCCAGCGAGTGGCTGCAATCCAGCAAGGCAAAGCCCAGTTGAAGAAAGGACGTGCCTCTGCCTCCTCCCCTCTAGTCCTGGAGCCTGTGAAACCCCTGCCTCGTGGCTCGCTTGTTGTCCACCACACCACACGTCAAAGCACTAAACCCACCAACTGGAGGTACCTGGCGGGCACAGGGGACTGCATCCTCTCTGCTGCGGAGCTCCCAGTGAAGGAAAATGAGGACTGTGGGTCTATAAGCATGTCCAACGAAGGACGCATAATGCCTGCAAGGACAGATGACGAGCCTGAACTGACCACAGCCACTCCAGCCACTGCAGGAGACAAGCATCGTCCTGGAGAGAGAATGAACAGCCCACAGCCCATCTGTGTGCCAGGAGAGCCCGAAAACAGAAACACTACAAGTGTAGAGCTAAAATGTGGAGCTGAGGGTGTTGATCCCCCTGAAAAAGAAGCTGAAGAAGCCCATTGCCTCTCCGGTGTGTCAGGGACTCCTTACGTACCTCCTGGCTCCCTGGAGCCAGAAGGGCTGAGCGTATCACCTGAGATCGCTGAGCTGGTGAATAAGAAATCAGAGGCAAACACCGATGAGTTCCCTGGGAAAGAGATACCAGTAACTTTGGGGGAAAACATGCAGTCATCCAGCAGAAGTCATTTGCATGGAATTGAGAGCAAAGGGGCAGAATTTGAGAAGACAAAGGAAGTGATACCAGTAAGCACATCAGGGTTTCTGGAAGAGCCTAGTCCTGAGCATACATCTCAGGAAAACAAAGCAGAAAAGAGCAGAGTCTTTTCACCTGGTTTGCCAGATAAGACAGATGACCACAATGTGTCCTGTCGACAAGAAACAGAACCTCAGGGCACAAGTGGCCCACTGATAACTAAGCCTCATGAGGATATTTTGAGACGTGATATAAAATCACCTGGCAAGGATTTTCCAGTATCAGCAGACACACCTCTGAAAGGAATCTGTGCCACTTGGCCCTCACATGATGAAGTCAACAACTCCAAGTCAAAGGATCCCAGAGAAGTTCTTAGTGGAAACATCCTTCACATTTCTGAGCAACCAGCCAAGACACTAGACTCTTCCAAACCAAATTTATCCTTAGACAAATCTGGAGGTCATCCAGTGAGTGAAGAAAAAATTGGTCTGAAACTCCCAGGGCAAAGCACTGTGCATACCTCAAGGCCTGGTGCCCAGAGCAAAGAGACCAGAAGCAGTCAAGCCTGCAAAGAGATACTAGGTAAAGGTTTCAGGCTTGGGAAAAAACCCTTCACTACGCTTTTTGGTTCTGAAGACAAAGGCAGCACTCCCAAGAAGGAAACAACAACCCAGAGAAAACCCACTAAGCCCCAGTCAGCCCTTGTCACTTTGTTTGGTTACTCCTCGGAGAAGAAGCAGACTCAACAAGAAAAAACTGCAACATCCTCAGAAAAAACAAATACTGATGAAAGGTCAGATAAGCCCCAGGTCCTCCTCAGCCCCTCCAGCCAAGCAAAACAAGAGGCCTCCAAGAATGATCAGCTGCCACAGCCAGGAAAGATGGAGAACTTCCCTAAACATATCCAGGAGAGCTCTGGAGGCTTCTCAGACTCTTCTGAGGGCAAGGAGACTGACGTCCTGTTGTTAGCTCCTAGTACAATCATTTCAGATGATGATAAATGTGAGAGAACTGAACTTGACATTCATGATCAACTGGATTTAAATAGTCAGGTTCAGCAGCAACAGGACAGCTCTCTCATGCCAGCACAGGAAAATCAGAAAGAAGCTGCAGTAACCTCAGAAGGTGGAACAAACCCTCTACATCCTTGTCCAGAGTTTATGCCTGCAGCTGATAACAGCAAAAATCTCATCAGGGAAGGAAATCATCATGATGATCATCTACTGGAAATTCAGAACTTATTGAGTCTGGATGTCCAGGACGCAGTGATAGAGGATGGGATATTTTTTTCATCAAGCAATTCAGAAAAGTTACCCAAGGAAACTGAGCTTCAGTTAGACAACATGGATTTTCTGGAGGACAATAACTTGTTCTTTTCTGGAGGACAAGATTTTCCCAGCATAGCAAGTAAAACCCCAAATTCAGCCTTGCAAAACTCAGAGGCAGAAGCTCCACCTTGCTTTGATCCAAATCCTTCAGAATTATGCCAGGAAATCCCAGCAGAAACAAATGTCCCACTAGTGCTGTGGGATACCTCCAGTCTCTTGATTCTTCCTGCACAGGATGAGACTAATATTAGAGACCCAGGAGGGATTCAGAGCTGTGCACTGCTGCAGCAGTTGGATCCACAATGCCGGGCTCCAAAGACTGCAGAAGATACTTCTGGATTGGGTCTCAGTGCTGAAGGCTCAACAAACAAGCATCTCTCTACGCAGGAAGACAGTTTTCCCCCAACGTACATGTTCCCCAGCCACGCTTCTGAAACCTTTAATCGGGGTGTCTTTGATCCTTTCAATGTTGATTCAACCAAAATGGGCCAGGAGGCTCCAGAAAAAATGAACACGAGTAGAAAAACATCAGGAGTTGAAGATTACGAAAGTCTGTCTTCTGCAGACCTGAATGTTTTAAATGATGGCCTTTTAGACCAGGAGTTCTTTATATAGTTGAAAAAAAAAAGATTAAAAAAAGCACCTACCCCTGCAGCACAAGTTAGCTGATATGGGACAAAAATTGATTCGTTAAATCAGTTTAGAAATCCCTCACTCATTTGGCATGAAACAAATTCAGTTGTGCGTAGGCTGGTTTATTAATGGCTTAAGGAGCTAAATTTAAGATCTCTATCCTGGTCATAGTGGGTCAGTGCTCAGTGCCCGAAAAAGAACATCGCAGGAACTGGCTTCACTGTGAGGAACCTCCAAGGAGACACCAACCAGCACCCCATTCTCTGCACCCGGGGTCTTCTGCAGAGGGGATCTTCTGCAAAATCTACTGCTGAGGTCCCTCAGAGGATGTCTGCATGGCCACTGAGGGGAGACAGACCTCCAACCAGCAAGCAGCCATGAGCAACAAGCTTATCAAAAACTAGAAACTCAAATGAGAAGAGAATGCCATTATCAGGAAGGAACCGAAACCTTGGCCATAAGGAGCAAAGGCAAAGCTGAGGGGGGCAGGGTGAAGATTTGTCTCAAAATTAGGTTTAGGTGTCTGCAATATTAGTGTTTTAATGTAAACCAGATGCTTAAGCCTGCATCGCAGTCAATGAAGAATTGGTAAGTACAGTCTGGGGAGTGATTCAGCCCACCCGAAAACAGACAACTGCATTCAAAAAGTTAACAGCTCTCTGGACTCTATTAACTGTGTCAATCCATCTTCACTAACTACAATGCAACCTTAAGTATCTATATTTCACATATAGACAACTACATTTAGACATCCAGAGATTAATCCAACCCAAAACATCATACACCTTTTCACCATATGGCTTGCCTACACTTAATAATGATATCTCACTCCCCCCATTATATTTTTTCCTTCAGTACAGTAGACTGCAAAATCGCTTCGCATAGGAGGTCGCCATCATTAGCCTCGTTGTAGGATGATAAGCAAAGATAAGTGAAATGACCTTGCCAAGGTCACACGGTCAGAAGGGCAGAGGAAGAAAGGGAACTGAGGTCTCCTGAATCCTGGGGTGTGGGGACATTACTACATCTGCTCTCCCTGTGCGGTTGCACTCTGACCCTCCCTGACTGCCCTTTGCTGTCATAACATAAATGTTACAGGAGTTAACAATTTATACTAATAATAACCAAGCTCACCAGAAACCTCAGAGGGTCAAAGAAAGAACACATGTATTATGAAAAAGATTGTGTAGCATATCACTTCACCTGTTTTAATCAGCTGTCTGTAAAAAAAAAAAAAAATTAAGATGTTAAAATAATTAATTTTAAAAATAAAAATTAAAAAAACCCAAACCTTCCTGCCTCTCCAGTGCTGAAATAACCCTGGGTCTGTCAGATCTGCTGGAGGAATAAAGCTGCTTAATGACTGCCCCTGTTGTAAAGCAGTGTGTCAGTGTTCTGTGCAGGGAGACTGTTCAATCAACATGAATCAGGGAAAAGAGAGATGTCCTTGAAAGTTACAGGACTCATTAGATGCTGAAATCGGTCTCACCTTGGGATGGGGCAAGAGACTTGGGACAGAGATGCCATCTCACCAACCTGCCTGAAACCTGGTGGAGCTGTGTTTAGAGATGAAGAAATGCGACCTAAAGGCTTGCAGGGATCAAGCACCTTCCGCTGAAGCAGTGGGGAGGGGGTGGCCTGTTATAGGGGTGCTGAAGACACTCTGAGTGACACCCCAGACCAGGTTGTCACTAACACATGACACCCATAAACCTGACCTCTCCCTGCCAGCACTAAGAGGAAGAGGGAAAATACAGGAGCACCGCAGCTGGTGGGTACGAATCCATTCTGGCCGCGATTCACCCCAACGTGTAGGTGTCCAAGTCGGTCTCCAACCACAGTCACTCCTGATGTTCAGAGCTGTGTAAGAGAAAAGCCAAGTCCTTGAATTCGTGCATCAGTGCCCTACTGCCCTCACCAGCCTTCCTCCCCAGGCAATGGTTTCTTTTTCTGAACAACTCTCTTGGGCGCACCCTCTCCCTTCCCCTAGTCCTTGACATTTGTATGTGGATGTACAGGCTTTCCAGCTGTCCATCCCAGAGACCTGCTGATTTCTCAAGCCCTCTGATAGAGGCTTTTCCATTTTCAAGAGGCTTTGGTGCATTAGTAATCCACCTGGGCAAAAATGTTGGCCAGAGGAAAATAAGCACAGAAACCCTAGCAGCGGGGCTCCAGGAAACAGAGGTTTGCAGGGCTGACCCAGCCTTTGTCCCTGAGAGATCTCCACCATGCAGCATTGACCCACTCAGCCCCAAATGATGAAGACAGTCATAAGAACAATGTCTTTCAATGAGAAATGTCATTTTAGGGTGACAGAGTTTACAAGGGACTGAAGCTTTTCCAGGGCTTCAGAAGAGGCAGTCTGGTGACGTTAGGAAGAACAGCCTCAAGAAGTCACATCTGTGTTAGCGCATGAGACTGCAGTCATGTCTGGGTCACCCCCAAGGAGTTTTTTTTTTAGTCAAAATCTGAACTCTTTGCCACAGGAGATGCTGGTGGCTGAGGAGTGGGAGGGAAGACCATGAACCACACACAACAGGGTAAGCTTGAAGACTCCAGCTTGTTACACACTGATGGAAAAGGCACCTACTCCCCGTTCAGCAAGACAGGGTCAAAATGCCTCTGCCAGGGTGGATCTCCTTGGCCAAGTCATCCCATGACCTGGCCAGTGATGGATTTAGGGTACAAGGAACCTCTGGAGGTTGCTTAGCTCAACCTCCTGTTCAAGGCATGTCTCTGAATAATAGCAGGTCTTCTCATCCAAGGACGTAGATCCAGAGCCCAGTGATATGCTTGGGTGTGTGGAGCGTACACATGATACAGGCGCATCGTTGGTGCAAATTTACACAAATCTAAGTAACATTTACTCCTCTCTTCCTTTACTCCCAATAGCATCAACCAGTCTGACCTCTCTCTCCCACGCCAGCTTAAGGGGTGATGTTTTAAGACCCTATCTTCTACCCTTCTTCCCACTTCCATAAGCATGCCAGCGCCATACCCACTCATGAAACACCAGCCCAGACTCGTGTGAGCCTTCAGTGACTTTGTTGGGGGCTCAGACATACTATCTGGATTGGGATTGAAGGACAAAGAATTTGAGATGAGACATGAAGTGAGCAGGTCAGAGTCTAGTGACGCGTCCTTATCGCTCTGGTGAAAGCGGCCAGGAGACCTTTGCCAAATTCCACGCTGAATTGCATACACCGAGGGCAATCCAGCTTTGCCGTTTCCATGAATAAAGATACAAAACACTCAGGGAGTCTGTCCAGGAAGCGACTCAGACATGCAGCAGAAATCAGGTCAATCTGCTTTTCAAGTGACATCAGAACCTCGGGTAAAGCCAAGCTGGTGTCATTTCTTATGCCCTAATCCTGTGTGCTCTGTACGTCTGTGTGTGTAACATGCTATGTTTTTCTTAAGGGTACTCTCTAAACCAAATCTATTTTAGGATTCTCCCCAAGACACTGCAGTTTAGACCTAGTTTTATGACTAACCAAGATCTCTACATGGGGCAAATGAAACTGAGAGCTTGGGACAGTTGTCAAAACCAAGTCTTCTCGATAAGAGAGGGTAGAGCTGAGCCCAGCAGGCCACCTATTAGCAGAGTTGTCCTCCAGGAAAATTGGTACGTGGGGTGGTGAGATGATGGATGCAAAGTGCGCCGGAGGCGGCTCCCAGGCCAGAGCCGCTCCCCGGTCCGCGTCCAGGCACCGTTCGGAGGTGACGGCTCATTGCCGCTCATCCCCAGCCTCCATCCCCGAGCGGTGCCGGGTCCTCCCTCGTCCCACAGTGCTGGTGTCTCCTCCTCCCCTCAGACCAGCTTGTGACCACCACCGTCCTGTGGTGGGGGAGCTGCTCTGCCTCCTCCTGCCCGAGACCCGCGGCACCGACCTGGCGGATGACACGGGGGATGGCTGCTCCCCACCAGAGGTGGGGACGTGGAGGTCTGAATTTAAGGCCAAAAATATACAAAGCTGAAAATTTAAGGCAAAGAGAAACATGTCAGAAACCAGGATGGATACAGTATCATTTCTTCCTCTCTCCTTCTTGTCTTCAGCAGCAAGAGAATGGAAATTTTGTCCAAGAGAGACACCAGAGAGGATGGAGTAGACTTGGAGAGGGATGTCTACAGATGCTCAGAGAGCAAGTGATGAATGGACAGGCATATACTAAAGTTTTAGTCTCACCCAATCTTTCTTTAGGCAGACCAGTGAGGCGTTGCTGTCTGGAAACTGGTCTTTCAGACGATCAACAAAATATCTGTGGTCAGAGGGAGAGGAGGTCTGTGTCACTCTGCGTTTGGAAAAGATGCACTTCGAACTGTTCCTGAAACCCGGTCTGCTATGCCTGGCTGCGCGAGTCCTCCTCCCGACGTGTTTCCCAGTCCTTTGCAAACTGGTACCCGTGGAACCATCCCTGTCATGTTTTACAGCAATAAAGAATCGCCAGTAGAGTGGTAGTACTGGGCAAGCGAGCACCGGGCTGTGTCCCTCCTGCACTAATCGCTTGGGTCGTCAGCCTTCTCGTCGGTCCAAGCCTCGACGTTTGATCAGGATGTCACCGAAACCCTGTCACACACGTATTTAGCTTTTATTTCTATGTGGTGTTGAATTTGAGGTTCTACATGAATAATATAAATTATACTCTGCGTCTGATAAGAGACACTTGTAATGCAATATGTGAATAATAAATGGTGTTGATTTTTTTTTCCTTTCCTACTGTTTCACAGTTGGCCTTTGTAACTGCTATTGGCTCTGGAGTGTTTTCTACACAGAAATTGTAAGCCTGTAATTTAACACACAGATGGAAACGTGTTTGGTTTCCATCAGCCACACACAATGCAGAAACAGAGTGTTAAAGCAGAATGACTGGGTTCAATTAGGACTTTTTTTTTTTTCCAAGTCTTCAGATGAACGATCTATATTTATTTGCTCTAGTAGCAGCTGTGGAAGCTTCCTGAACTGTGTAGCGTACACTACAATTCAATGTCAGTTAAACTGAGTGGGCATCTGGACAGCTTTCCCCAGTCATGGCCAGTCTTTAACAGTGTCTTTGGTTGGCTGCTGCCAGCTCAGCCGCAACATTTTAGTGTCCTCTAGTGCCACGCAAAAGAAAGAGAAAGTTGGCCTCTTCTTGTTTGCAAGCAGAGAATGTATTTGGTGTCCTTTCATGAAGCTATCTCCAAAAACCACAGCACTGCTCTTGGTCGAAGAAGAAGGCTGGTCAGTCAGGCTTGCAGCAACATCCTTTTGTTTCCAGTTGCTTTGTGCTGTAGCAAATGGTGTTTTGAAGGCTGTGGTGTCCCAAGTCCGGGCTGGACATGCCTGGAGGTGATATTCATTTTCTGCTTTGGCTTTGGTGCACAAAATCTCCCCAGTGTCGCGTGGGACCTGGCCATGGCTGGAGATGGGGCAGGGCATTTGCAGGATCTGGGCTTTGGCACTGACCCATTGCACAGCGTCATGAGAGCAGCATGAATGCTGCTTCTCCTCAGCCATTCCCTGCTGGGTCCCTTTCTGCAAGCTTCGCTCTAGTCATGGACCTGGGGCCTTCCCAGTACGGGGTCGGGAGGAAGGAGAGGACAATGTCCTCTAGTCAAAGGGCCAGGTCCAGGATCCTGACACCTCTGCCCCTCAGCCAGGAGTCAGGGTTGCAGCATCGTCTGTTGGTGTCACTGACACCGAGGATGCGCTGATCGTCTCAGCGGTCCCTGTGGGACTCCTCTGGCAACAGGAGCTGCTTCACCCCATAGATCCTCACCTTACCTCGGGGAACAGGGCCAGGCCAGGCTCTGCTGCCCCTCCAACGCCTTAGATACCTCTGGCCCTGCCTGACCAGCTTCATCGGCAGTGGGGAGGTTCCGATACATGGACCTGGGTCTCCTCCGAAGAGGCAATGGGGGTCGAGAGGTTCTGACGTGAACACAGACGGGCATAAGTGAGGGTGTAAGCACAGGAGCAGCACCTCACTCCCATGTCTGATATAGGAGGGCCTGAAGAAGGCTTGGACATTAATCGATACGCCTTAGCAAACCCTTCACAGTGTCTCTGGCATTTGCTCACCACTGCCACTTTCAGCACCTTCCCACAACCGGCCCTCCAGTCGTGGCTTGGTAAGCCACTCTACTAAGGTCTTGCATCTGCTTTTCCCAGCTAAACCTCGCTACCCCATTTTGTTCTCACCTTCTCTTCAGCCGTTTGGCTCCCTCCCCTTGGCCATGGGGTCATCCTCTTCCCTTAGTTATCCCTTCAGGCCACCTGAGGCACTTTTTACGTTTGGCCCATAGCTTCATCATGATGAGAGCCCAAAACATCCAATTTTATGTACGAAAAAGTGTGTTTGCATTCTCACATGCTATTCCACCACACCTAGCTCTACTTCTTACTGTGACCTCTATTTGTTACAGTGCAAGACCATGTGTGGACCAGGTAGCAGTGACATTAAGGCACAGCAAAACCTTTGGACATCCTCCCATTCCTGCTGAGCTCAGCAAAACACCATGAGTCAACTATCCAGGTGCTCTTCAGCCAAAAGTGCACCGTCCAGTGGTCTTCAAACTAACCAGGTGCAGTGATCTGGAGAAGAGCAGATGAAATGGACCTTCAACCTACTGGACGCATGAATGAGATGGAAGCAGAAGTACATCAGATGTGCCTGGACACCTTTATTTTTGAGGCAACCTGAAACAGAGCGTCTCAGAGCAGAATTCCCAAAAGGAGCTGTAGTTCACTCCTTTTGCTCCAAGCTCTTCCCTCAGCCTTTACCCTCAATGCTTTATTTTCCATAAAAGCCCCAAGGAGCCAGCCCTCAGCCTTTGCCAAGGAAAAAGTGCCCTTGGGCAAAGGACCAAGCTCCTCTATACTCAGGGCCACCACAGCAAATCCTTTGAAAAGCAGTGCCAGAGAGAAGATGGCACCACAGGCAGCCCCTCCTGGTGGGGCATTGTCCCATGTCACTGACTTTATCCAAAACTCTGTCTTCATCAAACTGCATATCTGTGGGGTACTTTGATCCATGGAAAACATGCAGGCATGACAACAGGGAGAAGAAATAAAGTCTGCTTGAAAAGCTTCTTGACACTACCAGAAAATCGCCTTTGAGCTGTATACAGACAAAGCTGGAACACCACCACTGCCTAACTTCTGGGCTTTGTCTGTACCAAGCCAGTGGTAAAAGAAACCGCTTGAGGGACAGGAGATAAGAGGAGGGGAAGCACAGGAAAAGCACCATGTTTTTTTCATCACAGTATAAGACAAAAGTGGTCTTAAACCATTTAAAGACAGAAATGGATACAGCAAGAAGCAATAGACTAGAACAGAGTAGGATAGACCTGATAGTTCCCAGAAAGATTTGCTCTTTCTTCTAAGAGACCAACTACTACAACATCTCTCAGTTTCCTGGAACAGACAAATTAATGCTGTCCTACACCACAGCCCGACAGCACAATTTTCCATGCACAAAGCATCATGACATGCTTTAATTCAAAGCCACCAGCACTAAGGTGAAAATTCTGCTGCCTGTTAGACATCCTTGCTCACTGCTTGTTGTTTCTTCCAAAGCACCTCTTTTGTCTCAGCTGACTGTCTCAAATTTAAAAAAAAAATAAAAAGGAGTGTTTTTAAGAGAAGGTGAGAAGATCATGCTAGACAGTCAAGAGAAATCACTCCTTCTTGCAAGTGTGAGATTGTTTTCTGTGCTGCATCTGCTCTGGCTTTCTCTTTAGTGAGCACAGTACTCTGTTGCAAGTCTATTCAATGCTCTAGCAGGTGTCTCACTTGGGCAAAGTTTACAGACTCAAAAGGAAGATAAAATGTTGCCTCCACCCTGGTTTCTGATTTCTTTCTTTTTTCCCTGAAATGAAAAGCATCAGATTTTTCTCCAGCGAGAGCACTGTTGAACACCAGAGTCAGCATGCAGTGCCTGAGGACAAGCTATAGAGGGAGATACAGGAAGGCAAAAAAGAAAAGGAAAACTAAGAATTGGCAGTGACCGCTTGAGAGGTGGTGGTGTCCTGCAAACGGAGACCTGCCTGTCCTCAGTGCCAGCACAGCACTAGGTTGCCTTTAGCTACGGCTGCTTGCAGGCCCAGCTAGAAGTGAGTGGTCTTTGTGCCCTCATTGTCTCGGCCACCTCCTTTTCCTTTTATGTGTCCATTTTCAGAGCCGCTGTTGGCATTTTCACAGACCTAATGAAAGGGAAAAGGGTTTAAAAAGCAAAGAAAAACCCATTATGAGCTGGTGGCAGCCTTCTCTGACACACGCAGCCTTTAGCAACTCGGCTTCCCCTTCACCGCTCGCTCCCCGGGCCCCTGTGGACACCCTTCTCCCAGCACGACAACGAAAGTATCGGGGTGCAATTCCACCCGGTCCCGCGGGGAACGGGAGCTGGGAGCGACTAGAAGCCAAAAGCCAGAGGACGTGGCTCCGAGCACCGGCCCTTCCCTGGGGACGGCAGGGGGAGGCAAGCGAAGCACCGGCCGCTCCTGGATTCCCTCCATCCCCTGGGCAGGACCAGAGGGATGACCACCACGGGCACGGTCACGGGGCCTCCTCCTCTTCCTCCGCAGTGGGGCGGCCCACTCCCTGCCCTCCCGCCGCTGTCGGCCCTCAAAGAACCCCCCGACCCGCGCGATGCCGATGGCCGCCCGCCGCGCTGGCACCCCACGTCGCTGCCCAAGGGACGGGCGCCGCCGGGTCCCCACCTGCGTTGGGGGGCAGCCATCCCCCGTGTCGTCCGCCAGGTGGGTGCCGCGGGTCTCGGGCAAGAGGAGGCAGAGCAACCCCCCCACCACAGGGGCGCTCCCGAAGACGGCCATGGGGACGGCCCGGTGGTAGCGGCCCAGGAGGCGGGTCAGCGGGGCCACGATCCCCGCCAGCCGCGCCGACATGGAGCACAGTCCCACGCCGGTCTGCCTGGGGAAGCGAGGGGCGGCGGGCAAGGCCGGGCGTCCCCCGGGACCGAGCGTGGCCGTGGGCGCCGACCGGGCTCCGGCCGGGGCGGTGGGAAGCTCCGAGGCGGGGGGAGACCTCACCTGACCACCGTGGGGAAGAGCTCTGCCGAGTAGACGTAGGAGGTGGAGAAGGAGGCCGAGGCGGCGAACTTGCCGAGGACGGCCAGGACGGTGGTGGTCACAGGCTGGTCTGAGGGGAGGAGGAGACGACAGCGCCGTGGGACGAGGGGGGACCCGGCACCGCTCGGCTGGGGATGCGCGGCAACGAGCCATCGCCTCCGAACGGTGCCTGGACGCGGACCGGGGAGCGGCTCTGGCGCGCTTTGCATCCATCACCTCACCGCCCCACGTATCAATTGTCCCGTAGGACAACCCCGCTAATAGCTGGGCTGCCGGGCTCAGCTCTACCCTCTCCTACCACACCGGCAAGCGGTAGCTTGCTGATCGGAACGGGTCTTGGGGATTTAACCAAGTCACCTCTGGCCATGGCACCAGGGTCAGCTCAAGCCCTGGGAGAGGCGAGCCAGCCTGGTTTGGGAGGACAGGAGCTGCACCAGCAAGGGAAGGGTTGGGGCTCTGTGGCTCCCTGTCCCGGAGGTTGTCCCCTCAGCATGGGAAGAGGTTGTTCACCTTCAGGGATGCCAGTGATGATCAGGCACACCAGGCCACTCAGCAGCAGGAGAACAGCCTGGCTTTTCTTCCTCCCGAGCCACTGCAGAAGGAAGATACAACCAATACGGGCTGGGATTTCCACTGCTCCGAACGCAAGCTGTGTCAGGTAGATGTCCAGACCAAAATTTGTCACGTTCAGACTCAGACCATAGTACACAAGGCTGTTCACAAACCTGAAAGATGGGCACAGTGGCACTGAGCATGCATATCTATTGGCCACGAGCAAATACAATGTTAATCTCCAATGACAACGTTTTGAGCAAGCCACGGCATTTCCAAGGGGACAGAAAGCCAGGCAAACACCACAGGACTGCCAAAGCTGGAATGGCTCTAACCTTTTGCACAAACCGCACAGGATCTTGAATAGCCAGAAGCAGAAACACCCATCAATAACACCCAAAAACCACAAGGTGAATTTACAGTTATGACTAACCATCAATCCCTTCTTTTCTTCGCCTAGAAGTTTGGAAAGAGGGGACCAGGGGATGTCTTACCAGGCGCACGACATGATTAAAGTCACCTTCCGGAGGTGTTTCTTCCGAAAGAGATCCAGAGGACTTCCAGACTTGGTCTGTTTCTCAGGCTTCAACTTCAAAATGCAGAAAGTCAAAGAGTCAAACCAGGCAAAGGAAACCCATGGCTAGCTCCTTTTCCACCTGCAGTCCAAGGAAAGCCTCAGCAGGACAGACTTGTGACCCCAAACTGCTCCGGGAGGGAGGGCAGCCCAGTGGGACTGGGCTCCTGCACCTGTGCTCTGGGTGCCCAATGCACTGGTTTGGTGACTAAGGGGTTCCTAGGGAAGAATATTTCCCCAATGTAGGGACTTTGAGGTGGGCAAGAAGGTAAGCCCCCTTCAGGCATTTATGCATGGAAAACCACAAACTAAACAGACACCTCGTGCTCATCTTCAACACTCCTGCAATCCTGACAGAAGGAAAGCCAGGGAAGCATTTGAGTCCTTTCCGTATCCCAAGGTGGACTCCAGAAAGCTCCAGAAAGCAGAAGCTGTGCCTCTTCCCTGACCTTGTCTCTGTACAACGCAGCTGAAGCTGGAGTTGCCTACAGTCCATCCCCAAATCATCCCCAGCAGGCATGGGAAGATGTTTATCAGATGACCTCAGCTCCAGGGGCTGCTACAAACCCAAGCACAGAGGAAAGTCTCTGAAGACAACAAGCAGTTCCCCATGCCATTACAGGTACCTGCTCAAGGAGTTCTGGTGAGATGGTGCGCTTGTTGATGGATGCCGCCTTCTGAAGGACCTTCTTAGCTTCTTCTATTCTGCCCTTTGTCACCAGCCACCGAGCTGATTCTGGCAACACCCTGCCGAGGAGGTGAAATCAGGAGATGCTGCTGTGACCTGCTGAGTTTCCCCACAGCCCACCTCCCTGCAACCACGTCCAGCAAGCAATGGGCATCACATGTGATGGATGGATCTAAATACCTCCTCAGGTCAGGTTTTCCAGGCCTACATTTAGGCTTCAAAGGCCACATTTGAAGACCTGAAGCAAAGCAGCTGCTGCTCTCAGAGGTCCAGTGCCCCAGGGAGATGTGCTGAGCTCCGCAGAAGCCCCTCCAGCATCTGCACTCTGATGGGAAAGACCCAACCTGCTCCTGACCTGCTGCCTTCTCACTGCCATCCCTCATGCTTGCTGCTGTTGTGTCTGCAAAGAGCTCTGCCCACGTCCAACTCACCAGATGTAGAAGAATAAGGCAAATATAGGAGCAGATCCCGCAATCTCCAGCAGCCTCCAGTTGCGAATACCATAACTCAAGCCAGCCAAAATCATCTGTCCGATGGCGAAACAGCAGTGAGAAATAAGCACTGCCTTTGGCCGGGAGGAGACACCAACCCATTCTGTGGCTGAAAAGAAGAATGAAGGTTCAGAGTCATCCATGCAAATGATTTCCCCTGTTGCAAACAGGGTGTTTCCCCTGCAGAAGACCTCTCCTGGAGGTGAGGAGAGAAGATGGGTAGTCAGAGCTCTGGCATCAGTCACGCATGCAAGTCACCAGTGTTTCATGAGATGCTCACCTCTCCATATCATCAGGGTGTCCTGGTCCTCTGCAAGAGGACGTGAAGCTTAGGTATGTCACCTCTTTGCTCTCAGTGTCCACAGAGCCCCTCACTGGGGCAGAGCTGGGGCCCAAATCGATGGTGTCCCAGACCCACTGGGCTCTCTCCCTGCACCGACCTCCTGAGCTGGGAGGTTGTCCCCTTGCCCTCCCCTGAGCACTGGCACGGGAGAGATTCTCCCTTGGGGCTCTCACTTAGGGTTGCGGAGATGCCAAAGTGCCAAAGGACAGCGCAGAGCAAGACCTGTCCTCACCGTGGTGCTTTTCAAGTCACACATGATGATTTCTATTTCTTTACAGACCTTTCCTGTTGCATCTCGAGAGGCCACATCTGTCTGCCTCAGGGCATAGGCATCCTACTCACCTAAAGCCAGTATCGTCATGGTGATCCCTGACACAGAAGCCCCCACGACACATCTGAAGGCCATGTACACATAGAAATGGGGCACAAAGGCAATTCCTACACCAAACAAGCCCTGGAGGAAGATGGAGATCAGAATGACTGGCCGGCGGCCGATCCTGTGAAGGAAGAGGGAGGACACAGTCAGCATCTGGAGGAGACCCTGTGGAGATGGGGACGAGCTCAGTGAGTTATTCAGTGACTGTATCCCCCGCTCTTGAGGGTGGTAAGGTTCAGGCTAGCCTCTGGGTCGACTTGTGAAGCACCCTGCGCGCACGCTGTGCCCTTCTCCCTTCCACCCCCTGTGTTGCCACATCCTCACGGGACCCGAGGACTTTGGTCGGCGTCCCTGTTAGTGAGGAGCGGGGACAAAATGAATGGAGTGCAGTGCCCAGGCAGGATCGGAGCAGCGTGCCGCTCTGTGCACCGCCGGCTTTGCCCAGACCCCGGACGGGTGGTTGCGTCTCCTTACCTGTCACTTAGTGGCCCAAAAATCATGGATCCCAAGAACAGCCCCAGCATGTAGATGGACTGGGAGATGTCGTTCAGGTCCTTCCTGTCACACACCAGGTCAAACTGGAGGAAGGAAACAGAGATGCTTTTGTTTTTGACAGGCTCCAGATGCTTTCTGATACCACCTCCAAGGATGCAAGTCTCCATGGTATGCACATAGCCCAGAAGTCAGAGGTGGGACAAGCCCATGGGACAGACAGTGGTGACCTTCTCCCAAGCACTGGGACCCACAGAACTACCCCCCAGCCCAGGCATCACCAGGGGAGCCTCCTGGTTAGAAAACTTTGCTTAAAGTGGGACTTGGGACAGAAGTCCTGGCAGATTGCTTCATCCTGGACTGCCTGCCCTCGCAGAGGGAAAAGGAAGAGTGCAACACTAATTCCTGGGCCAAGCAGTTGCCGTTAAAGAGATGTTCTGCAACTGCCAGCATCCAGAGGGCATCTATAGAAAGAGTTACATGTATGGGAAATACAGAGAGGTCAGAATGCGCTGAAACAGGTTTAGCGTTGCTCACTGGAGCACTGTTGCTGTTGCTGAAGCTCCTGTTGACCTGTTAGATGCGTGGCTTTGCAAGCTTTCCTCTCCTCGTCAAACCTGGCGGCTCCGCACAGAGCGAGGAGCGGTGAGGAACTCAAGCTGTTCGCGACAACCCTGAGCTGGAGTCGCGACACCGAGACCCCGAGGCAGACACCCCACAGCTGGTCGCCCTGAGGGTTCCCCAGCGTGCGTGGGAGCAGAAACCAAGTGCTGAGCTCTGCCTCCTCCCCCTGGCCAGGGTGTCCAAAGCACAAACCTGGGCACAGGGACAAGTTGGAAGGTCACCCCCTGTCTGCAGAGGGGCAGCTGGGGCGGGGAGACCCAAACCATCTCACCAGAAGCGAATAATCTCTCCGCTGGCTCTGCCTGTGGCGTCGCTGACATCTATATTGCAGCCTGCTTGCATGCAACCCCTCCACAACCACACCTGGGGGCTGGGTGGTGGAGCCAAGGTCCCCAAAATACACCCGATCTAAATCTCAGCCCAACCCAGCTGCACCACGGCCGGCACCAGCTTTGACTGAACTCCAGGACAGGGCGGCCGGTCGGGTGTCCCATCCCTTCCACATCCCCAGCGCATCAAAAGGCGATTACGGACCTCGGTCAGCAGGGACGGCGGTTGCGCCGAGGGGTACACCCAGCCATTGCTGCACTTCTCCGTGGCGTTCAGGCCGTACAGCATGATGGAGCCAAGGTCCCAGTCCACCGGCGAGTACATGGAGCACTGCTCGTACGCCCCGTCTGCGTCCCGGGGCAGGGTGAGGTTCAGCCGCTCTTCCTCCGTCAGGTTGGGGCCGATGGCACGGATCCAGCTGGTGTCGCAGCGGTGCGGCACGTGTTGAACCATAAAAAGCTGGCAAAACTGGTGGAAAGCCACACTGAGGCAGGGAAACAAGGTGAGCAGCACCAGCCATTTCTGAAATGGCCCAAAATCACCAACCGCTTTCCAAATTTCCCCGACGCCTGACATTGGCAGCTGCATCTGAAGCGGGACAGTGCTCAGACAGACTTTCCACAGGGCTTCAATTAATGTTTAAACCTAAGATAAGCTCTGCAGCCGTAGGCAGCCACCACAGATATGTAAAGTCAGGATAGACTGGATGTTTTACCTGTCCTAAGTACACTGTGTAATATATTAATCATCTCTGTGCAACTCACAAACATACGGTGCTGGCTGGAACAGAAAGACCCCTGTTTCAGGCAACCTGGGTCATCGCTTCTGCCAGGGCCAGGTGGCATTGACAGTGAAAGAGACTATTCTCCAAAGCAATTGCAGAACCTGTATTTGCTGAACCGCTGAGACGGTCCCCAGCGGTTCCACTCGGGCAAGCAAGGTTCAGAGAGGCCGAGACAGCTCAGCAAGGTGCAGAACTGGGAAAAGTCCAGGGGAATAAAGGGAGTGATGCTAACGGATGGGCAGAGCCAGAGACAAGGAAGGGTGGACAGTTGGTTGTGGTCCCAGGTAACTCCATTTCCTTCATCTTTTGCAGCTTCCCTGTGCAACTACGAGCAAGCCAGGGATGGGATACCCACCTTTCCCACCAGTTCTGGGCCACCCCACAAGCTGGTGGGGGCTATATGCAGGGAAGACTTGGGGAAGGTATACAGGGGTGGGAGAAATCTGATATAGGGCTCATCCACTCTTCTCTGACATGGTTTAAATGGGGAAGCCCAGGAGGGTCAGTCAGACACCAGCCATGGGGCTCACGGATCTGGAGAAGCAGGAGCCAGAGGACTGGCACAAAATGTTGCCAGAACTTACGAGAGAGAAAATGGGGTTTGTTCTGCTCTGACCGGCACTGGAGAGCCTGAGCTGGGCATCACACTTACAGGAGGCTGGAGGATACCAAGGACCAAAGGGAGGAGTGGGAACCCCATTGCTGGAGGTTTCCAACAACAGGCGAGGAAGCAGCAATGGTTGATAGGAGCCAAGTCACACCTCTGGGCTGAGATGGCCTCCTCAGGACCTGACCAGGGCATGTGTCCAGGACACACCTTTCCATGGCTTTTGGTAAAGATCAGGAGGACTCGATCGATCTGCTGCAATTTGGGAAGATCTTGTACACCAAAGCCAAAGCACAGAATGAGAATTGCCTCCAGGCATGCCCTGCTTGAGCTCAGTACACCCCAGCCTTCAAAACACTATTTACCACGGCACAAAGCAATCAGAAACAAAAGGATGCTACAAACCTGAGTGACCAGCATCACCTCCAGGTCTGAGGGGTACACCCAGCCATTGCTACGTTCCTCCGTGGCGTTCAGGTCGTACACCACGTCCCAGTCCACCGGCGAGTACATGGAGCACTGCTCGTACGCCCCGTCTGCGTCCCGGGGCAGGGTGAGGTTCAGCCGCTCTTCCTCCGTCAGGTTGGGGCCGATGGCACGGATCCTGCCGGCGTCACAGCACGTGTTGAACCATAAAAAGCTGGCAAAACTGGTGGAAAGCCACACTGAGGCAGGGAAACAAGGTGAGCAGCACCAGCCATTTCTGAAATGGCCCAAAATCACCAACCGCTTTCCAAATTTCCCCGATGCCTGACGTTGGTAGCAGCATCTGCAGAGACAGACTTTGCAGAGGGTTGGAACTGGTACTTAAGCCCAAGGTAAGCCCTGCAGCTCTAGGCAGTCACGAGTATGCAGATTTGAAGAAAAAGCAATGTTCTGGGTTGGGATTTGTACCCACGCTGCATTCCCATTAAGTGAAACAGAAATTTCAGGAGATGTGGACCGTCCAGGGGAGGTCACTTCCCATTTGGAGACTCATCAGCTGGGAGGAGAGACTTTGAGAAGGTGATCGGGACGTGGTAAGAGGAGCAGGGAAGCCCACAAGCATAGGCAGTATGAGACACCTCGTGGCGAGCACCCACAAAGGGAAACATCCAGGGATGATGGCAACTGGAGTGAACTATCCAGTCACAGGAGGACTGTGAGGCACTGGACTAAGGCAGCATGGAAAGCCTTTAGGAGAGTCCATAAAGGGATTTCCTACAGAGGCAGGAATGGGAGACAAAACTGGGATATAATTCTCTGGGGCTTTTTAAGCAGGGTTTGGCCAAATACTGGAAAGATTGCAAAGAAGTTGGCTTAGATGCAGAAGATGGGGTTCTGGAACCCAGAACGTCCCTTATCATCCCATGTCTTAAACTTGGAAGTTATATTCACCCAAGATAAAAGTTTTCTGGGTTTGGGAGTAAAGAGGAACACCTTAAGAAAAATAAAGAGCCAGAAAATGGCAAACTAAGCCCAAGAGCCTTAGAAAGGTGAATGGAAAAGTCAGCTTAGAAAGTGCCACCACCCAAGACCACAATTTTCTTTTTGTTTTGGTGGGGTTTTCTTGTTTGTTTTTAAGCAAGAACAGGCATATGGGTGCATCCCAGCCAAAAGGCCTGGGGAACATGCCTAGAACTGGACCATCCCTATCCCCTCACAAAGGACACACACCTTGCCCTTGACAGTTCCTGAAGCTTTAGAGAAACTTCTCTGTTCCCACACTCTGAGCAGGAAGACCCCTTCTGCTTCTGTTAATGGAGACACCATGACCTCGCTCAAACAAAACCCCACTAAGCTCTGGGTAAATGACGTCAACAAAGCTGTCAGAGTTTGAATGAACGGGGCACCTTAGGAATAGAAGCCATATATTAAGAGAAAATTTTCCAGGAGGAGCTCCAGTGAGAAATACTAGGGTTTTTTATTTCTGTGTTAACGTTTCCCTTCATTTCTGAAGACTTCCTTCCTTTGTGGAAGATGGGCAAGAAATATTGAAGGATGTGAAGGAAAACTCTAGGGTTTCTCCAGTGCAGTGCTTCAGGGAATTGGCTTTCCAAGAAGCAGTCAGGCAGTCTGCTTGCAACCAGGCACTTCACTTTTGCACAACATCAGATGACACCAAAAGGTTGTGGCCAAGGTTACTGTTAAAGGATGACCACAACTAGGGAAAGCTGTCCAGACGCCCACTCAGTTTAACAGACATCGAATTGCAGCACTCGCACTGACAAATCTATTGCCGCAACCATGGCGGTGGCTCAGTGCCAGGTCACAGAAGCGTTTTCAATCTCATTGCAAGAGGTTTGCTGACAGTCTGCCAACAGCCTTGTCACCTGCACGCTTGGGCAAGGCCTTTCACCTCAGGTACCTCCTTGCTCTTGCAGCTAAAAGCATGACCACTGGCACACAAGTATGCTGCAGCAAGGGATACTGGTGCTTCTGGAGAGGAACGGCCTAGCTACAGCTAAGAGCTGTCAGGATGACGAGATGGTGACATGCCTGCGTTCTACCTCTCACCATCAGTGCATTTTCTTGAAGTCCTGGCTCCACTACAAAAGTAAAGGGAGAGATCTCAGAGGCACCCTCTGGATCACAACCGCCCTGAAACCTCAAATTCAAAACTAAAAAGTACTGTGGACATGGAGAGGAGGGAGTGCAGTTCATGCTCCAAACGCTTCTCAGGGTATAAATCATCCCACTTTAATACCAGCCTGCGCCACCCTGAGGTGTTCCTGGATGGAGGAAGCTCATGCCCAGCTGCACAGGGCACGCAGAGCTTCGAGCAAACTTTTCAACCTGAGAAAAGCCCTCAGGGTACAATCCTAATTGCCATCCTGGCTCCATTTCTGCACTGAACTCCTGCAGAGCATCCTCACCCCTTCCCCACCAGGTCTTCCTGGGGTTTGTCAAACCTCCCACCTCCCCAGACAGAAATGCCCCAGAGGCTGCAGACACCACTCAGACAAACCCCTTCCCCAAGATACACCATCCAACCCAATCACACGTAAACCACACACCAAACACGTGGCAATGGACAATTTGTTCTTTATTGATTAAAAATTAGAGACATGCAGTAAAATACAAAGTCCAAAAAAGGAAAAAAGCCTGAATATTTTACATCTTTCATTATAATCTACAATACACCAAAGTTGTGAAGAGGATCCGTTTTCATTAACAGAGCATTGTCCTTAGAAGTAGGAACTAAAAATTACCACCTGCTTCCAGGTTCAAATCAGAATTTTGCACAAAACCCAAATTCTTAATGACACTGGAAAACAATTATGAACAGCATTGGCACTTACTGAACAACATCAGAAAAGACAGTTGTCTAGAACTGTAATAGCCCAGGTAAATATTTTGGATCCCTACCCAAAACATCTGGAGCTCTATAGAACAAAAAACATCAGTTTCTTCCTTACTTATTTTCTCCATTAAAGAACTACGGAGCCTTGGTTAGTTTGAGCTCAAGCTCTCTAAGTCCTGGCTTTGGGAAGGTGGGGAATAACTTAATAAATAGATGCTGCATTGTTCCATTTGAGCAGTTCAAGTCCTACCTTTCTCAGCACCAGTACACAAATGAACAAGGAGGTCCCCATGGCATGCGGGCAGAAGGGAAAATAATACTGTACCAAGACTACTTTGTCTCTGTATCCTAAGGGTTTCCAAGACATCCATACCGACCATAGGGTGACATGAAAATCGAGATGCCAGCCTGCTCTTCCCAAGCCAAGAAGCTTGATGGGGGACACCGTAGGGAGTGCTTTGTGTCAGACAACAGGAGAAAGTACCAGAGGTGTCACACACACGTGTATGCACACACTTGGCCAAACCCAGCCACCACCAACTCCCTGGTATCCAGCACCCACTCCCTGGGCTCTTGAGAGCTTCTGCTCAGCACATTGGGATGCTCTCGCTCCAAAAACCTCTTTCTCCTCTCCCTCCCCTTCACACTCACCAGCCATGGGGCTGCAAATAGCCCATGGGGACATACCCAATATCCACCTATAGGCTAAAAGCAACAAGGGCGGTATAAAAAGAACATGCACGATTCAGGAAGCTTCCACAGCTGCTCATAGAGAACAATATATAAATACAGATTGTTCATCTGAAGACTTGGAAATAAAAAAAAAGTCCTAATTGAACCCAGTCATTCTGCTTTAACACTCTGTTTCTACATTGTTTGTGGCTGATGGAAACCAAACACGTTTCCATCTGTGTGTTAAATTACAGGCTTACAATTTCTGTGTAGAAAACACTCCAGAGCCAATAGCAGTTACAAAGGCCAACTGTGAAACAGTAGGAAAGGAAAAAAAAATCAACACCATTTATTATTCACATATTGCATTACAAGTGTCTCTTATCAAACGCAGAGTATAATTTATATTATTCATGTAGAACCTCAAATTCAACACCACATAGAAATAAAAGCTAAATACGTGTGTGACAGGGTTTCGGTGACATCCTGATCAAACGTCGAGGCTTGGACCGACGAGAAGGCTGACGACCCAAGCGATTAGTGCAGGAGGGACACAGCCCGGTGCTTGCTTGCCCAGTACTACCACTCTACTGGCGATTCTTTATTGCTGTAAAACATGACAGGGATGGTTCCACGGGTACCAGTTTGCAAAGGACTGGGAAACATGTCGGGAGGAGGACTCGCGCAGCCAGGCATAACAGACTGGGTTTCAGGAACAGTTCGAAGTGCATCTTTTCCAAACGCAGAGTGACACAGACCTCCTCTCCCTCTGACCACAGATATTTTGTTGATCATCTGAAAGACCAGTTTCCAGACAGCAACGCCTCACTGGTCTGCTTCGAGAACTGACTACATCTAAGATGCGGAAATGAAAGACGTTTTGAGGAAGGACTGCTTAACGTAAATTAAAAGGTTCAGCCCTCATGCCACGCCTGGCACTCATGTGGAGAGAACCAAAATGGTAAAAAATAAAATAAAATAAAATAAAATTAAGGCAGTTTACAAAGGGAAGCTGACTTCTAACACCTCAAAGACAAGGAATTTCTCAGAAACACAAACATAAGGGAAGGCAGCTCTCCCTCCCATGGGTTAAGACTTGGCTTGCTTTCTCAGGTGCAAGCATTCAAACCAGCAGTTTTAAAAAACACAGAGGAAGAGAAGCGGATTTCTCAGCACTCCAGGTGACCCAAACAACATGTACATTGGTGTTTCAGATAGGAGAAGCAGGTAAAGAACAAAAAAGATCCGTTCAGTATTAAAACTTGTGCAAAAATAGCAAGTGAAAAAAAATGAAACCACATGTAAGCAAACATTTAGGCAAGATCATCAGAGCAGTGGAACCCCCTGCTTCGTACTCAGTAGTATTTTTCTTTAAAGTAAGGCAATAATAAAATGAACATGCAGGCAATGACATGTTGGAACTGCATGTTTGAGATGACAGATACAAAAACATGAGAGTTGTTTACAAAAGGTGTAAACGCCATCGGTAATTTCAGGAAGGTTTGTGATCCTATTAAGGAAAATGTTAAAGCTTCTAGGAAGGGGGCTGTAGTTCAATTCTTTGGCAGTAGTGGTTTTTTTTAGGCTAACAGAAGCATTACGAATATGCACATGTGGGTTCTCAGTTGGGAAACATCTCCTGGGACCATTGTTTAGCTGATGCTGAGTTGTGCAAATCCTATAAGTTTGCCATCATCAGGAATATCTGAGCCTTCCACACCAGATGCCTGAAACACAAGGAACAGAGATCCAAATAGCAACACACATGCTCTACCCTCAGATACATACCATGCTACATAACACAAGGTGTACCAGATACAGTCTGGGGAGGAAGCAGTCACAGGACAGCTTTGCACTGTATTCAGCAGCTTACACTACCCAAAGTTAAAATTTAGCGTGGGTTTTTTCTCTTTTTTTTTTTCTTTTTTTTTCTTTTTTTGAAGCTAGGAAGGGCTGGGACTGAAGTTTTGCCAATGTGTGCCCTGACTAGGGCTACATGCACTAACTGGGGCAAAGGAAGTGAAAACTCCTTCAAAAATAATGGCACTTACTGCTTCACTACCAATAAACTGGCTACACCTTCGTTTTGCCACTATAACTACCTCTGAATTTCACCACCTCTGAAGGATTCATCTGCCTTTCTTTCTCCTCTCCTAGTCTATCTTCTCTTAGTTTTTGCTCTCTTCTTTTGCGCGCCCCCCCCCCCCCCCATCCCTCCCAATCATGTCTTCATTTCCTCATTTCCTCCTCAGAGACAACGTATCTGGACCCTCCCCACTCCTTCTATGAAAGGAGTCCGTGGCATTTCTTAAGCCACTTACCTGCCCTGAAGTATTCCTGCCCTTTCTGGGCAAGTGTACATTCCAAGCCCAGAAAATACCCTTTTGTAACATTTTGATATGCTTATTAGCCAGGATAATGGAATGTTTGTATTAGCACATCATCTCACACTGATTTAACCCAGGTGCTGCTCAGAAGACACAAGCAAGGAGCCTGCATTGCCTACTGTTAGACAACCAGTAGGAAGCTTTGGGAAAAAGGGAGGATTTAGAGTGCATACATTAGATGCCTACAGTAGACATCACAGGCATCTATATGCAATGCCTTCTCTTTGCAAGTGACAACTTGTTCAGTTAGGGAACAGGAATAAATACCAGTTTGAAAGTGACGGATCTGTTTGCTTGGGGCTCTTCCACAATTTTCTGCAAATTAGCTGCAACTGAAATCACACACACACACAAAGAAAATGGGCAAATATTAGGACAGGCTAGAGAAAAACATTAGGCCTCTTTCTATTACTCAGCAAACTTAGAACTTTTTAAAATGATAAAAAAGTTTAGGTCTCAATGAGACTCAAATCTACTTAAATCTAAAGCTTTAAACTGTAAAAATGCTGTCACTTGTTACTATGCTTCTTTTTCAGAGGTAGATATTTTTTCCTGGATGTGGTGGAATTAGTAATAATAAACTGCCCAATTGCACCTGGAAATTCAGTTAATTTTGCACTAGCAGCCTTTCAAGATGTTGCAGCCTGTGTACAAAGAACAGTTTTGCTTGCTGTAGCTGAAATATGTAGGGAGTGCTGACAGTTTAAAAGTCTCACCTGCTGCACAGAAGGACACATTTATTTAGCAAACTGTTGCTAGAGGTAGCTGTTCATACTCATACAACACGTGTACTTCACGCTTCCTTCCCCAGCCCTACTTAAAACAAAAAAGCCTGGCTGATTCCAGTCCCAGACCTCTCTTGCGCAGGACCTGTGAGCAGTACAGGCTTGTGCAGCAATTTAACAATGCATATATGTCAGATGATAATGATTTAGCTAATGCATCGATTAGCCTTCATTTTGCATTACAAGGAACATTTGCTTCATAATGTTTCCAACTAGATCATATTCTTGTGGACTGAGGGTTGCCTAAATGTACTGGTACAGAACTGTCACCAGAATTAACAGCAGTTTTGTAGAGCCACCGGGGTAGAGAACCAAGGCCACAGCAAACTCTCCTAATACCCACTAATCAGGTCATTTTGAACATGCAAAAAATGACTGAAATGGTTAGAGCAGAAAAAATAATATGTAATTACCTATTACCAGATCTCTGCCATCAACAAGACCTGCTGAAATGAGTTCTTGAGACACACCATCAGCAGTATCTGTTGGGGATAAACCCAAGAGCCAGTCACCACATAACAGAAATTGCCAACTGATGAAGGCATCACATAGAAACCTAAAGGAGCTTATACAAACCAAACAGCAAAAGCATTGTTTACACAAGACAGATATTAGGGTGTACACCAGGTACAGTCAGACAGTTCTGAGCTATGCTGTCAAACCTGGAGTTGGAATTCAAAGGGCTGCACTTTGGTCATATCCACAAACAGTTTTACAAGCAAGGTCTTCTCAACAGCAGTGCTCCAAGCCCAACCATAAGGCAAGCCCTTTAGGAAGGCACTGTGGACACACTCATACAGGGTTTCCATATGCACAACTGCACAACACCGAACACAAAACATCCCCTTTACCAAAACCACCTTCACACACTGGAATTTCCCACCAGCTCACCTCTCCCTGGGGTAAATTCAAATCGAATATCATTGAGCTCTTTTTTTGAATTCCTGTGGAAAGAAGAGAATTTTATATAGAAGAGACCATTTCACTGCACTGATAGGTGCCCCCAAAAAAGTGCTGTCATTAACTAATCAGTCTGTGAAGTGAATTCATTGCACCCTTCCCCTCAAAGGGCAGAAACTAATCATTTGGGTGTGCATCTGGAAGCAGGGCTCTTGGCACAGTCTGCCTCTCAACTTGGCAGAGCCCAAGTGGGCTGAAGTCCAGGATAAGCGAGTACCACCTCTCTGGTATAAGGCCACACTGTTCCACTGTCCCAGCAACTCGTATCTGTCAGCAGATATATCCTTGGAGCACATCTTTCAGCGGAAGGAAACACTCACTGACAGCAGATACACATTATGCAGTGTCCAGGTGTGACTGGGAGGTGATGCTCAGAAGTCCCCGTCCAATGCCTATCAACAACCAAGATGCCTACAGAGCTGAGAGGCAGGTTCCTTATACGAGAAATGTCAATATGTGTAATGATAGTAGAATGCGCTAACAATCCTTTTTCTATCTATTTCTAGGAACGTAGACCAGAATCCATGCCTAAAAACTCTTCTCAGAACTGGCTGAAGTCTGAAGTTGTGCCTGAATAGTAAGATGGTCCATCCCAAGGCTGGAACCTCTGGATCCCTGATCCCCTTTAGGGAACCCAGCTAATTTCTCCTTCCCACCCCGTTAGAGTTTAGGAATATTTATACAAATATCAAAATGTCTTTGAATCTACAGCTCTTGCCAAACCAAAGAAGTGGATGAGATAAGCTCCGTTTCTAAGTCCCAGTTTCAGAAAAGCGGTTGAAATCCAAGCTGACAAACAACTTATAACCATGACCCTTTTAGTTAAAAGGCAGATGGCAAGATGAACTACAGCAGTCTTCCAGTGTCTCTCTCTCTACAAAGGCTTGCTTTCACACAACAGGTCAGTTTTGTGTCCTTACCTTAACCTTAGTACAAGGCTGATAGGAACTTTCGTATCTTCCTGTACCGGAGCTGCAGCAGGGGCAGGTGGGGCCTGCAATAAGATTACATCATTTTAAAGCAGATTAGCGCTTCCTTTCTCCGGTTTTAAAACTAGAGATAACCTTGATCAACTATAAATACAAATAAAAGTTTAACTCATCACTGGAATCATGATACTACAGTGAAAAAGACGACAGACTAATGAAACAGGAGAACTTCACGCTTAAATAGTAACCCAGGAGGTTCTCTCTTGAAAATTCTCTTGAAAAGAGTAAAAGCTACACAACTTTAAGAAATATGAAAATGTCAGGAGACTTCAGAAGTGCTAAATGTACAAAGACTGCTTGCTTTGCATCAAAACTTAAGGTTTTTGGGCATTCATGACAGTCTCAAGACCTCCTGTGTTTTAATCCCTGCCCCAAACAACTGATTTAAAAACCTGATACAATTGTAAAAAGTATCTAGGAAATAATTTAATTGGCAGATTAGCATATACTCTCAGTTACTTTTTTGTGAAATCAAAGGCAAAAAGCATCTAGCAGCAATTTTATAGCTGCCTATTTTCACTTCTAAATTACTTCTGAGTAATTACTGAAACATGTAATCAAAGCATCTTATATTGGTCAGCAGCAGATTTCCAGTAGGAAAGATCCAGGAGGTGTCCATCTTTATAGTACTTGTGATACTTCCAGTAAAGGACTAATCGTTAATCAATTTCCACCAAAAAAAACCCAAACAAAACAGAGAAAGGTCGGTCACTCTTTCACTGCGCAAGTCATCTGTACTGCACATGTTGAGGCAGGGATTTTAAATCTGCAGTAACAATACAGACACAATGCTAGGCTGATAATTTAAGCCTAGAAGTCTTGACCAAGTTTTTTCATCTAGATCACTTGCTTTTTCATGAGAGAAAAAAAAAAATAACCCTTTGTTTAAGACTAGTATTTTACTCCATCTGTTGGTGCTCTTGTGCCAGCAATGCAGCTCAGGGCTTCTGATCACAATCTTGTTTCTGCTGAAGCTGAAAGCTTTACCAGGTCAGTGAAAACAAACAAGGGTTCATAGAGAAGCCCAGAGGTCTGCAAAACAGTAACCAACGAGCTACAAGAGCCAGAGGGGAGCTACAAAGAATAACACACTGATACAAATAGCTGTAAAGAAGAACATACTGACACAAAGAGCTATAAAGAACAACACACTGACACAAAGGCATGAAGTTCACCTTAGGACAAGCTACCAACAAATAAGCTATTGGGCACTAGTGGCAGGGAGCAAGACACTCTGCTAGTGCAAATCAAAACACTTTCACTGAGACCAACACTGCTACATCATTTTACCAAACTGAGAGTCCTGGCCTTCACTGCTGCTGGTGTTTCAACTGCTGCATAAAATTCAGGGATTAAACACTGGCCCTTTTTCAAGAGATTTGAAGGGCTTTGATTTAAGCATTAAAGCTACTTTTAATGTAGCCAAGAATATGTCAGACCCCAACTCCACTATTTTTCTTTAATGACTAATGCACTGTCTTTAACGGTTTTGTAAACAGGAACATGAGCTGTCTGCAGTGAAGTGATATACGTATCTTTCTACATTCTTTACAATAAAAATAATGAAACATTTCTAGGAAGGAGTAAGTCTAAGAGCTATTTTTCTGACCAACACTGCCAAGTCTCTTCCCCTTGGATCTGCCAAAGGGTGATGGTAGCTTGGCCCCCTCCAACAGTGACAACCTCTCCCCTCCAATGAATATGAACATTAGTGTCTGTTTTTTAAAAGAGGTACCATCATTCAGGAGTCTGGCAAACTCTGCAATGCTTTACTCCAGCAAACCACAAGACATGTTCCAAGTGTCTGAGTAATGATTTGGGTTGGCCATTTTTCTCTTTTTAACACAAGTCAGAGCTTTTTCTTGACTTTGCTATGCCTGCCTATCTGATGTATATCCTACACTTTGGGGTGATGCAGCTAAGAATTAAACACAAACTTGTCAAGTTTTCACATTCCCTGTACTTCCCCCTCAAAGGTCCATTTTACCCCTCTCTGCTTGAAATGGAAGCGTTTGAAAGCACCACAAAGTTCAGAGCTTCCCAAAGATGCAGTTTCTCCGCATTTTTTGACTGCTACAAGGACCATTTTAACCTAGGCTTTATGTCTCTCTTCTGAAGTCTGGAGAACTTGCATGTTCTAGTTTCTTCCTCTGACTTTTCTCTTCACTCTTATCCCAGAGATGCCAGTGATGCTGAGACACACAATCAGAGCCTGTTCATGCTGCACCTTAAATACCAGGAACAAGCAGCTGCCAATTGAATGAGACTCTCCTTTTTTCTTACCTTTAACCTTGCTTCAAGCCAGAGTCCACTCTCTAAACAGCATAAAAAGTCACTGCTCACCCACAGAGTAAGAATGAAAAACTATCACACCCACATTGACTGTCTTCCTTTTACAAGCCACCAGGCCAGCTGTCACTTCTGCATAAGCAGCAGCACTAAATCAATTCCAGGCAATTTCATGGCTTCAGATCATTTTAGCATATCTGGAATAGAACAGCTAAGTGCAAAGCTGAAAGCTGGTATGAAGGGTTTCTGATCTTACCTGGGCTGCTGCTGGGGCTGCTGGAGGAGCCTGACTAGGTGGAGGTACAGCAGTTTGAGGTTGTGCAGGTACTTGTCCTGCAGCCTGAGGTAGTTGAGTAGGTGCCTGTGCTGGAGCATTGAGTGAAGGACCTGGAGGCTCAGCTGATGGGAATAGCTGCAAGCAAAAAAAGCATTTTAATGAGAAAAGGAACTCAAGAGTTATGACTCAAGCACCAGCTTTCCAAAAAGTGCTTGTCTGCCACATAAATCACTTCAAGAACTTCAACGCCAAGGGCATTCCCAGGCTTCCAGGACACTAACACTGATCCTAAGTTGGTGTTCAAGGGGTTTAATGTTTTCTTTTGTCCAGGGAGCCCTTCTGCCCTGACAATTGCAAGTTCTACTCACCCGTAAAGAAGGATAAGAAGCCAAGATAGCAGCATGACTGTGGATGTTGGACAAAATTACACTCTACAGCTAGCAAGGCTGGATGCATACAGATCATATCCTAGCTGGACAAGAGAGTCCTATCCTTTATTTCCCCCCCTTCCCGGAATCCGAGTCCTACTTATATTTCCAAGCAGCCATGCAGCCACAGCAGAACAACTCTGCTTTGACTGAGGCTGTGTTCTCTGAAAGGAACCACATCAAAGCATTAAGATAACTATCAATAATTTCTCCATTTGTAAAACAAGTGTCAGAGTCAGAGCTATCTGGATATTCAACTGAAAAGTGAACTCAGATCTTAAGTTCTTCAAACCACACAAGACAAGACTGTTTAGGATTGGACTTAAAGCTAGACCCCTGCAAAAAAAAAATCATATGCAATTAATTTGAGGGTGAGGGAAAATAGCTAAATGAAAGTTTAACCTTTTTTACCTCTTGTATTATTCAGAACAAAGAAACTGATTTTGGCATGGTAGCCAAAAAACTGTAAGCTTGATGGCACTTCTTCAGTGTGCCCTCCAACTTACTCCACTAAGTTGTAGGAAATATAAATCACCTTGAATATTGAAAACCTGCGCAGAAGACCTCCAAATCACAATATACATTAAGGGATGTATCACAGTGGGGAAATTAATCCCAAAGGGATTCTGGTTTTCAGCTTTTCCTTTGAATTTAGAGTTTATGTCAAATTACAGTGCCAGAACTGCAGTCTTTCTTAAGATCTCGCTTTCTAATCAATCCTTGGAAACAGATGAAGGAAGAACAGGACAGCCTAACCCAAGACTAATTTCTAGGAGACAGCCCTGTTTATCTTTCCACACAGATAGGGAAAACAAAGACATAACACAGTCTTTAGAAGATAAGAAGTCTCTATCACAGAAAGATAAGATATACTAATATTCCTAATGTAAGAAACACAGGACAGATCTGAAGGCGGATTATAAATTACAACTGAAGTTTTGTTTGCTATCAAATACTTCTACAGATTTATTTCACAATTCCGAGCATAGGTTCCAAAACAGTGAATTAGACTATGAAAAACACAAATCTTAAAGCTGTGTTTTGTTGGGTGTTTTTTTAAAGAGGAAATCAGAACACCATTGTTTTGCTTAGAATATTTTTGCGACTATTTCATTATCTTACAACATACAGACTTTTACCATAGCAAGTAAAGCTGAAAAGATACACACCAAACTTACCTCAGGAAGACCTCTTGGCATTACACAGTGATTCCTTTTATAGGGACGTTTTCAAGCAGAGCACAGCTAGATACTAGTTTCTACTTCACACAATATTCTTTTCAAAGGCTAATAAAAACTTGTTCCTTGAAAAACCAGCAATAACTAGGACTCATCATTTTGGGAATTATAACTTACCTCAGAATTCTGTACAGGTTCTTTCACTCTGGGAGACTGAAAAACAGAGAAAAAGCTGTCATTGCCTAGACAAAAGTGAAACTTATTGACTAGAAGGACTTGTCAGAACCATACTGAACATATGAAATCTACATAATTAAGTTACACATGTGTATTAAGATGCATAATAAAAGGGACATCACACAATTTGTTGGCAACCTAATCATATCATACCACCCAGAAACACACAGCCGTGTTTCAGAACTTGCAGTTGATATTTACACAGTGGCATACAATACCCTAAGCTGCTACCATTGTTAACCATTAGCAAAAGCCAGTACTCTTGAAGATCATTCAGACTGGATCAAATTACTTGCGCACCAAGATGGCAGAACCCATTTTAAGCTACTGAAGTCTTGCAGAAAAAGATAAGCCACACAAATCTGCCTTGCAGAATTCTGCTAGGAAACAAATCTCCTTTGTATACTTAGGGTACTAGTTTGCAAACCAACTTGCTTAAACCACGCAAAACCTGGGGGGCGGGGGGTGGGGTGAAATCAGCCTTGCTTGTGCTGCTTTCTATAAAGAAATCTCTCGCCAGCTCTCCTTGCCCTTGGACTCTGCATTATGCTATGCTCTCTGTGAGAGAATGCAGAAAACTGACATCTGTACACAAGTTCAGCAGTGAAACAAAGAGATCAGTGGAATGGAGGGGAAAGTGCAGTCAAAGTAATGCAACCAATCTTTGCTTATCAGTAAAACAAAGATAACACGCATTAGCTATTTCACATGAGCAGGAAGGAATTGCCAAGTACTCCTGGAAAGCCCTGCAATTAAGAGAGCCTGCAGCTCTGACTTCTAACAGGTCCAATTACTATGTGGAGATAGACAGGTGGGATGGCTTGGTCCATGCTGGGATTAATAAAATAGATGTTCCTTCTCCATATAATGGTCTAAAAGACAGGTTGCAATTAGGACAGTACAAGTCTCATCATGCCACTACCCTGAGCCAGCTTATGCACTAACCAATGCCACTACCTTAACAAATGCAGATCAGAGCATTTTGTAACATATGACCCAGAGGCTTCTCATGAGAGAAGGTTAAAGAGTCTTACTCTCGGAACTGCAAGTTGCAATAAGCCCTCTGGACAGGAGGAGAAGGAACAGTTCATTCACAATGACTATGTGCAGACAGTGTCAGGAAAAAAGTCATGCAGCTGGAAAGGTAAAGCCTGAAATCCATCTCAACATGCTGAGCCTTCCCTTGACAGTTACCAGCCAGGATGAAAAATGTGGTATTGCTCCCAGAGATAAACAGCCATGCTCCACATCTGCAGGCCACAGCTGCAGCGCTGTTCTTTCAGGCACAAAGCTCATATCCAAGAGTACCTGGATGCTTCAAGGAATAACTCAAAAGAAACTTGTCTGAAAGATCACAGTGTGCTAGACACTGTACAGACAAGTATGGAAACACTGGCCCTGCCCCACAGCTAACAACTAACCCAGATAAATGGCAAACAGAGGTAAACTAAGGAAAAACATAGACAGAAAGGAAAAAGGACAAACATTAAAAAACATTTACCTAATTAAGGCACGAATAGGATGACTCTGGGTATGTGCTGAAATATATTAGTTCTAACTTATTTTTCCTTGTGTAATCAGAGATGATGTGAGTAACCAGTGAAATGTGACCACACAGCGTGCCACTGCATGGATTTATTGAGTAATGGAAGGTGATTGATTTAAGAACCCACATAGCACAATTGCTTTAATTTGAATTCCAGGTTTTAAATGCAGAGAGGAAAGAAGTTCAGTGAGTCTTTATATCCAAAAGGTAATGTTGAGCCAGCAAGTCACCATATTCAATGAATTGAACAGATATTTCTGGCTCTGTTTATAATAAATATTTGTCTGCTTCCAAGTGCAATCCTAGCAAGAGACTCGTATAATACACGTTTGTACACATTAAATTCAACCTATTTTTTCTGTAAAGTGGAGACAAGCAAAAAAAATACAAAAACTTTTCATTTATGTAGGTGCTTTTATGCAGGTTAATACTTAAGCATTTTAGCAAATTAAGTCAATCTGCAAGGCATACTTTTACTTTAAGGCTGACAGCAATAAAATGCAGATACAGACAAATCATAGAATCACAGAATGGTTTGGGTTGGAAAGAACGCTTAAAGATCATCTACTCCACCCCCACTGCAATGGGCAAGAATAAAAAGTGACACTTAGTTAACATAAGCTATCCCATCCTATCCTACAACTTGGTTAAAATCGCAAAGGAATTACAAACAGGTGGGATTTATACCCTGTGTTTGAAATATGGCCAAAACCACAGGATAAACACTACTCCTCAATAACACCACCATATTCGTGCCAAACACTGGCAGTCTGGATACCTTTTCAAGTAGTCTTAAGACGTGTATCAAATGCAAGAGGTGCACAGTCATTCATATCCTTTTATCTTTGGGTTGAAGAAAATGACTCAAAAGCTGTGCGGAGGAAAGCCACCCAGGGCAGGATTCAAGTACCTAGGCAGACATGTAGCGAGGTCTAAGATGCCATGGTGCCCTTCCATGGTCTCCCAAAATTCTGCGTTGTATCTACACAGGGTGCCTCCAAAACGGCAATATACATCTACATTGAGGTAACTGAATTGAGACCTACTGCTCGAACACCCATCCTAAAGGTTTCTTGAATGGGAGACCTAGAAGTAAAGGCCAAGCACAGCCCAAATTAGACTGATCAGAACACAGACAGCAGCACAAGGCAATATGCCAAAGCTCCAAGGAAAAAAAAGAAAAAAAAAAAGAAAACTGGCTTGAAAAGGAGCTTGTAAACATATGCAGAAAAAAGCAGATTGACACACAAGAGGAATGAAACAAGTTAGTACTGTTCAAAACACAGTAAACACAGTTAAGTCATAGTACACTGAGCTTAGAGACAAGATAGAACAAGTTCTAAGTAATCTCTGAAATAGATTTAGGGTCTTTTACAATATTGCCACCTAAAATTTGACTGTATTTTAACCTACAAAAGGAATTTAGAAGTTTTCAGTTCATAAAGCATCAAGAATTTCAGTAGTAGCCACCTGGTACCAATAGATCCTCTTTGACCTTGTAATACGAAGCTGGATATAGTAAGCTCTTTAAAAAGTCACAACAGTTGTTGCCACAAAGTATGGAATTACTATATCAATAGTTGCCTTTAAAATCCCAAGCATTTGAAAGGAAGCAAAGTCTTGCATTTAACATTTAAGTGTCTATACAGACCACCAGTAGAAGGAAGACCGATGAAAGACAAATGAGAAAAGTTAAAGTTGTAAAGTGATAAATGCTTCAAACCAATACTGCTTTTTCTCCCTTTCATACTGAAAAGCTTCCTCTAAAAATCCTTCACTGCCTCACTAATTCAATTACAGAATGATTAAAACACAGTCCGCTTCAAGCTACCTGCTGTAGTGAAAAGAGAACAGGTAAGCCATTACAGTCAAAATCCACACTGCTGACTACCAGGGCAAGACAATCTGGAAATTTATTGTAATCTTTTAGCTGATCATTATGCATTAGTCCTCTCTGTTTCTGGGGGTTAGTCTGGGTTTGGGGTTTTTGCATATGTGTTGGGAGAGAGGAAAGTATTGGTTTTTGGAGCGTTTTTCAAGTGCTAGACTCCTTGTGACTTCAGGGATGCCTTAACATTTTCTACTAGACTAATCGATTTTAGTGTAACTGAGGGGACAGAGCCAGGCCCTGTGTGTTTCAGATGTCAGCCATAAGCACAGGCCCTATTGATCTCAACTCCATCCTGGAGAGGGCAGTAGGACAAAACCTCTCCTGACACTTCCAGAAGAAAGCATCTCAAACAGTCAGCACCCTTAAAAACAAAGAGAATATCCTAGCTCAAGTGAATTAGTATGCTGAACTGGGAGCAGACCATCTGAATTCATGTTCCCAATTATGCTCAACATCCCTGAATGAGACCAGCTGTGCCCCAGAATGACGACAGAAGAGAGATCAATACAATTTCTTCAACTTTCAGTCTGCTTTCTCTGGTTTAGCTACAAACTCGAGGGCAGCGATTATAACTTACTGTGTATCATACTTAAAAAAAAGGCCACATGCTTCCCAGCGATATTTAGATATACCACAGTTAGAAAACAAAACAGAGACAGTAGAGCTACCAGAGTTTGAGGACCCACCCTGAGCTGTGAAATTGCTGCTCTGCCTTCTTCACTTTCTTCATCTAGTTCATCATCACTCCATTCCCAGCCACCATCTTCAGTCTTATGAAGACGTCCACTGGAACCTGGAACTCTCCGGACCTGCTCAGCACAAAGACAGAGAACTAGTACGTCAAGCAGACAGTTTCTACAGTTGATCTTTTTTAGGAGAAACAGCACAAGAGCATCTTCAGGTTGCATCACCTACCAGGGTGCTTGAGTATTTTATTGAAACGTCTAGCTCTGTATCCAGAAAATGCCATACTACAGTAATTATCATTAAAAATATGAACACAAGCATAAAAAAACCTAGTACAACTAACAGCAAGAGCCCATGAGGTTTTCAGTACCTTTTTGGATCTTTCGGTGATTGTTGGTGCTCTCTGCAACATCTTCTCTTGTAAAAACTCTTTATTCTGCAAAAGAAGAAATACCAAACATTTGCATTGCTGAAAATGCCCTTTGATTCCTTCAGTGCCTCTGATAAAGAAACTGTTAAGCTATTTCTAGCAGATAGTGTCTTACATGTTTCATCCCCATTCTCCCAAAGATATTAACCACTTTCTTCCTTCGCACTAAAGTATATGATGTTTCATCCTAAATACCTTTTCAGTTAGTGGTGGCACTTTCCCTGTGCAAGGGGATATGGAATTAACAATCAAAGAGTTGTATACTGTTCCGTCTGATTTACTGGGGAACGTACTTATTACAGTGCAGCATCTGACACCCTGCTGAGACATTTGGCATTCTTCCATTCGCAGATACTACACCACCTGGATCCAGCCCCTTTGCTTTATCTTACCCCTAAATTTATGCCTGTCCAACTGTCAAAGGCAAACCTCAAATGTCAGGCAGGCCAGGATGCAGGAACCCCTCTATGCTGGAGTAACAAGACTGAGGAATTAGGGCAACAGGATTTAAAGGGACTGAAAAAAACATACAGCACGTATGATGTTTAGAGAGAAAGTAAATGCAGTGATCACAACAGATTAAATACCGGGAAACTGCTGTGACGCATTACGGTATTAAATTTCCTCTTCAGCAAGCTACTCTGGACTGGCTAACATGCGTGCTCCTACGCATACAATTTTCCAACCGCTTGACTGCGGAGCCAAACTGCTGGCTGCAGGGGAAGCAGACCAGGCAAGCACCCTGGCATAAGCACTGGGATCTGGCTGGGTATTTCACACCACACAAGTGAGGTTGGACAGCCCTGCCATCTCTGCCCACGAAGTGCGCCCAGAACTTCCCTGTGATGGTTTCTTGCATGCAGGATGGAGAGCCTCAAGACACATGCTGTCCCTTCCTGCTAAGTGGCTCTCAGCATTATCAAAACATACTTTTACATAATACAGACTGTATTTAAATATAAGGTTCAATATAGACATATAGAAGTTGGACTCTTCTGTCCTCAAGTTAGAGCTGTCAGTTTGGCAGTGGCTGATGTAGGAAAAGTAATTTAACACTGAGTGTTAACTGGCACACATTTTCACTTTGGGTGTCGGTTTAAGTATTGCCTCACTTACAGTAATGTTAATTTTCTATCACCACATATGCTAATATGTTACTCTGCGGGAGCTTAACGAAAGCATGAAGGAGATTTTACACACAATGAAGTATAACACGAACCAGAACTCGCACAACCAAATGGAGAAAGGTCAGCAATGTGTAAACCATCTTGTCACTTTGGACACCAAGTGTGCATCCAGTATACAAATGCAGAGTATTCAGCTGCCTACAATCCCATCGTGGACAACGAAAACCTAGTTAATACTGTCAAGAGCCCAGACATCAGTTAAACTTACCCTAAAGCAAACTCCTACATTTCATAAACTGGATCTCTCTCTAGACTTCCTCGGTTGCACTTGTTAGATTTCTGTCAACTTTAATAGGACATCCAGCGCCTGTACAAATACCTAGATGTGGCCACTTCCATTTAAGCATCTTAATCTGGGAGGTGAAAACTACTTTGATTAATTGGTGATGCTGCTGTGCTATCCCAGGTATCAGACATCTTTTTGACAGTTTAATCTGTGTTGTGCTATAAAACCCATGTATTTTGATCACAAATATGACACAGAAAAAATAAGCCAACAGAAAACATCATCTTATTCCCATGGAAATATAAATTCTCCCTTGTATTATTTCTGTCTCCCTCAATATGATCTTGCACATTGCATATGCACTAATCTCCAGGAAGTAATTACATAAATGCTTACTGGCAGCTCACTTCAAGGCTAGAAATGGAAGTTTCCTACTACTTTGTATCACAGGATCTTCACTTTCCATAAGGCAACACAGGGTGAAATAGTTTTACGTAGCCCTCTGCACAGTGGGCCTCATTCACTGCTTTGCATACAGACCAATTATAGAATTTACTAAAATATAAGTTACATTTACTGCCACAGAGACCTTTATGGTTGGACAGGCAGCCAGAATGGCACCATTACAAGAGAAGAAAAAAAAAAACCAAAAGCCACTGAAAGACATTTAAATGCTCAAGAATTTCTAGGTAATTTCCTTTAATAGCAGCGTACACAAGGAGGTACAGAAGAGGGGTTTCATTCTGTTCGTTCACAATGACCCATTCAACTCACTCAGCTATGCTGGCCCTAAGTGAAACAGCCCACACTCATGCCAATAAAGCTGTCACCATACTTATCGTACTTCTGAAAAGTCCTCTCCAGAGCCTCTGCACAGATCAGTTTAGGAAGCGTTTTCTTACCTTTGCTTTCGTGAAAAATTTGTGTCTTAAGAGTTCTGCTGCTGTCGGTCTGTCAATAAAAACAGATGTAGAAAAGACAATTAAAAATGCTCCCTTTCAACACAACCATCTTCCAGGTTGCTGCAGCTTGTTGTAACATTTCATAAGGGCATCGGCTTCTCCTGCACAATTCCCCTAAAAATCAGTCAATGTATTCCAAGTAAATTTTACATCACCAGCCTTTTAAATACTCAGTGTATTCTGAACAAAGCCTATTCTTTTCAAAAGCAGTGAATAACTTGGGGGTGGGGGGGAGAAGTTGCTCTCGTTTTGATGCTGAACTTGAGTCTCTCAGAGCCAGTTTGATAGAATCACAGAAACAATTTGCTCAAAATTGAAATGAAGGAGTGCAGTACTCGCCATGTGCAAGTAAACAAAGTTATTTCAGAGATACTTTATTCTATGTGTGCAATTAGTTCTATTAAACACAGGTGAGACAATCAACCTTTCTCTAATAGAAAAGTAACAAATACAAACTATTCTCCCCTTTAAGTTAGGCTTTAGGATAAATACTGGAAAGTAAAAGACATTCCTTGGTCATTTTAGAAGGAGCTTTCTAAAGACTCAGGCCTACATGAGAAAGTACCAGCTTACAGCATTTTCACACTGCAAACTGTGCTTAAATAGTAACAGAGTTTAATTAGTGACTTGCAAAGGCCATTCATAACAGGGTTTATTTCACCTCAGACTACTCTAACAAAAATCATCCACCTGCAAGGCAGCCCCCAAAATAATTAAAAAGCAATTGCACTAAATTCTCCTCTTTGAGAACCTGTACAATATGCATAAGCAGTATCTGATTCTGCTAGTTACTCCTTATGGGCCAACCTCCTGCTCCCACAGTCAGGATGATGACAGTGGCTGTTAGTGGTGCTTGAGAAGATAGAAGGGGTATGTCACAATTCAAAGTGATTATGTTTAATTCTGATCCGCACACATACAAACCTGCAGGGATAGGATACGCTTTAGAAAGGAGAAAAAAACATCATGCTGGGAAAAAAAAAAAACCCTGCTATCAGCATTTATCAAGCATGGATTCATTAAGCATTTCAAGTGTAAAGCTTGTTAGAAGAGAGAGATCCCATCTCACAATGCATGAGAAGCCTTTGTTCCTGGATCTGTCACAAGAGGGAACTGAAAAATGTCTTCATTATTATTATTATTTTATGAAGGGACTTTTTCCTTTCCAGAATTAGTTTGCTTACTGAGTAAAAAAGAAAACTAAGAGGTATAAAAACTGATCTGTGGGAATGCTTGTTTCTTTACCTTTGCATTTTAAGGAACACTATTTTTAATGCAGGATGAATATTCCTTTAAACAGCTTCACAGACCGGCAAATGCTATGACTGTCCTCCACAGATATGTCTGAGCCATCCTATGTGACAGGCTGTGGATTTTAAACAGTGCCATAGACAGCCAGACCCTCGTGCAACTTTGAACAGTGCCATAACATAATGAAACAATGCTGTCCTGGGAACGACAACATATGCAGCACCCCCTTGGTAGTATTTCTAACATCACTGAGCAGTCAAGCTACCATTACAAGGAAGACTGAAAATGTCATCAGGTCACTTAAGCAATCTGTATTGATGAAAACATGTTGGTAAAATTCACCAGTGTTTTTCCTGATTTCCGCCCCAAACCAAATACTACTTATAATCAAGCAAGTCAAAACTACACTGAAAGCCTTCTTTGCACTGGCAAATTTTAAAAAGTTTATTTAGGAAGCTTCGCAAGTAAACACATATTGCCCAACATGTAATTTTGGATTTATAAACACAGAGCAGTTTTGACTGGGAACAAAACATGAACTGCAGTCACCTGCTGGAGGTGGCAAGGGGGAGAATAGCACTACACACACAGTGGACTGGGATGCACTCTCATTAACCCAAATGGAAGATGTGTGCCCCAGCCAGGCACAATGCCAGACATTTATCCTTAAAAATAAGGACAGCCAAGAGAATTTGCTGCCACACAGCAAGATTGCTGTGTTCATTGTCACTGAAAGGCTGGATGGGCAGAGAGCGTACCGGCTTAAAAAAATATGGAATACAATGAGGTTTGTGGTTTTGGTTTAGGGTTTTGTGTTTTGTTTTTTTAATTTATTTATTTTGGTGTTACCTGTTCTTACCTTTTTTCAGGGTCTTTTTGTAGGCATGATGAAATCATCTTCCTAAATGATTTCCCATACTTCTTCAGCATCTCCTTATCTTGCACACCAGTTTCCAAAGATGGAGGATCATTTTGTAGTGTCAGCATTAAAACCTGAAAGAATTATGTCTATTGGCAATGAGATTTTTCTTGACCTTTGTCAGAGGCAGATCTTGGGAACACTGTATTTTAGACAAGCATTTTCCTCAAGCATCTCAGTCAACTCGGACTGTGATTAAAGGTGTAAGCATAGCAGAACTTCTACCAGCCTTCCTCATTTGAGACAAGGAGTTGTGCAAGGCATTGCATTCAAAGGCTCTGTTTAGATCACCCTGCAGGTATTTCTTAGCTAAAAATGAAATTAATGTACAAGCAGAAGGGCAACACAAAAAAAAAAAGAGGGTTCACTTCCATGTACCAATGCAACAGCAGGTGAAGACATTTCTCACACAAACACCCATCAAGCCAAACTGATTATTTCTTTCACATCACTCAGATATTCTGAAGGAAAGGAAGAAAATTACTCATTTCCATTTTCACTTGTCACCTACATACAGATGAATATCTATTTTTAGAAAAGGAAGCAGCACATAGCACATTTAAATAGCTTTCCACAGCTATATCGCTTAGGGCAGCAAGAGCCCATCAATCTAGCTGAAATTATACAGTCCATGACAGAATTCCCCCCTCTCCTTAGAGGTTCACTTAATGCATGGGTCATTTTGCTGCGTAACAAAACTAATTTGCAATGAAATACAGTTACATTCAATAAATAAAACACAGAAGTCCTCTTGCAGGCTGCACGACTGGAACCCATACCCAATAGAATTGGAGACTCAGAATGATATCTACCATATGACAACACACGATACTAAATAGGCTATCTTTGTATTCAAAGCTACAACCCATACATTCAAAACACAATAAACAGAAGTACAGCTTGCAGAAGCTACTGAAAAATGCTACCAATAGTCACAGCACAGAAGGAAGTATCAATGGAAACAGCAACAGCTAAACCAGCAACACATTTCCCTGAACTCCTCACTGCTCTGCCACAACCACTGATACAGTACGAACTTTAACGGCATTTCTAAACCACTCAGTTATTTAACAGTCCCTGCACAGAGATGACACAAATCTTAAAATTAATTCTGTTCTACAGGAGTTAAACTAGCGCAAAGTCCTGGCATTTAAAGCAACACATGGATGAGCCTGTTCTAATGAGTTAGGAGCTACTGGATTCCCAAGTGCTACTGTAATTGCAGGGTAGGAGGGGATGGACCCAGGTCCTAAAGAGGTGACACCCAACTTGCATAGCACTCCAGCAGTTAAAAGACTCAGAAAAGGAAAGCTTGCCCCATGGAATGCCTAAAATTGAGGGACTTGGCACCCATAGGCCTCATATCCCAGGTAACTAGTCTAACCATAAGCTATGGGATTACTGAAAGGGCTTTCCACCCCCTCCTGTTTGATCTGAGGGAGCATGCATCCCAGGAGTAGAGGCAAAGTGGCCTTCAAGAGGGTGGGCCAAAGAGGCTCAAAGTTTTGTGACTGAGACAGGACCCCATCAGATCTCACAAAGGGGCTAAGGAAGAAGATCTTAAAGCTCAGCAGAAGGGCAAGATGCTTCAGACCTTAACTGAGGGGGTCAACTCAGTTAACTTTAAGATGTAGACTCCCTGAAAGAGCAGCATGCTAGAAGTAGCTCCTGGTTCAAAAGTCAGGAAATGGGGAAAGTTAGCCAAAACTGTAAGGTGACCTGAAGTTCAAGATACTTAAACAAGATTTTTGAAGTTTTGTCAGTCAGTGTTTAAACAAGAACATTTCCTCCACCTCAACTTCAATAAAATATTTATGTTGCCAATACCACACCATTTCATACTGATGCGGTACTTTCCACTGATTCAGTAACTGACAGGACTGTTGGCACTAAACAAAGACAGACATTCTTTTGGATAACTGGTAACGGGACTTCTGGGAGGCATCAAGAAGGATTAGTAGTGCAGGAGAAGGAATGGCTCACCATCCCAGTGTCACTGGATGCCAGATAGCATGCTCTGAATCATTACTTATAGCCTTAAAAACATCTGCTGCCTTCAGAGGCTCCACGATTAAAACACACAGCACTTTCCTCAAGAACAGCGACCCTGGCAAGACTCAGGATCTAAATAAGAACTGTGCAGTTTCAGACAATGCTGATTAAGTTGCATATTTTTAAAAGGTGACTTCAGATAAATCCAAGAACATCGTGATCCACAAGTGCAATTTGAGACAACAAACTCTTCAACTGAGCATGCTGGCCAAATTCTTGGAAACACCCAGAGAACACACTGATCCTTTATCTTGCACAAGTATCTGGAGACCTGCTCACCTTCATGGGCGGGTATTTATGGTACGGAGCTGCCCCTGTAGCCAGTTCAATAGCAGTGATCCCAAAGCTCCAGATGTCTGCCTTGAAATCGTATCCTCTGACCTGAAAGATATTAGAGGATGTTAGCATATGCCTCTTGCTATCCTACACTACAATCCCTTTCTTTAGCCTATTACACATCCTTTTGCCCTTTCCTTCCTTGCCCCTCGAAATTGGAAAGAGCAGCACTATAGCGTTAAAGAGATGGAAAGAACATTTTCTCCCTCCTCTCCACCCAGCTCCTTATACCTTCGAGAAGGTGTTTTTGAAGTCATAGTCTGCTGAAAATTATGATTGTGGACTGTGCAACTAGGACTGCTCTGCCATAAACCTCTCCATGTGTAGAACATAAAGGCGCACTGGGTTAACCCTGACTCCGACTTCTACACAAAGACACAGAGTCATTAAACAGTATAATGAAACTCTCATAGTTAATAGATGGACTGTTATCCCCTTGGGACATATGCCTCACTACACTTTTAGTCAACCGCTTAATCAATCTGACTGCAAACATGCTCAATCCTGAAACTTCAGTACACACCAGCTCAGTAAAAATCCCCTCACTCCTGTCTACAGACTAGTATTTCCCTCCACTAATTAATAGTAGCTTCTGTACTTGATATTAAACACAGACTTGTTCAGGAAAATTTATAGCATTTACTTCCCCTCATGCACAGGAAAAAATATTTCATATGCCAAAGCGGTTACTTCCTCATTATCATTAGGTAATATTTTGGCACTTGTTCTCTCCACTGCAGGAGAGAGACATTATGTACTAACTTCAAGAGCAGCTACAAAAATCAAAGCATTTTGGCTGCTTAGAATGGTTTGTATTTCTTCTTGCTAGACTCTGGAAAAATGAATATTGAATCAGAGCAAGGCTAATAGGGATATTGTGTTCAGCTAACCTAACAAGCTTTAGAAAGACGCTCATTGTGATAAAGCAAAAAACGTTCCCCAAACTACCTTTAAGATGATCTTTAATTTTGACAAAAAACCCTCTTGCACTGTTTTTCATGTAATACTATAGTTGAACTGAAACTTATTACAGCAACAGGAGTTTTTATCTTGCACAAATTTCTTCAACTCTGTAGACATCATTTTCATGAGCCTTAAAGGTCTGAAAGGTTTCTTGAAGTGCCTCAGTTTATGGATGCAATGATTATGAACAGATTTCAAGTCATTTAACTGAAGAAGCACAGATATCTAGTATAATTTAAAAGAACATAGTGGAGGAAGAAATACGCTGTAAGGGTGGCATTTTTTTCCCCTCACACTATTTTTCGGTTTTGAGAATAACTTTGGGACATTACTTAGCTTTGTCTTTCAGTTAGTCTTGCAGCACATCTATATATACACTGTACAACTCCCCATACCCCACCAGGATTTTAACTGTTCAGTGGTTTGGGGTGGGTTTTTTTAATTATATCATATAATCCTACTTGCAAATGAAAGCTATGAAGTTCAAAACTGTCTACAGCAGTTCATCTTGACATCTGTCCAATCCATATTAGTCACAACCTTGCAGTTAGTTTATATCAACAACATTTATTTTTCTCCTCAGCTTTTTTTTTTTTTTTTGCCATAAATCTGTCAAGTGAACGAATGTACATTAAAAGACAATGCCAGGCTATCATGTATTAACATGTTAAAGGAACTTAATGATGCTGAAGTAAAACAAATGGAATTGGGTCGATAATATCTACATAGCAAAGGCTAACCTACAGCAACCCCTTCGTCCTTTTTCCCGGGTTGGATATAGTGGCTCAGAGTGACACCTGCTGGAAGACAGCAAGATGATATAAACGGACATTGAAGGATTTCACATCAGCATCCAAAATACTTCCTTACCATCTAATATTTGCAACAAGTTAGATGTGCGCAGCCTTCATGGAAGTATTGGACTCCCTAGAAAATCTACCTCCTTCGGAAACACATCTGTTGCATCAAGAACCCCTGCTTTGTCACCAAAACCTTCATCTCCCTTTTTTAGCACCCTCCTTAAGATCTTTTTTTCCCCTGTTGTCCTGCAGATTGCAGCCACCCTAACTGCAGTGAGCCTGGAGCAGCACCATGAGGTCCTGGCCAGCCTGCTGTGCCCTGTTCACCAGGACAGGACAAAAAGGACAGAAAAGCAAGGGACAACTCTGATCTAGTTTTGGAAACACTGAACACTATTTTTTTTATTCATTTTTAAATCAACATAACAAAAAAAAGAATCCAGAAGTACATGACAGTGAAGCAGTTCAGAAGCAGGTCTGCAAAGACAGCTCCTGACTTGGGGAGTGTGTCTTGTACTCTATGGTGTTATGACTTGTACTCTGAGGAGGTTGCAGGGGTGCTTTAACACACCAGCCCCTCAGTGCCACCACAGGGAGCCACTGAAAAGGCCGAACATTGAAAAAGCCTTTCAGCCATAGTATATTTAAGCTACTCCAAAATTATCTCAAATCCTGAAGAAGTTTTAGATATAGGAAAAAATGCATTAAAGTTCTACCACTGTTTTAGCTGCATTTCATTTTAGAGATACATATATTTGTTGGAGTCCTACTCAAGCTCCTCCTAAACTTCAAAATATTTTATTGTGAACAGCAAGGAGAAAAGTAACAAGGCGGGTTTACTTGAATAAAAACAATGTCTTCCCAAAATATTCTTGTTAAAAAGATTTTTTGGAAGGAAAAAAGGAAAAACAGAAAAACCTTTATAGTCAGTTTTATTTCTGCTTGGCACACCTGTCAAAAATCAAACCCTGACTCCAGCCCTCTGTCAAACTATTTTTAAGGGGATGAGGGATAATTTTCAGAATGCTTATGGCAATGAACATCAACGCAACAGACAGCTACTGCAAATGCCCTGTCAGGACTGTGGCATAATTTTGTTTGTGGATCTTGCTCAGAAATGGGCAAAGATATTTTACATTAAACAAAGTTTCCAGGTGGCCTTCATCAGAAGTCATGCAGACAAAGCTTCTGTAGTTTAGTCTAGAAGTAGTGGAGGACAAAAAGTGACATATCTCCACCCAACGGGAAGAAGTATGACATCTTTTAACAAGCCAAAACAGCAGAGTAGGAAGGGGGAAAAGACAAGCGTTCCTCAGCATTTACAATCCAGATTCTCACAAGCCAAGAGAAACTAAACACCCAAATAAAGTCAACTGCATGTTATTTTACTGTAATAACTCCCCGCTCTGACATCTTGCAATTAGCTACCGCAAATTCTTCTATTTACAAATGCGGAAGAGCACATTACCAACCTGTATATGTGCATATTTACCATGTGTGAAACTATTTATATTCTACCTCACATTTATGCAAGAGGGAGGGGCAGGTTAATCTTCTTTATGCAACAGCTGAGCTGTCTCATCCTCACCTTAGGTAGGAGCCTGAAGAGAAGCAACAGGGCAAAAATCTACTGAACACTTGAATATTCCCCAATACAAGCCTGGCTGCAATAGGCAAATAGAAGAAAATCCTGTAGTTTTAAGAAAGCCTGACAGGATGCCAAATTATCATCTTAGCTTCAAGTAAATATAGCCCTTGCTGACAACAAGGAATTCCAGGTGCAGATCAGCTAAGAGGACACTAGGAAAAACAATTCACCTGTTCCATAACTTCTGGTGCCATCCAGCAAGGTGTGCCCACAAAAGTTTTCCTGACTTTATTTCTGGTAATGTCACCACCAGTGGCCAGAAACGCGCTAACACCGAAGTCTGAAAAGAAAACAAAACCAGGTTGTATTAAGAACACATCCCAAGCAAACTGAAGGGTTGTCCCCTCTTTCCCCTCGTATTCCCAGCCATCTATTAAGTACTAGACCATACAGTTACGCATGAGGAGTTTCCTAATAAATGAAGAATGATAAAACAGTTAGCTAGGAGTGCTGGTACACGAACAGTGTGTAGTCCACCATTCAATTACTGGGGACAGCAGAGCTTTCAGTGCTGGCCGGCAGAGAGGAAAATTCCGCTTTCCATTACGGCCCACTGGTCACATTACAGCATGCCTGCACTCCCCCCCAGCAGACCTGCTACTGTACAAACCTGCCTCTGACAGCCAGTCCTTTATTTACATTTGTATACATGCACAACAAGTAAGAACTGAACTTCTATTAGCATCCTGTTAATATCTGCAGCAATGAAGTCTGGTACGTAAAATGTTACTAGACTTTATGACATTTAACCATCCTAACTACATCCTGCAGACTGGAGGTATCGGCCCCTTATTCTGAATGGTTTATTATCAGAATATGCTTTGCTTGGTAATATTCCATCGCTGAGATGCTCAGTGCTTTAACAGGAACTTGGACTGGCTCCCAGTGATACAGCAGCGTTACTGAATCGAGCAGCACATGCCGCTAACCAGCCCGACCATCCCAGAGTGAGCCTTGCAGAGAGGTATTCACACCCTGCACAGCATTATCCCCACTTGAATCATCTTTCACAAGCTGAAGGACGCTCAAGGATGCCCCATGCACTTGCTGGTAATTGTCTTAAAGTAAATCATTCTTTTACATGAAAACTATGCTTTCAAAGATAACACTGATGTTTTACGCAATTAAGAATGACATGGAAAACAGGATCTGTGAACAGCAGCAGTAGTGTGCAGGGATAGCAATGGGGTACAGTATGTTCGTTCAGAGAAGAGCATTAAAAAAGATTCAGCAACCAAGTCATTCAAGAGAAGATGACAGACTTTCCTTGGAGAAACAAAAAGAAATAAATCAGGTGACAGGGAAACTGTAAACACAAAACTGTAGAAGTATTTCTTCCTAGTTTGCTCCAAACTACACTGCTTATGTATTGCAGAATTATAGACCTGCAATGGGTCATTCTCCATAACTCAATTTTATCCACACACACACCTGCCTTTTTTTAAACACAGTACAAGCAATCAAAATCTTGAATGCCATTTTTGAGATCAGTGACAGGCTTGGAGGATAAGTCTCTGAAATTCAAGGGCTATTTCACATAAAACCAGAACATTATTGACCACAATAGGTTTGAAAATTTTTGAAACTCAGCTGACATAGTTAACTGTAAATGCAAAGTCTTACTCAGAGGAGCCATGGAGTTACTCCATGGCTTAAGGGTGTTATCCTGACTGAGAAATCAACTGCAATAAAAGATCCCTCTTTACAATTTTCAGGCAATGGCATCCAAGTGAGGACAGTCACAAGCTTCCTTCTGTATCATGCCAGCAGTGCAATGAGCCCCTTCTCACCAGTCTTTCCATATTTGAGAAACACCACTGAAATTATCACTCAGAAGAATAAGATGCTGAAAGCTTCCAGCTCACTTAGGTTAGAGGCTTCCAAGTACAGGAACTTAACGCTCACTAAAATACAAGACATGGATTAGTGAAAGTTGACATTAAAGAAAGTTGCATAGAAATCACAGGGCTAAAACAAGCACTAGCAACTGCCTATCATTAAGGTTCAGCTTCTCCCCGATGCGCTGTCCTGTTCTCCTCCCTGTTCCCGGAGGCATCTTGTCTTCCTGCTAGCCTTGAAGTTTTAGCACATTTAGATGGATCACTATCCCCATCAGCACTGCAATCTGTATTTTTCTGGAAACCCACTTTTTGCAACAGTGATTTTGCTTTGAGATCTTCCATGTGTGTATCCACCATTCTTGCTTTTCTCAGAAAACTGCATGAGCTTCCTAAAAAGTTCAGAGTAAAATTACTTGCATTTTACCGCTCATTACAGGAAGTCTCACAAGATCTGTTGTTCTAGAGACAAAAGCAATTAGAAGTTCTTTTAAATAAGATAATACTAATAGAAACTTGTCCAAGTGCCATCAGCATATTGTTGTGATGTGCTGTATTTGAACCTGTGTATATTATCTTACCTCAAGTTTACATGCAGTCATTTTGAGGGTAAAGGAAATGCCATTCAAAGCAAAAGCATTCCAGCAGTAAAAACACAAGTCCTTTACACAGCGCACACAGCATTCACCACATTTCACATCAAACATGGGTTTATAAATTCCAGTTAGAAATTGTGCCCCTACATCTGCTATCTGAGGTCAGCAGAAAGCTTAAACAGAATTAAATTTATTCAGTTACATGGTTGATTTATTCAATGTTTTCCCAATTTCCCTCATTTACAGTGGGCTAAAATAGGCACAACCAGTCTGTGCAAGGAATGACTTTGAAACCGTCTTCTCAAATGTCATCTTACTAACTTTATCCAAGTCCCAGCTATTAAGATAAGAATGTGCGTGCTCTCAAGAAATATCTGTAAAGCAATAAAATAAAATCCTAACCACACGTTTGGGTTCAATTCTCACTTCTGAGCAGTTGGTACAACCCGTGTCTCATTCTCTCTGCCACTGTTAACTACCCTCAAAAAGGCTAAAATGGCACTAGGTTACTGCAAATTAATTTAAATCTAGAAAATAGGAAAAGTAACAAAATTCAAGAGGTATGATAGCTCAGAAGTGTTTACATTTGTACTCTTCTTTGGCAGCTTGTACTTCATATTGGCTCACTATGGTGATAACTGGAAAGGACTGAATCACCAGAAACAGGGAGGAAATGGAAATGTTTGGACCTGGCTTGCAATACCAGTAACCACTACTGCTGGGAATCCAACGACTGTCACATTCTAAAGGAGCCCCAAAACTGAAGACTTCCAGCAGTCTGCTAGCAAATAATAGTCTGCAGGATGTCTTGATACAAGTCGTAGGATCATTTTTTTAGTAACTTTTCTGAAGCAATGTACAAAAGATTCATCTGCTGGACCTGTTTCAGTGATATAAAACAAACACTTCTTTAAAAAAATACATATATATATTCAGACTCCTGTATCACAGCAAAACCAATCCAGAATGGAAATGACAATTCTGCTGATGCAGGTTCTGCAGAAAATATGGACAACTTGTCTTTTTCAGTAGAAAGATCATGTGTTGCAAACCACATACCCTACAAAACACTCTAGTGGCAATGAAGTTGCAGGCTAGTGTTTGAAAAAGCATGGTATTAGGCAACAATTCCTGCTATTAAGGTATGCAAGTTGTCAAACTTGAAAACTATTCTAGCCACTCAGGAAATGCAAAAGCTGAAAGGAAAATTTCCTCTTACTATTCTGCGTTGTAGAAACAAAGACCCAGTCTAAACAACTCACCAGTGCAAGAACACTTTGGCAGGACCACATCACAACAGGCACCATTGCTGCTACGTATGTCAGAAGATACATTTCTACAGTATCATAAGTTAGATTGTTTTATCCAAATCCAGGAAGTCAGCCATTAAAAAATCATCTCTCCTTGGCTGTCTCATACTGTAACATTACCTTAAGCCTAAGTACCTGCTACCTTGGGTAGCTACCTACAAGGTAGGAACAAGAGAAAAAAGACTGTGCACTAACTAGGACTGAGGACCAAAGCCTACTGACATCGGAAAGGCTCCTACAGAGTTTGGTGGGTTTGGATCAGACCCTAAGGCAGTTCCCAACTTCAGTGGGACAGAACAACAGAATAAACCAATCTTGACTTCAAACCACTCAGAGTTGTTTTTAAACTCATGTAGCCAAAATATTATCCCTCCTCAAGCAAAAATAACAGTACTTCAGAAGACAGCACTAAGTGTTTTTTTCACTGGTCACCTTCCTTCTTGTTCAGTTGTTCACCATCAGAAAATATCTGCAGTTGTCCTTAGTGTTTTTCTGCAAACTTTACAGCTTTTAGAGCAATGAAGATGAATAAAAGCTGGCACGAAGAGGAGGAAGGCAGTAGTAAATAGCAATTTTGTGCTGAGAATGCAGTGGGTGGTAAGACACCAGAGAAAAGGAAGATGAGTGAAGTACAAGAATCAAAAGCTTCTTTCCTTTTAAAGATTATTTGGTTATACAGTGGTATTGGATCTATAAATACACACTTGTTCTCCCAAATTCTCATTTGGAAAGGTAGTTCTCTACAGTTACATATATTTCTAATCAATTCACATGCAGAACGGCAGCATTATTGTATCACAAGTTCAGCCTTTTTGCAATAATGTCAAGGCACATAAAAGGTGTATGAAATCCCTTTGCCGAGTAAATGTAAAGATCAAATCTGAAACCGAGCCCCAACAGTATGTTAATAAAGATATACTAATACTGCACAAAGTAACTTAAGGATGACAAAGCCCAGGCCAGGTGAAGCCACCGCCCTTGGAGAAGTTCACAAGTGGTTTCAACAACGAAATAGCGCAACATCTCTTCAGGGAACACGGATATTACAAGTGACACACAAAAAGTTACTTCACATCATGCTGCCGCAGTGGAGGCACCAAAACTCTCCACCAACCACAGAGAAAAACACTTTAGCCCCTTTTTTGAAAGAGAGAAGAGGCTCAGAGGTGTCCGTGATACAACACCAAGTGCTCAAGTCAGCCCTGCCATCGGCACTCCCCTCCCTGAGTTAGATTCATGTCTTGTCCTTTGATAAGTCAATTTAATCTCCCAAAGTTAGTTTCCTAAGGGAAAGTGGGGGAATGACACTGCCTGCATCATAGCTCGATGTTTATGTAGAGCGCTATTTTAGTACAATGAATTAAGAGCAGTCAGGAACACAGCGAACCGGTGACAAGCTGGCATGGATTTGTGGAAAGTTACACAAATTCAGTTACACAAGTTTTGCCTGGCCTTAACTATCCCCATTTTATAAATAGATAAAACGAGAGGGGTTAGGCAATTTGCCCAGTATCAATTAGCAAGTCCTGAACGACTTCGTGAAATCTTAATCTACTTCGACCGCTTGGCAACACGGCCTGCCGGGGACACGGCAGGCACACTGAGCGCCTCTTGGAGTACATGTTAATAATCCCAACTGGTTTTAAAACCTGAAGATATCATGTTATAATAGTCCCTACAACAGAAATATCCCACACACGGAAGGATGTATGCCTTTCAACCTTCAGTAGACCCTTGCTTCTTCAGATTCAATCACAGAGGGGTGGGTGACAGCATTATTTAATATCCCAGTGGATAAAATCAGGGAAAAAAAGATTTAGTGTGCACCCAGTCTCAGTAGGATGCTAATATTATGCCGTGGTTGGAGAATGGTTCATACCGAGCAAGTCTCGTGCACCCTGGGGAGAGTTTCCCCTCAACCTCTCCCACCCCTTCCCAGCCTATCAAGACTCTCACTTCATTTCACAATAATTTATAGGGCCTGCACAGTTAAATAAACTGAAGAATATTAAGCCTCGCTTACTGTGAGAAGTCTCCTGGTTTATGCAGCAATATTGGTGCTGATGCAGTTTATATTGACAAAGAATGTTTTTACGCATGCAGCTCTCAGACTCCAGGGAGCCAATAAATGCTAGGGCAAAGAGGTTTTATGCTCTGATTAAAAAAATAAAAAAAAAAAAAATTACAGTAATTGCCATGGAGAGGCTGGAACATAAAAGAACACTGCTATCTCAATTTACATTACAACCACCGTCAGCACGGCCCAGAACAATGGTATCTGGGAAAGAGTTCTGCTCTCTCCAGAAGATAGATTAATTCAATGTGCAGGAAAACACTTCAAACTGAGAAAGCAATACTCTCTGAATTGTAACAGGCTCCGAAAACTTGGTGCCAAGCCACAAACCCAAGCCAGTGCCCTTGGGGGGTGGAAATAAATAAATAAATAAATAAAAAGATGTTAAGATAGAAGCAAATAGCCTCAGTTTAGGTCTCCCTGGTCAGCTGGATCTGTTAAAGGCAATTTTATGCCTTGGTTCAGTGGATGCACATTTTGAAAGCAAAAGGAGCTACGTAGTTAAAAATAGACAGAGCCGTGAGTAAAAATACCAAGGCCCAGGACTTGGGGAAGAGTTTGAAGCTGAGAGTTTGTACAGGCCTTTAGAGGAATTTTTAGAATTCCTACTTCCAGCAAACGCCCCTGAGCTCACAGATTTCTCCTCCTTCGTTTTACCTGTGCCCACCTCAGCTCGCAGTGCTCCCACAGCGGCTTTCACGTCCGATGCACAGCCACCGATTCAGAGTTACAAACAGAACCTGAGAAACGTCGGACAGACATTCATCAAGTTGCTTTTTCTGTTCAGCCTTAACAGAATTGTACAGCCCAAATTAACAAAAGAGGCTTTAGTTTTCACTGCTTAGAACTTATAATACTGCAGCAAAACTACTACCATGAATTCCATACACCGAAAGTTTCCCAAGTGATTAAATTCACTGACATGTTGTGAAGGTATAGCCTGGCAGTGGGGTTTCCTCCACTATAGGGTCGAGCATTTTTTTCTAAACCTTGAAAGCAGCTTTGTTTTTTTTCCTCAAAGGATTTCCAGTTTGAGATTTACATTCCTCACATTTACATTTAAGATTTATATTTCTTCTGAGACAAGAAACATGAATTGTGTCAAGTAGTAGGAAACACGCAGGAACACAAGGTTGCAAAGGCCAAATATTGAATAAGGCCTTCTTAAACAGCTGTTCACAGGCAGTTTTGATAGAGGGATGGCAAAAGAGAAAGGAGTTATTATAAAAGAATTGAACTCATTCTTTCCTGCTACATTATTTGCATTTTTTTTATGTACACCAAACCAGCACCTTCAAGGGAGGTGCCCCATTCACCCTCAGGCTTCATTCCACAGCTGATCAATCTTTTTTTTTTTCCTCATGGCATCACTTTGCAGCGAAACTTAAACACATTTGTTTCATGGGAACGCAGTGATGTCATCCAGCTGATAATTGAAGCACTTAATGATCAACAGAATTATCCAAAATATGCATTAATATTATTGTCAAAGCCAAGTGCTTTGATCTCACTGAAACAAAACTCACTTTATTGGGATTGGTCTGCTTCCAGCATTTTTTCCTCCTCAAAAAATTTACCAGAAATTCTGCTATTTCATCCTGGGTCAGGAGGAAAGGAAGCTGAAGTGTCAGAAATTCCCACAGAAACAGAATCTCATGTTATGACCAGGTCAGGCTCTTCTCTAGTATTCAGTCATTTATTTTTGTTTCTTTCAAGTCATCGGCTGCCTTTGCAGAAATGAAAAGTGCTTCCTGCCACAGTGGTGAACTTGCTGACCTTGGTTGAGTTTAGTCGCCCTGCTGCGTCTCATGAAAGGTTACAGCGTTAGTCGTTTTGCACGTTCAAAGAAAAAAATTTGTAAAGAGGGAACTTCGCACATCTCGCAATGTTGCTTTCGCAGGATATGCAGAGAGGTGGATTTCATCATTTAAATATTGCACATATAAACCACTAGTAGACATTTCAGTCCAGAGGAATGTGTACAAATCACAGACAAAATAAATCCTCTGAAATTCGTACAAGTTAGACTAGGCAACTTTAAAACTATTTATCAACTAAAAATTACCCAGCAGAGAAAAAAAAATATGTGAACAGGTACCTATTACCAGTGAGCCTTAATAAAAAAAAAAAGCCAAGACCTGGCACCCTTGTGGAGAAGAAACACAAGTAGTCTTCTGCTAGCCTGGCAGAAACACTTGAAATAACACTGCATTGCTCTAATGCAATGGCTATTTGCAGCCTCTCCCAGAACACAGTCTAAAGCTCCATACAATGATAAATCCAAAGTGTTACGTCTTGGCCCCACTATGGAAAAAACTGTAGGATTTTACTGTATAAAGTTTGCTCCTTTGAGCATTTTAGAAGCCACTCCCTACCTTCCATCAGCTGCTGCATGGGATGAATTATTTACACCTCATGAGAAATATAACAGCAGTCATTAAGAGCACTGGGAGACTTGAAAGCAAAAACAAAGCAACTTCAGGTTTTAGACAGAAGTCCTGTATTTTAGGTGTTACGTCCTGCAAAAGGGCTTATTGCCTTCTGCAGAGGGAGAAGAGCTACCTATAAAAAACCATGCATTGCAATGCATTCTGCCTCCTGGTGGAAAATCTACACCTTCCATTCCAAGATGCAAATCCAGGCATAGATATACCAAAAGAGTCCGTATCTCTCAGCACTACACAATGCAACACCTGCTTCTGCCTGACATGACAGTCATTGCCACAGGGTTTTGTCCCTTAACCCCCAGCACACTGGCTTGTCCCACTGCTGTGCCTCCACCATCAGGACAGGGCACAAAAAAAAAGAGACCTTATCACAAACAGATATGGCTCTTTCCAATATGGGACTGAAAAAGTTAAACATGTCCAAGGATGTTGTTTTTAAAGATGGCAGGACCTGACGTGAGCTCCACCCTCCAGCTAGAGGTGGCACAAGGACTGGGAAGGCACCACAAGATTCATGGGAAAAGCACAGTCCTGGGAGAAAGGACAGTCGGAAAGGAATTGTACTCAGGATAGGAAAAAGGGGACACTGGGAAGAAGAGGAAAAACAAGCCCCAGGTTCTAAATGTACTCTCCAAAGATCTTGTCTTACTTAATAGTCTACAATAATAATAATAATAATTCTTGATTTCTGGAAGGAATAGCAAAGTCTGTAGGAACATGTATGAAATAAAAAACTAGAAGAGTAGTACTGGGAGGGGACGGGACCAACAAACCACACAGTGCCCTTTTCCACAGACATATGACCCATCCACACGAAGGACTGTTTCTAACACACCTGTGCTGAAGCAGCTCGTGACAGCAGTGACTACAACAGACATTTTCTCCAGGCACATCTGTATTAGCTAAAGCAAATGCCTTTAACAGTTTTCCCTACCCCATCCCTCAGCTTGCACAACTGCTTCCAAGACTTTTAGTTCATCCCAGTTTGGGCTGGGTTAGGGCAGTCAGTTAAACATGCACTCTGCCACTCATTCAACTGAAGCGGACTAGGGAGCATCCACATCAGCAGTTTGACCAGCAGATCTTTGGTTAGGGCAAAGTTGCAAGTGACTTTTACCATCAGACATACCAGTTTCCTTCCAATGAATCTATTCACTGATCACCACAGTCCTTTTGAAAACCACCTTACACATCGATGATAAATCAGTGAGGTCTGTGCAGTCCACTTCCAAGCCTATGAACTTGCTGTTTTAAAAAAACTGACTAGCTTATGCCAAGAATTTTATCTATTCTATTGATTCTGAGGATTTAACAGTCAAAGGATTTATTCATGCTGACTGCCATAATTCCAAAGAACAGTAATTTAAGATAACAAGATGTAATAAACTCTGGGTTGGGGTTTTTTTTTGTTTTGGTTTGTGGTTTGTTTATTGTTGTGTTTTTTGGTGGTGTTGGTTTTAGTTTGTTTGTTTTAAGAACTGTGGGGCTTTTGAAGCTAACATTTTTATGTAGGCTTGTTCGTGATCATTAAACTGTCTCCTTGGATACACAGTTACACCTAAAGTTTATTCAAAGCTACCAGGAAAGTTACCTGCAATTTGCACTGAGCCATCTTCTCCAAGAAGAATATTTCCTGCTTTCACATCCCTGCAGAAAGATAAAGCAACAATAAGTGGAAGTCATTAAATCTTTCCTTCAACCAACAAAAATACATTATAAGGTTATTATTTCTTGTATTTCATTTCTGGCATTAGCACCTCCTGCTTCCAATCATGCAGAAACAGCAGGGACTTAACAGCAATTGTAACTTGAGTAGACAGACAGTAAGTGTTATTTGTATGATTTATAGCTGGTAGCATTTTAAGTACTATACACAGAAAAAAAAAAACTTAAAAACTTATCACAACGTACCCTCAAAAATACAAGGAAAGTGGTTTGTCCCAGGTTCTTAAATTAGCTAAAAATGTGAAAACAGCACCTAGCACTGGTCTCATACTTATGTACCCTTTGGGCAGGGGGTGGGGGGGAGACCTGAAGAGACAGCAAGTTGATCTAGTCTCACTACCACTGAATGCATCCTATTTTTCCCCAGCCCCATGTCTTGGTACTCTCCAGCCCTGGAGAAGTTCACATACTTCCTCAGGAAGTCAGTTTAGCCCCATACACTGGTGAAAATCCAGACAGAAGAAAAACATTGTTTGCTTGTGGCTTAGTGAACTGAACCACATTACCAAGGGTCAGGTGAGCAGAGCTGGTACAACAGAGATGGTGAGAATGGGAAAATAAGGCCACTCAACTGTCCTGAGAAGTCTCAACTTCAGTAAAAAAAGTCTCCCTGATTTTATTTTTTTTTCAACCAAAGTCCACAAACACACAAGAACATCCAGCATGAAAGTTATTGTACTATCCCCTTTCTACCCCCAAAAAAGCCCTGGTTTGTTAGGTTAACAGCAACACTTCTCCATCCTCAAGGGGAACACTACTTTCACTCCAAATATGCTTTGAAGTTTTACAGCTTATTTCCACAGGCTGCTCCCCATGCAAAGCCAAGAGAAGCACCTTTGTAGTTGACACCCACATTCATCAGCATGGCTGCTAAGCTTGCACTGGCTAGGAAACCGTGCAGACCCAGAGCACATGCAGGTGCTGCCTCAAGAAAGGCTGCAAGCAAAGCAGCTGCCTGGGGAATGGATGCCAGTGAATAGATAGCAATTCACAATGCACCTCAGCTTAATGGCAACTATCTGCATGGAAAAGAAAAAAAAACACCACCAAAACAAGCAAGACTCTCCCTCCACTGCCTTCTGCAAATATTCCAAATACTTTCACACACACACACAAAAAAAAAAAAGGTCAAAAGCTATTTTTTCTCTCCTCCCTCGCGCATCATGAGAACAGAACTGGCGTGATGGCCTGGCCAAAGAGCCTTGGTCAAGCCCTGGAAATCTCCTCCTTCCTGGCTTTGCTCTTCTGAAGAAGAGCCTGGGCCACTGCCAGTTCCAGGCCAGGATAATTTTAAACACATGCTCTCCAGTATTGGCATTTGTTAGATTCTTCTCAATACCCAGTCTAGGACATTGGCATGGCAATGCTTTCCCCCAGCATACAGCAGAACAAAAGTGAACAAATACTGTCGATAAGACAGTCCCACTAAAGATTACTTTAACAACAAACCCTGGCTGAGAGCAGCCTTTAGCCTTCAAGAAAGTATTTCAAGTCCTGCCAAGTGTATACCTCTTGCTAGCAGTGACCACCTTGGAGCCTAATCCCTGTTTAAAGCCGAAGTGTAAGAACAAGTACAGGAAAATACTAATGTGCCTTAATGATCAAGAACACTTGGATAGATCTATATGGAAACACCAAAGTTGTATGGCGAGACAGCCTTGAGAAGCTGACTTAATAGCAGAATAGGATTCAAAGCAGTAAGGAGCTCTGACCGTGATGCTGGAATAAGCAGACAAACGTAAAACAATTGCTGCCAGTCAGCTCCAGTCCTGCTCATTTTACATTGGCCAAATACGTGAACATCGGTTTAGGGGCAAGTTGGCTTTCCCTCCAAGAAGCATTATTCTGTTTGCATCCTGCAATTAACAGCTACAGCTGTTGCAGACAAGAAAGCATCAGCATTGCAGTGGATGGAGACTCTTAAGTAGACAGAGGGACCTGAAGGGATTAAATACAACATTAAGCACATAGCTACGCTACCCCCGCTTAGCATCCATTGGCCAAATCTAACACAACTGGAGTTGTAGAGAGTTAATCGCCATGAGGGATACAAACCTGGCTAACCCCTGCACTCCCACAAAGTGTTCACAGTCCGTAACAACAAGGGAGTGGAAAAGCTCCTTGCCAATATTTAGGTAGAAGATGCCTTTAGGATCCAACCCCATGACCATGTGGAGCCATGAGAGCACAGCGCCCAGGTCTGCTGCTTCCTAGGTAAGGAGCTGGCTCACATGGTGTGAAATGTGCTTGGCACAGGCACAGCCATCTCCCGGAATCCCCCCTCACACTAGCACTAATTCAGAGGGAACAGAGGGTGTTCAGGAAACTCTCCAATCCTACTGGAAATGTTTATCCAGACAGTCGGTTCTCCTGCGACAGCCAGGACGCACGAGGCCCTTTCAAAGCTGCCTGCCAGTTCCAGGTTATGGGGAAAGGAATAGCATGCACCAAGGTTGCCTGTTGAAGTTATTGTTCCTCTTACTGAAGACGGATGCAAGTAACAGCAATTTCCTCTTCCATCTGTATTCCAAGGAAGCCCAGGATGCTGGCGCGTTGCCCCAGTAAGCTGGGCCATGCAATATTGTACAGGCTTTCCAAACTTCCCCTGCCGGCACGACGGCGTGTGCAGCTCACCGAGCCCCCTTCAGCAGTGAAGGAAGTGCCAGGGAAGTTTTTAAGCAGAACTAAGGATGAAGTCTCAATCATCGTGCATTTCAGAGTCCATAAAAACTCAGGCAGGTTTCATTGACGCAGCAACAGCGGCCAGAAAGCAGCACGCATTCAATACCACTAGAGAATCCTACCGTAACAGAGCAAGCTGGACAAACTTGGAGTGCAGAAAGCAGTAAAACAAGCACTCAGATTGAATCCCATAGAAAAAAAGAGCCAAAGGACTCCAGTCCCTTAAGCCCCTCCAATGCAGAGGCTTGTTTTCTTTTTAACTTCAGCTTGGATTAATTAAAATTTACGTATTTTCTCATTGGAAACAAAAGTCTGTAAATATGGTGCTTCAAGTTGGTTCAAAAAATTAAAACAAGTCGTTGCTACAATAAGAAATCCAGGAGGCCAACAACAGCCACTGCCAAATATCCAAGTCAAACTGCAGAATTAAATCACCACTTGATGTGGCATTTCCTCCCACTGACCAACCCTCTGAAAAGGCCATTACTCACCCCAGCCTGGTACACTCCACCCCAGAGCAGCAAAATGGATAGGCAGCAAGCTGTTTGGGGACACTGACTCTGTTTAGGAGTTACTGTACCAGAAAGGCAACTTCCAGCTTTCCCATTCCTCACCCGTGTATTGGCATCGCATCACCCACAGCAACAGCTCCAGGTGAACACTGAGCAGCAATAACACTGGGTGAACACACATCCCTTCCTTTAGCATATGCCGGTGTCAGCAGTAGTATCTTCAAATTAGGTCCTCCTTTAAAACCATCTTTAGGATTAATTAATTGCATTTAAAGCAACGGGGTGGGGGAGAGAAGAACAGTGCTTTCCTGTTTATTCTCATCAGGAGATGCTTATAAACTCGCAAACTGAATGGCAAAAAGTTTGTTACTCCAGGATATAGTTATTGCCAAGTCTAACAATTTGAAGGTACTTCCTATTAATGTGGTAAAAACCATATCCTGGGCTGATACACTCGCAATAAATGGTGTGCCTCTGGCATAATTACTACACTGGAAACAGGAAGCAGCTTTAGGCTGTAGCGTAAACAGCAATTATATCACATTTAAAATGAAGTTACAGAAGGCTGGAGTAAACTCTTTCTTGCCAGTAGCTTAACAAATGCTGTTGTAGTTCTGGACATTGCCGCTCTGTAGCTGTCATCTTCCTCTCTTCTAAAGCCTCCAAAAGCCCTTCCGCAAAATAACAATTATGTTTTTATTTACCTCGTACTTCACAACCAGAGTGGGAAGAGGGGTTTGGACTGGCTCCAGTACAAAGCTGGATTCCCCACATCAGCCTTGAAAGGTTTCGCAGCATGGCAGAAATCCCTCCTCATCTGCATTTCAAACTGGTTTAGCTTCCCAGTGCGATCAAACACTAACGTACCAGTTACATCACATTAATGCCTCAAGGTTAGGGCTGGGCCATAAACATTAGAAGCTATATAACCAAAACTGATCACGATCTAACAAAATTACAATCAAGCATCCAGCTACAGGAGAGCTGGGAGCACAGGAAGGCAATAAGATGATGCTCCCCAGTTTTGAGTGCAGTGTTCCCACACCTCCCCACTATTAATTTTTCAACGGGGCAGGTGGGAAACTACAGGAACTGTATCTTAATGGCTTGTTCCCACTACGAAAAGCCTACACGAGTCCTTAAAATCCTGCTAAATTTATCAGATTTACCTCACCCATAGCCCTCAATCCTTGGCGCTACCATATAATGGCTGTCGTTGCAGTGACAACACTAAGGGAAAAAGAAAGACCTGCTGGAACATAATGGAAAGCAGCGTTATCAATAACCAGCTGCAACTTTGCAATCCTGGCACATGCAATAAAACTTCATATTACAGACTTAAAAGAACTAGTGTTTGCAAGAATCAATGAAGCATGTTAAGTTACTGCTTTTTAACAAGCCTCTTAATATTGTTTGGAAATCAAAAAGGATTCACTTGGCTTGTGTTCAAAAGTCTACATTGGGAGCAATAGCTAGGACAATTTAAGGGCACTGCAACTGCGATACAAGTGACCTGAGCAAAGAGTGGCATCCCAGGACTTCTGTAGCCTAGCACTGAGAAGAAAACTATCACATGAAGGCGGAAATGGAAGATAAGCCCTGTTTATTGTGCCTTTGCTTCTAACCTGCTCATATGTGCCTTTAGGATGCAATGCTGGCTGTCAGCTCAGCCATGAGTCATCTGCCCATTAGATGCAATTTACATCAACTATAACAATAAATTTTCATGGACTGAACTCTATAGTGCATAATCTGGCACAAAGAAAGAGTGGTTGGTCCTGCCAAGTTCCATTTAAAAAAAAGAAAAGGTGCAAGATACAAGAATTACTATTTTCTGTTAATGGTAATGAATAACTCAAAATATTTATACTGAATGCAACCAATTGCTGGAGTTGACATTGTTCCCAGTAATTTGCAAAGTACTTCCAGGACAATATCTCTACCTACAGTTAAATATGAAGCAATTTGTGACATTATACACCAAATGAGCACTATTCTCTCTACTATCAAACATTACTCTCCCTTCAATGATATGCTATTACCTATGTCACCTCTTCCCTTTGCCTTACAAGCCAAGATACAAAAAGCTGGCTATATTCAAGAGCTTTAAGACTTGAGACAGAGCTGCAAAACAGAAACTAAGCTTGGAGAGTGCAAGCAGAGTAGTATTTTTACACCCTCAAATGTCAGCATGTTCAGTACAACATAGGAGAAAGTATTCAAGACAACTGTATTAGAAGTGCTGTACATTAGCATGCTCCCTGTTCCTGCTCAGAAAAGCTGTGTGTACTAACATTTTCATGCCACAGGGTTGAGCCTTAAGGCCCAAACTCCTGGGTGAGATGCAATTACTGTTTTGTTACAGTGCTGTACTTAACTCTGCAGAGCTGGACCCGGGAACATCTCCCAAAGCTTGAAGGTCTTCCAATGGCAGAGAGCTGGCAAAGCAGCTTCCATACC